>NC_056746.1:356515491-356855491 GCF_019279795.1 Protopterus annectens | reverse complement strand
GGTTAGTGACAGGTGGCTTATTTTAGCTTTGGAATGCTCTGCTGAAAATTAATGTAAAATAGTTACAGAATCCAAGAGAATCAACACACTGGAATAAATTGTGAACATAATTTCCCATTCCCAGGGCACTGGTCACTAGCCATCAGTATCATCTTCATAACTCCTGGGTATATGATGTTGAAAACCATCCATGTTTCTGCAGCTTCCTCGCTTCCATCTCTTGTTTGTAGGGAAAGCCTACCAGACATCAGTGGGGGAGATGCTGGAACAAGAATTAACTTTTCTTTGAACAAATTGTAGCCCATTTCCTCAGTCATCAGATATCTAGATGCTCAGGCCCGGATGCTGCCCGCCAAGTATTAGAGGCATCTTTGTTCCTAGCATACTAACTCAAACCACAGGATATGGTTAACCTAGTACTAAAAGTCACATCTAGTTCTGAGGTAGAACCAAGACCCTCTACTTCTGGAAAGACCACTAAAAGTAAAAGGCAGGATATCATGCCACTTTAATGTGAAATTCAAGCCGAATAAGATTACCTGAATGAAGTATAACTTGGAGATAAGGCTATTCAAGTATAAAACCATTTAACAAATAGTAAGAAGAAGAGGTGTGCCAGTTTGGACACATAATGTCATAGTGTTGAGTTGGGCACAGCTTACAAAGTGCTGATAATCAGAGAGCCCTTAAACAGTTTAAGTGGCCCCAGGAGTGGCCTTAGGTCAACCAGTGCCCTAGGCAAAAGGGCTCCATGGTGCCCCCCACCACACCACCCAGTGTCCCCATCCTGGTCTACCTACATTAAATAAATACTAAAAAAGTGCCCCTGCTAGACCGGTGCCCTAGGCGACCGCCTAGTTGACCTATGCCTAAGGCCGGCTATGAGTGGCCCTTCTCCAATACTTGTTCTGTTAAGATTTTCTACTTGTACTACAAGATCCATATAATCAAAAGTATACATTTTTCCATGATGTCATGAACATAGCATAAACAGCACTTAAGGTGATTTTCTAAAACCAGGCTGGGAATGTGAAAGCAGATCATACTTAATAACATCTTGAAGAATCTGCAAAAATACATGCCGTTGCAAAAACTTTGGTAAGTGTTGGAGATTAGCAACAAGGGTTTAATCCTTGAGAGTTAAAGGGCAGAATACCTTTGGAAATAGAATAACAAAGCTGTGTTTTACATATGTTGGACCTAACCCTAAGGTGAGTAAACAACTGAAAGTATGTGCTAAGTTCTCAGAAATAATAGATGCTGACAACTTTAATAGATTTGGTGAAGGCAGGAAACCCTGTTATTAATCCATTATCTTGGATTTTATTAAGTGGGTTAAAGACAATTCTGATAGGCATAGCCCTATAGCAGAGTATTTGAAGAAGGCAGGCAGTACTTGAATATGAGTTTCTAAGTAAGTGATTTGGTGGAGTTACTAAGAGTTGTCTATAGAGATCATTTGAAATAAGATCTTATTTTAACAGCTAAAACAAATAGATCTGCAAGACAGGAATATTGTGTGTATTAGGGCTAGGGGATGGGGGAGAAGTTGATTAAGAAAATTCCCTGTAAACTGTTTTACAGTTGTACAAAATAACCTATGATAATGAAACACCATAATTTGATTACTTCTAAGGAAAATACATTTTGCAGCTTTGGATCTCCTAAATTCATAGAGTTTTTGACATTTTTGTATGATCAGCAGTAGATTTCTGGGAAAACCACTTTCTCTAGCTCTCTTCTGAGATTTAAGGTGGTAAATTATTAAGGCAAAGACATTGATTACCTTAGAGCTGCTAACTTTAATTCTTACCTTCACAAGAAATGAACCATTGATTCTGTACACCAGTGAGAATTTTGAAAAAACAAGTTGTGTATGGCTCTGTAAAAAGCACAGTTGTGTAACTTGAACTTACCATAACTGTAGATGTTTGACTGATCACTGCTGCAGTAGCCTTAGCGATATGGGTTATATCCTGCCAAAGTGTAACATCCAGCCAGCTTCCAAAGCTTCAGGGCACCTTCCATGTGCCCAAACTGTCAAGCAGCTCGTGATGATCTGCTAAGAGATACGTTTTGGTACAAAGCTCTTCAGAGCTTCTTGCCAGCAGAGAGAGGGGAGGCTGAATCCTGAAAGGACAATGCTAGGAATTGAAATACCAGTTCCGCCAGCAGAAGCAATGATTCAAAAGGCAGTATATCAAGCGTCTTTATTAAAAATGAAATGACCAGCAATATAAATCCAAAATCAAAAAGTTTTTGATTTTGGATTTATATTGCTGGTCATTTCATTTTTAATAAAGACGCTTGATATACTGCCTTTTGAATCATTGCTTCTGCTGGCAGAACTGGTATTTCATTTCCTGGTTTCAGTCCTTTATCACAATGCTAGGAATCACAAAAAATAAGTGTACACACCCTGGGATAAAAACACATCAAAAACAAGGGGGTGGAGGGAGGGAGCAGCTACTGCAGCAGTGAGCATTCGAATATCTGCTGTTACGGTAAATTCAAATTATGCAACTGTACTATGTTTTTTATATTGATCACCGCTGCAGTAGCCTTAGCTTTATAGGTAGATTACCACAGCTAATTATATTTGGGAGGTGGAAGAAGAAGGGTCCAGCAGCCTGTGGAGAAAGGTCCTATCAAAACTTGATCTTGACCTAGAGAACGAAACGAGCTTATAGTACTTTGTAAAAGTATGTATAGAGGACCAAGTAGCAGCTTCTAGATTACTTCTAGAATCCAGACCTTTCCAAAAGGCCATAGATGAAGCCAAGGCCCTGGTAGAGTAGGCATTGATGCTGCCTGGAATAGATTTGTCATAGTGGGTATAACAAAAGGTATTAGCCTTAGACAATCATTTGGAAATACTCTATTTTGGCACAGGCTGTCCCTTCTTACCTTCACAAGCAATGAACAATTCATGTGAAGATCTGAAATATGTAGTTCTGCCAAGATAGTGCCTGAGTTGTCTATGGGCATCCAAGGTATGGGGTAACCTTTCTCCCTCATTTTTAAGTTCAGGAAAGAAAATGGGGAGATGGAAGGTTTAGCTTAAAGTAAACTTGGATACCACTTTAGGCATAAAAGGAAGATTAGTTCTCAAAGAAACCCTGTGCCTATGGAAAATGAGGTAGGGCTGACTCACCATAGGAGCTTGCAACTCAGGTACCCTTCTTGGAAGGTCAGAGCAATTAGTAAACCATTTTCCATGTTAAGAAGCTCAAGTCAGACAGAGTAGCTGGTTCAAATGGAGCAAGTGTTAGCTTCTCTAACATAAAATTAAGATCCCAAGGAGTGGCCACTTGTTTACTTGGAGTCTTCTTTTGCAAAACTCCTTTCAAGAACATTTTGTCATGTGATTGCCTTGAAAGAGGAGCCTGGGTTACCTGGGATAGCCATGTTGAGTGAAAAGTTGGACGTAAAAAACAGCCAACTTGCCAAACTGAGAAGTGCTAATGTAGGTTCACTGACAGGATGCAGCATGGAAGTGGATGACATGATGAAACGGAGGAGCCCGGACATCCTATGCATCAAGGAGACAAGATGGAAGGGCTATGCAGCAAAGCCACTTGGCTTGGTGTCAAGACTCTACTACTCAGGAGAGGGATGGGCTAGAAATGGTGTATGAATTGTGGTGAGAGAGAGGCTGCAGAAGGCAGTGAGGGATATCATCAGAATTAGTGACAGACTCATGGCAATCAAACTCCAGTGTAATGATAGGGCAGTATTTATAATCTCAGCCTATGCCCCACAGCAGGGTTGTGATAGTGAGGAAAAGAGTGCATTCAGACAGCAGTTGCAGGACCTACTGGATAAAGCAGGACAACATTTTTGTATTTTGCATTTGTATTTAGTATTTTTTGTATTATCCTGGAGCTTTTCTCTCCAGGACTCCATTGAAAACGGGCTCTTTATGGCCCAATGGACCTTCCTGGCAAACTAACTGCAATAAAATAAAATAAATAAAACATGAATTGGTATTGATAATGGGTGACTTGCATGCACATATCGGGACAGACAGAACAGGATATGAGGACTGCCTGGATCCACATGTGTGGGGCAACAGGAATGAAGAAGGAAAAGAAGGAGAGGCCATCTTAGACTTCTGTCTGGCAAATGGCTTGATTTTAGCCAACACATGGTATAGAAAGAGAGAGAGTCAAAAGATCACACACAAGAGTAGCCAACATGCAACACAGGTAGACTTCCTTCTAGTAAGGAAAAGGCACTGGGGTAAAATCCATGATTGCAAAGTCATCCCCAGTGAAACAGTCAGCTCACAGCATAAACCACTAGTTGCCACAATCAGCTGCAAGGAGTGGTCAGAGAAGACTCTAAGGTCAACAGAGACCAGGCTGAAGACCTGTAAGTTGAATGCAGAGAAAGTACAACAGTTCAAGGAATTACTCAGGACTCTAGCACTCCAAGAAGAGGAGGAAATAGGTGGAGTTGAACAAGAATGGCAGTGCTTAAAAACAGCATGTATTAGGACTACAGCAAAGATATGTGGCCGAGCCAGGTAAGGAAATACGGTACATAAGGAATGCTGGTGGTGGAATACAAAAGTCCAGAAAGTCATCAAAAGAAAGAAGGTATGCAGGAAAAAGTTGGAGATAGAAAAGACCAACCAGGCTAGGAAGGACTACTGGTTGGCTAACAAAGAAGCTAACAAAAGAAGTTGCAATAGCAAAGAATAGGGCATCACAGGTACTCTACCAGCTTCTGGAAAGTGAATCAGTAAGTGGCACCAAAGAAAATATAGGTTGTAAGGTAAAGACAGAAATATAAAGAAGATAGTCATACACCCTTCATAAGGTATGCCAGCAACAACTTGCTAACCAGTCCATGGGATATCAAAGGCAGATGGAAGTTGTATTTCCAGCAACTTCTGAATGAAGAAAACCCCACAGAAGCTGTACTGGCCTGGAAACATCCTACAGTGAGAGAAGAAGAGGAGACCACACTAGAAGTAAGAACAGCACTAAGGAAAATGAAGTCAGGGAAAGCAGCAGGTTCAGATGAAGTCACAGCAGATATGATAACGATGCTGGGTGAGATAGGGGAGAAATGGCTCCTGAAGGTACTCATAGCATTGTGGAGAGAAAGGCATATCCCAGATGACTGGAGAATAAGCATACTTGTACCAGTGTGCAAGAACAAAGTGGATATCCACAACTGTGGGCAGTACAGATGCATCAGACTCCTATTACATTGCATGAAAGTTCTGGAGAGGATGATTGATAAACGTATATGCAGAGTAGTAAAATATAAGATGAGAGATGAGCAGTTTTGGATTCAGATCAGGATGCAGCACAACTGACCCATTGTTTTCAGTGAGACAGATACTTGAGAAGAAGCTAGAGATGAGGAGAGAGTCCAACTGGGCATTCCTAGACTTGGAGAAAGCATATGACAAGGTCCCAAGAAAGCTGATCTGGGCAGTACTGCTGTGATTTGATGTCCCAGAAACCTTGATAGAATTAGTGCAGGCAATGTACAAGGACCCAATGACTCAAGTACGAACAGTGTTTGGACTCACAGAGGGGTTCCCAGTGGGAGTGGGTGTACACCAGGCTTCAGCTCTGAGCCCACTGCTGTTCATGCTGGTGATGGACTACATTAGCAAACAGGTTGGAGGGGGCAGATCAATAAAGTTGCTGTATGCAGACAGTGGGGCATTGCAGGAAGACTCTAAGCAAGAACTTCAGCAAAGGATAAGAGAATGGAATGCCAAACTGAAGACACATTGTGATGAAACCAAGCATAGATAAGACAGTGGTAATGGCAGCAAATTGGGGAAATCAGAAGAAGCTGAGAAATGATAAAGAAGAGAAGATAATGGAACAGGTAAACAGCTTCAAGTATCTGGGTGGGGTGGTTGAGGAGAAGGGTAGTCTGAATGAAGAGGTCAAAGCTAGAATCAGAGGGGCTGCAGCCAACTGCCATGTAGTCTCAGGTGTAGTCTATGACATAAGAATGCCAAAGAAGCTGAAAAGTAAGGTGTACAAGACAGTGGTGCTACTAGTGCTACTGTATGGTACAGAAACCTGGGCAGTAATGGCAGAACAGGTGAAGAAGCTAGAGGTCATGGAGATGAAGTGCCTGAGAAGGGTGGTAGGATACACACTGTGGGACAGATGAAATGAGGACATAAAAGCAGAAGCCAAAGTAGATCCAATTGTAGAAAAGATCAAAGAGAACAGATTGTAGTGGTTTGGACACCTGCAGAAAAGCAGAAGACAAAGGTAAGAGGAAGCAAGGACATCCAGCAAAGAGGTGAATGGATTGTATGAAAGAAGATCTGCGACAGTCAGGCATGAGTGTTGAAGAAGGCAGGAATGTGGCACTGAATCGAGAGAGTTGGCAACCGTTAACACGATACCGCGACCCCATGTAGAAAATGTGAAAGAGGGGCGGATGATGATGATGATGATGCCTTGAAAGAGGAGGATCCATGAGTAGACATGCTGAAATAGATGATAAATGAACCATGATAAAGAAATAAGAAAATCCAAAGGATAGTAACTGACACAAATACTGTAAAGCCAGAGATTAACTCCCTGAATTGTTGCTGGCTTTGTTGTAGGTGCCATCAAGAAAACCTTTTCCATTTGCTAATATTTGATTGCCTAGTAGCAGACTTTCTTGCCTCTGTTAGTACCTGTTGCATGTTGTCTGAAAACAGGTACCTAAAAGGAATTAAGACCCTATCATCCAGGCAGTTAACTGAAGATGATTGATGTTGGGATGTATGAAACACCCATGTTCTTGTGTGAGTAGATACATTGTGTGAGAAAGCTTGTGGTAATTGCTCCTGGCCATTTCCAAAAGAAGGTATAACCATAGTTGCCTGGGCCAGAAGTCACTACATTGATTTTGGGAGATTCCTTTTGAATCTTCAGAAGTACCCTGAATATTAGTGGAACGGGTAGAAAGACATACAGGAACATTCCAATCCAAAGAAAAGGCATCTGTCTTCCAGGCCTTCTTGCATGGAGTCCTGGAACAGAATTTTGCCAGTTGATTGTTCACAGAGGGGGGAAAAGAGGTCTACTAGAGGAGTTTGTGATATATGGCTCAAATCTTGGAAGTCATGCATGACCAATTTTCCACTTGTGAGGGTCTGCCTTGGTCCTGCTCAGCTTGTCTGCCACACACTTTTGATCTGATGGAATGTAAGATGCATGTAGAGTGAGACTGTGTTGTGAGGCTATATCCCTAGCTAGCATGGCTAGTCTGCAAAGGGGAAATGACCTGGTTCTCCTTTGCTTGTTGATGTATTACATAGCTGTGGTATTGTCTGTAACCACTTAAAGAGGTCCCAGGCACTAAAGATGGTTCAGAGTTGAGCGCCTTAATCACGGCAAACATCTCCTTGATATTTATGTGCTTGCATCTGTCCTTGGTGTCCCACACCCCCTGTGCAATTATCCCTTCCAGAACTGCTCCCCAGGCAAAGTCCAAAGAATCTGTGGTGACTGACTGCTTTAGAATAGGGATGGAGAAGGGGAGACCTGGATTTAAGGGTATCTGTCTCCACCAAAATAATTATCTTCTGACAAACCCCAGTACTGGGATTTGAAAATATAAAGGGTGTTGAGGCTGGGACCAAAGAGATTTCAGATACCACTGCATCTTTTTCATGTGGAATCTTGCCAGGGCTATCATAAGAATCACAGATGTCATGAGACGAAAATTCTGAAGGTGTTCCTTCACAGTGACCAAAGTCTGAGCGGAAAACGGAAAAAGATCTAGATAATGATTTTCTTTCCTGTGGAAGAAAAGCTCATTGAACTGAGGTGTCTAGCTGACAGTCCAGGAAGAAAATATTGTGTGAGGGAGTCAAGAAAGACTTTTGAATATTCTCTTGGAATTCCAGCTTGTGCGAGAGATCTCTCACCCAAGAGAGAGACTCCTGACATTTTGAAAAATATTGTGCAAAGGATAAGCAAGATATCACAATATGGAAAATGTGGATACCATGCAGCCTGCAATTTCTATAGTGGGAGTCAGACACTTTGTAAACACTCTTGGTGCAGTGGATAGGCCAAAGGGTAAGGCAGAGATCTGACAATGTGATACACACACACACACACACACACATACACACACACACACACACACACACACACACACACACACACACACACACACACACACACACACACACACACACACACACACACACACACACACACACACACAACCTTAAGAAACTCTTGAAGTCTGGATGAACAGGAATATAGGTAAACTTGAAAGGGGAAGAAGAGTTAACAGGTTGTGAAGTGACATCATTTTGAATTTGGGCACCATCGCAAAGAAGTTTAGGAAAGAAAGACCCAGAACTGGTTTCCAAGCATTTTCTTTTCTTTTCTTTCTTTTTTTTTTTTTTTTTTTTGTCTTTTTGACACTTAGATCATCTTTGAATAAAACCCCTTCCCCACCTGGGCATGAGCAGCTGGTTCTTGGGACAAAATGCAATAAAAACAGGAGGAAACAAAAGAGTCTGATCTGCAGAATGAGGAATGACCCTTTGGAATGGAGGAATTTCCTCCCAATGCCATCTGTAACCCTGCTGAATGAATTTTAGAACCCATTTGTCTGAAACAATCTGTTGCCAAAGAGAAAATGGAGATTGAGACTTTCTAGAAGAGAATAAGGGCCATGGTGGGAGGGGTCACAAGCTCTCTTGAATAATCATTCAGACTTGTTAGACAGTCCTTGGTTTTGGGAGGTATGAGGCTTCTTTTTAGAATCCCCATGCCACTTCTTTTTAAATGTCTGTTTACCGGAATTCTGTCCTGTTTTTTTTTTTTTTTTTTTTTTGCCAAAATTGTATGAGGAAAAAGAAAATCCTTTGGACAATTTGCAAAAGGAAGGATGACATATCTTAGAGATTCCTTGTATCTGCTTTCCCCTTCAGCAACAAAGTTTTCAGGACATCTGCTATATTATTTATGCTGTTGAAATCTATATGGGCATACAGGATCTCTTGGATGCATTAATATTGGCCAGAGGAAATCAAACCTCTTAAGTGCATTTCATTATGAGGAACATTCCAAATTTTGAATTCCAAACAGTCCAGTCCAAATGTCATGCTGTTCTGCAGTGAAGGGTCTTTCACACATTCACTGACTACATGATCTTCTGAGTTATGTACGAGCTGCAACTAAAAGTGCATTTTCAAAAGTAACACCTGAGTGTTGGTGCTGGAACAAAGTGCAACAGTACATCAGGACAGAAGCCACTCTTACTAGCTTTAGGAAAGCACTTAAGAAACTCATTACTAGAAACACCCAAATTCATTGTTATGACGATCATGGCTAATATTTATTTGGTGCACTTGATCCTGATTGCTGTTAAGGCTATTTCCACAGCTCATTTACATCCTTTCCACCATTAACATCTTTCACTTCTACCAGACTTTTCTCATCTACTTTCTGCTAGCTTCACCTTTACTGTTCTCTACACTTCTCAGCCTGACGTCTCCCTACATTTGACTTCTACTACCCTTCCCAAGTACCTTTCTTTATTCACAACAGTGTAGCATGCAAAGTGTTTCGCTGAACTACTTTATGCACTATATAACAAGCTTGTACACATGTAAATCTTGTACTGCAGACATCTAACTTGCAAGGCATATGATGTGTAGTAATCATAACGTTTTGTACTTCGTATCATGATAACCTATGTGACATTCAACTTCATATTGTAACATTCTACTTATTTAAATAAATATGCCGTCTAGACCCGTGTCAGGGATTTAATGGGTCTTTGGACCAGTGTACTTAATCAATCAACAAATCTGCAAATAAATAAAATTGGTAAGACTGTTTGAACTTGTATCTGTGGTATATGATACTGAATCATATTAACTTGTCAAAAGAACTTTCTGTAAGTATAAAGTAACACATTTTAACCATGATCTGAGCTTCTTTACATTTGGACAGACAGTGTTTGACAATTTGGAGATGGAAGGTTGAGAGCCATGGATTGAATGGCGTTTAGGGCAGTATTATTTTTAGGTTGTAGGAAGAGATTATGCAAAAAGGCCAAAAACTAGTTTTATCATCCTCAGCTCTAATCTGCTTATATAGGTAGACAAGCATTAAACTGCTGGTTATTTGAGGCCAGATTTGAATACAGGGGCATAATTATACAGCAATGTAATACTTTACCTGTTAGGTTTATATGTTGATACTTTGCCACATGTATCCACTATTCATCAGAATTAATATTTTGAGATGATATCTAGCCCCTGAAAGATAGGAAGGGTTTAGTATTAGTAGGGCAGCTGGGAAATTGTATTGAAGAATTACATCCATGGTACTGGAGCCATTGTCTTCCTATAACTGAAAAGAAATCCTGAATGATATGCTTTGGACATGATACAACCCTTCTTGAGATGCCACTCAGTACTTAAGCCCTGCCTTGCTAACCCCTTACGAGGTCAGAACTGCAAACCCATTCTGCTCTGCAGTATTGGTCATACATTGCTTCCTTTTTCTTTTCTTTATTTGACTTTATCATTTTATACAAAACATGTAGATAAATGTTTAGATAATTGGTTATATTGACATGCATTTAAAGGAGTTATTTTTAATGAAAAGTTGTAGCACTGAACTGATAACAACCATAAACATTGTATCAGCTCAGTGATGCCATTCGTGACTCCTTCAGTTGAAATCCGATGGATTAATCTTCTTTTCATTGGCTCACACTCTCAAGTGATACTTATACTAAGGTGTTGGTACCTTTAAATATTTATGAGTGGGAGGAGAATATGCTCCATGTTGAAGGATGAGGGATTTCCCAGTGTGATATAGATGGATATAGATTTGGCTATTGGTCACTTTCGGGTTTGTGAGATGTACTTCCTGTTCAGTTGTGCTCCCATATTCTGTTGCACATTTAGGTTTTTCATTTTATGTTACTCATGCTGATATTATGAAATTACTGGTTCCTGACTGACCACAAGGGAGCATGAGTCACATGGCAACTGTTTTGCAATTCATTAAGATTCTTCAATGTATTTACATTTTAATTACTGGACTGTGCTCTGTGTTTTGATTCATTTTCACTGGAGGTCTGGAGAGAGAGATAAGCTGAACAACAAAACAAGTGTAATGCAGCTCTGTCATTTTCTGTAGGATGTGAGGAAGAGCTACGCAGTCATAGGATCATAGGAAGTTACTAAGCTATTGGCCCTGAGGCCCTTATAAGCCTAGCCAAGAGTTTAGCCCATGTTCTGACAAGTCAGCACCCGAAGCCCCTGTGTTGAAGAACCTAATGTTCTTTAGAACTTAAAAGCACACTAATTAGTGCCAGTCTTCCATTTCAAATCCATGATTTAGTCTTCCTGAATACATTTTTGTTTGCATTAAGAACACTAATAAACAAGACAGCTGCTTAAGATGAAATACCCAGTTATCATTCCACTCCATTAAAAGTTTTGTAAGCACTCTCAGGCTCAAGAAGAGAAGTGTAACCGTGTACAAATGTGTGTTGTAGAGGGATGTGAGACCTGACTATGAGCCAGAAAATACAAGACTGACTACCAATCCAGCCACTAGAAGACCTGTGAGGGAGAGTAGGACTGAGCTATAATGCAGGAATACCCATCTTATTAGTAGAAAGGCAGCCTTGTGTGTTGCAAGCCCCAAACCCAGCAGAGGTGAATGATATAGTATGCAGATGAAAAGGCCAAACTGTGCATACCCACTAAGGAGCCCATAATCCTTGGGCTGAGGATTTGCAGCTTGGACTGAAGGTCAGCAGGCCTGGGGAGAAGACATACAAAAAGGAAAAGGAAGACCCCTGGACATCAGTTGTCAAATTATCTCAGCATATGGAGCAGTGACAAAACTTCACGTTCAGAGACAGCCGAGTTTCCAGGTATCTTTTTTCTTTTTTTTTTTAAACTACAAAAACAACTTTAAAATAGGAATGTTTTAGAGATGTTTTATTAGCACAATTAATTTATTAACAAAATAATCACCTCAAAGCTTCAATAACGAATGGAAATGCCACCTGGAAATAAGACGTTATGCTGCAACTTAGCATGCCATCATCTCATTTACCTATTTTTTTCATAGCACAGTAAGGACTAAAACCAGCTGCTCAGTGGGGATGACGGTTTTCTTTTGAATATCTCAAAGAAAGTAATACTGCCAAGATACCAGCTAAATCTGTGGCAGTGCCAAAAGCCACAAAGTGCCCACTGCAATAAACCATGTATTTATATATTGTAACAGTGACAGTGGTGAGTGAAAGGCTCATCGGCAAGCAGTGAAACTGTTCCTGGCAAGAGAAAATGCTGTTGTGTAACTTGCACTCATCCATTGCAAATGATGTTTGAATTCTCGATTGCTGCAGTAGCCTAGCACAACACACAGCAACCAGACAGCTTCCAAAATCCCTGGATCCCTTCTTCTGATCATCTCTGACCGCTAATTAGCCATCCCTACAGACAACAGTTTACTAATCATCTGTAAGAAACATGTTCTTTTGTTTTACATTGCATACCAGAGTGCTTCCTGTTATGTCAAAGCATACTGGTACACATTTAGATTAGATATCAACAGTTACTACCTTATTTATACAGCATAGTAGGCTTTCTTATATACATGAGGACATTTCTGACAATTGTAGGCTATTTCTAGAATCTATTTTCCATGTCAGTAGACTGCCTTCTATTTACATAATAACATTTTGGTTTAGTTGTTTCTCTCTCAATAATCAAACAAGTTTCATAGCATATTCATGAATATTATATACTGCCCGGATAACACTGTATTATACTATCTTGTTAGTGAGTAGTATTAAGTCCACTACTGAATCTTAGAATTAACCTTTCCACTCTTGCTTCTAGACCAACACAAAATGTATATTTAATTTGGTTCTGTTAAGTAGAAGAGAAGCAATTTTTGTTTAAAGTGGGTAGGTTTCTGACGCTTTTCAATTTGGGAGGGAGGAGGTCCATGACTGACCAGCATTGTTACTAAATAAGTAATGTCTGCAGTAGTAGGTACCGGTTGCTACTTTTTCTGATCCTAAAGTTCCAGAGGGCATGTATAAGTCTCAGAACAATGTATTAGAGGAGGAGGTTTTTTTTAATTGCTTCAGTCTAGTTTCCCCTTCCTACTCTTGCTCAAAGTACTCACTTCTTTCCACCAGGAGGTGAGAGCCCAATAATTTATTCTTTCCTCCTAGAGGCAAGAACCAAGTAGCAGACTACACAGCCATGATCCATCCAAGGTTGGGGGGGGGGTCAATAAGGTTCTGACTCTTACAGCACATGTCCAGTAGACCCCCTAGGTTTTAGAGTGTAATGGCCATCAGTGAGGATGTGTCTTACTTCCACGAGTGACTGAAACTAAAAGATTGCCCTGCACCCTCTAGTGCCATTGCTCCCATGGACTCTCCATTTTCCAATCAATGTTATGTAGTGGGAATGACTGGCTCAGGCATGGGCCCCACAGCCTCTTCCTGATGAGTGGTGAGGCAACATGGCCACATCTCTCCTTCCTTCCCCACCAAAGCTTCAACAGGTACCAAAGCTGCTATCTGAACTTGAGTCACCTGGGTTTAGTGAGGACTTTATCCCTTTATACCAGTAGAGATGGCTGGAGGGGGGTGATTTATAGTGAAAACATGTGAATGTCTGACCTAATAAATAGTGAAGTTTATGCTTAAATAATGGCGAGTTGAAGGATTTAAATAGCTTACAGCTGTGAGTTGTGGGCAGAGTTGCAAATAAATCTAGTACTTTGTCATATTTTCACTCCCTGTAGGTGAATATATAATATAGCTGCATTGTTTTATACTACTGCTTTACATGATAATGAAATTGTTTCATTTTTTGACATAGATGGAGAAGGTCAGCACTGGACCCCTTTCAACATCCTAAATTGAGTGGAACTCTGAATATTTATATCTGATTTGCTTTGTGGGTAATGTGTATCCTTGACCCTTGCAAAGTGACATCACTGTCTTTTTCATACACAGATACTGAAATTATTGCTTTTGTTTGTCTATTCTATGCTAAAGAACAAGGCACAGCAATATAGTCATTTAATTGAGGTCTTACCTTATGGTGAATATTTGAGAATTTTCAGGAATTTCACAAGGGCAATTGATAGGAAGGATGTGTACTGTGGTTTGGAAGCCAGATTGCTGCAAAGAAGATATAATAAGGGCATTTTGAGAAAAGCTAAGTCCAAGGCTATGGGGCATCTGAAGGTTTTCCTTTTCCCCGAAGACAAAAAGTGGTAAGTCTTCCACTTGGAGAAATATTGTGGGGGTCTACCGAGAAGATGTGTTGTGTTTATTCAATATGCAGCTTCATTTATTGAAAATGTAGAACATAATTATGGGTATTTTGTTTTCAGACACTTGTTTATCTCAGATTTTAATATCATAGTTTTTCTTTTAAATATCATTTAACTTTGTGAGAATTATTACCTTTTAAAATACCTGTTCCCAAAATGTGAACAGTTGCTAAAGGAATGTATCATTGTGAGCATTGTAGTATATGTAAGCTAGTTTTGACCCCTAAGGAAGTGAGGAGTAATGGGAATCTATTTGCCATCAGTCAATATGGTAGTTTATGGAGTCATGTGTTCTTGTCGTAGTCCTAAGTGGTACATAGGACAAACTAAAAGGAAGCTCAAATTAAGGATAAGAGAACACATTAAGGCCATAAAAAGAGTTTGTCCATCTAGTAGTGTGGCCCAACATGTATGTGAATTTTATGGGGAAGTGTGAAGAAATATATCTGGGGCAATGTTGATCTGGTGAGGTTCTTAGGACTTTCCACTCTTAGGGGAGGGAACAAATGTGCCTTGCTAAATGAACTAGAAATTAAATTCACTTAGAGATTTGATACTTTGGTTCCAGGGGGGTTAAATAATGAATTAGATTGAGCAGCATTATTAATTTAATAGGAGTTCATATAGTTGAATTTTGTTTATTATATTTTATTTTCATGTTATATGTATTGCTTTGCCTCAGCCTGTCTTCTTCTTCTTCTTCTATTCCTTTCGGCTTTTCCTGGTTAGGGGTCGCCACAGCGGATCAGCTGTCCACTCATGATTGGCAGTGGAGTTTTATGGTGTTGAGTTGCCAGCCCAGTGCCCAACCTTCCAAAGAAGGCACACACATGCACACACTCATGCCTAGGGCCAATTTAGTGTGTCCAATCCACCTCCAGCATGTCTTTGGGATGTAGGAGGAAACCAGAGCTTTGCCTCAGCCTGTATTGATGCATATTTAACTTAATGGATAGATATTGTTCATTGGTTCAAATGTTAATTGTTTAACTTCTTTATATTAATGGGTTTAATATATAAATGATGGTGTTTAAAAGTCTGTCTCCCTGTGAAGGCATGAGCTGAAGTGCTAAAGGGACTAAATTCCACTGTTATTTTCACTTTTCCAGTGTTGGGATGTGTTTCATATAAATTCCATCTATCCTGTTCAAGGTGATACATTTTCCCTCCCAAGTTTCCTTAACTACTTTTAATGTGCTTTTAGTATTCTATCACGTTTATTACATGCCTGCTAAATGTCTCAGTTTTCCAGTTTACCATGCCATTACAATGGTGCCTCCTATTTCTCAAAGTACTCCTCTTTAATCCCATAAATCTCCAGACTGATATTGCATCTGCTTGTCCTTTCCATGTCATTTTTCTAACGAAGGCCTCATCTCTGAACTCTGCAAAAACCTTTCTAGTGAAATATTACCTTGTGTGATTCCTCCCTTCCTCCCACAGCTATCTATCTGCGGGCGTGTTGGCTTTTGCTCACAGAGTGTTTTAGTGAAATACCTGCAATCTGTGCAGAAGTTTTTTGAATTACCTCTGTCCTTTGCCCTTCCTATTGCATAGCTTTCAGCACTACATGCAGTATTTCACACAAATCCACAGCAATGGTTATATTTACAGTAGCATCATTTTTTTCCCATTTTTCTTATGGGGCTGCCTCTAACTCTGCTTATTTATCTCTCTCAATCATTCTGTCCTCTTGCTGCCCATATTAACACATCTGTTCTTGTACTCAGAGATCATGTAATACAGTTGTAGCCACGCGTCTTCACATGACAATTTTCTTTATTCTCATTGACGCAAACTCACTAAAGTAGTATAATTTCTGTGATATCACTCTGTTGTGACTTTTTGAATGAAATCACTAGTTTACAGAGAAAACAATATGTCTGTGGATGAACACCACTGCTTTTGTAAACCATCTAGTTGAAAAAGTTGCAGTGATTTCACACTTTCTCATTAAGGATAGTGGTTGGAAGAGAGCCCCTCTGATACACATAAATGCCTTTATTTGTTTTTTGTTTTGTTTTGTTTTTGCTGTCAATTGTGGTCACTGTGGGTTGACCAACATGGATTAAGTTTTGATGGTCTGGTTATTAAGAATATATTAGATATGCCTGTAATGAGCATTTCTTGATATAGACATCATATAAAGGAGGGGATGTAGTCAACACATAGCAGTGCTTTGCATTCTCTTTGGTAACTTCTGAAACCTTTACAACAACTCTGTTTTGTGGCTGGAAGGCTGAGCTTTTTAGTATAACTCTTACATCTTTGAAAGGACCTATATCTGTCTTCCATCCCTGTACATGCATTTGCTGTCTGGTGACCTTTCCTTTGACTTCCTTAGTATACCCAGAGCATACATATTTATTTAAGAATTCAGTTTCCTGTCCAGTCCTGAAACAGAACTTCCTTCTCTTTAAAGACACATTGTCCATATCCGTGTCTGGATCTTCCTTTGATGCAGTATATGGATGTGTGTGTCCCTTGTACCAACCATGTAGGCATAAATTACCTTTGCTGAAAACATGCTGGTTTATTTCATAGTTGCCTTATTCAGGTTCAGCTTGCCATGTTTGCATTTTCTAAACACTTTTGTTATTTTACCTTCCTGGCTACTATCTTTCAGAAATAGTTAATTTTTCCTTTTGCTCCTGGCCACCATTTAATGCTCCACAGTCCACACCAAAGCTGCATTTGTTGCTTTCCTTAGGTTTATTTGAGCTTGTTAATGGAATAACATTTGTTGCCTGTTGCTGTGTACTTGTTCCTTGCCTGCCCGTTGTTGTTTACTATTCTGCAATTCAGTATTTGTTTTACCTTTCAGTGGTATGTATGATTATTTCCCATACAATAAGCAGAGCGCACTGACAGCAGAACTGTACTAATTTTCATACTTGGAATCATCTCCCCATTGATAAACAAATGGGAATAACATTTTACTTAATCTTTGGAGACCACACAACTGTGAATTGCCTCTTTTCAGTTGCATCCCTTGAGGCCAAAGTGGCAAAGTCTGACACTTCAGGTTTAAATAACACTCTTAAATGCAGAAGGGTAATCAGATAGAAGAAAAACAGAGCTTAAACAGGAAGTCTAATTAAAGTAATAAGGCCTCTGTGTACAAATGTTAGTGAGCATTACACAGGAGCAAATGGCTGAGAGAGAGAGAGAGAGAGAGAGAGAGTGCAGAACTTGACTGTAACAGGATGTAATTCATCTTTCTCCACACTCAGTGAAGGAACAATCATTATGCTATAACTCTGGGAAAAAAAGTTCGAGAATGCATTTTACATACATTGTGGAAAGTAATACCATATCTTGTATGCTCCTACTAAAATGTTTTTGTTTGCTAAGCACCTGGCATGTAAAATTGTTGGTGCTTCTTTCTTTCTTTATGTTACAGTTGGTGGCAAAGTTAGTGGGCTGATCCATTATGGACTTATTTCAACCACAGCATGAGAGATAGAACAGAGTGTACAGAAGGAGTGTAGTAGAGTGAAATCAAAATTTCTATAAGGCTGGTTAGTGAGTGTACAATAAGAAGAAGAATGTATGACAGCAGAGAATAATTATTAAATGTATGCATCAAACAACACATAGGGTTGCTTAGTATATTCCTATATACAGTGCTCCAAAGTCTAAGCAGTAGTTGCAATATGGAAAAATACTTGGTACATGTAAGAGTAGAGAGTAGCAAGGGGTGAGTTGGAGTTGCTGGGTGAGACTAGACAGCAGACAGCAAGATATGGAGGGTTGAAGGCTTGGGGAAGTAACTTAGGTGGGGTTATTTAATGGGTAGGGGTGTTAGGGGGCGAATGGTGGAGTCTGTGATGGATATGTTAAATTAAATCCATAGGGTCAATGAAATAGGAACAGTATATAGTCTGAAGATAGGTGTTTGGATAGCTGACTTCATATTATAGGAGCATGACTGAAGCATGCGTCAGCAGCCCTTCTTTATAAGATAATTACTAGTTGTTCTCTGAATGCATTGTTTACTGATGTGTGATGAACTTCAACATAGGTTCATAGCTCGTCTTAGGCTTTTGACCATTTATGCCTTGCTAGTATCCTCCCTCAGGCTGCACCTCCTTTTTCAGGATGGACAAACTAAGCCAAACCTGGAGTAAATTTATGAAAATACATTGAGTCATCTAGGTTATCTTTAAAGGAATATAGTGAATTGCATTGCTTAATAAAGTGGGAAAATTTATTCCAGAAGTTAGGGAGGTGCTGTGTTAGAAACCTGTTGCTCTACTATGTTCTATTTATATGCTGATGAAGATTCAGGTCCGTGTTTCCACTGGACGTATGGAGATATAGAAGGCCCAGTATAACCAGATCTTTAATGACAAAGAAAGTGAGTCAGAGTCTCTAAGATGCTAAATAAAGAAACAGGGCTTCCAGGCCATCTTGATAGCTCATGGCCTTTAGGGTTCTGATTATTTTTTTGGTTGGGAACCTTTGGGATCTTTCTAATTGTTTGATATGTTTAATTTGATACAACCCGGTGAATACATTGTACTCCATAATTGGTCTGATCCATGCTGAATATAAGGGAGGCATTACAGCTTTAGGCCTTGATGATATTCCTTTGGTGATTAGCTGTGCTAAATAAGAAGATTTCCTGACAACAATTGTGACATGATGGTCAAAAGAGAGGGAGTTATCAACCTAAGTTCCTGGGTCCCTGGCTAGATTTTCATTTTGTAGTGATATGTTGCCTGTACAGAATGATGAGGGAAGGGGTTGTCTACAGAAAGAAATGACACCTCACTTTTAGCATTTAGTATGATGAGTCCATTTTTTAAAACACCAAGAGTTGATTAGGGAGGTTCATTCTGGAGAGTTGGGTATCAGAGGATGACGTTAACAACTGCCAGATTACAGTCATCCTCAAACTTTGTTAGCCAGAGGTCTTGGCTATCTGATTGAAGATCTGAAATGTAAAGGCCCAAAAGGACAGGTCCAAGCACAAGCCTTGAGGGATACTGCTGGTTGCTTTCTTATTTTCTGATGAGTCACCTGTGACTTGCATTTAACCACCACAATATCATCATCATATTTATCATGAGTTTGAATTCCTAGAGCCCTTGTAATGTCAGAAATCCTAGTGCCTGAAAGACGGTTTACTGTAGCCCTTGACCAGCCATGTGAGTGACAGTTCAGTGAACCAATCACTAAAATATTTCTGTTGCTACTGTAGCTCACAGCGGTAGATTTGTAGTATATTTGCTCAGGGGGACTGTTTATGGTGGGTATGCTTGAAGGAATGAGTGGCCTGATTTTTGCTGAGACTTAATCATCTTATTTCTAAGAGACTTTGGGAGCAGTAGCATAGCTAGGGTGGGCCAAAGGGGCCAGCTGCCCTGGGCACAAAATGCTAGGGGGTGCGATCAACAGATCCTAATTGATCTTCAGTGAAGATGAATGCCAATATATGTATTTGTGGTTTGAACTGAAGCATGTAGAACTCCTTGTGTGGCATAAACTCTAGCAACTGCTTGCTATAAAATGTACAAAATGCTACAAAATGTAGCAAGCAGTTTGCTCAGTCTAAAACAAAAGAAAGAAGAGCTTTTTTAATAATTTGCAATCATGGACCTTTTTAATGATATTAAGTGGCTCCAGATTGGGGAATTGTGCCAGATGAGCCTGCTATCACTCTGTTTGGGAGTGATTTTTTTTACAGCCTCAGCAGAAAACATTTTGTTGTTATTAGCCAAGGAATTTGATGGAGGTGCATGAAGCTCACAAAGAAAGTTTTTAGTTGAGAGGGTAGCCACCAGATTAATTGGGTACTGACACATCTCACAGATGGAGTTATTAGTATTGATAATAAGTTTATTATCTCTGAACATAAAGCAGTTAGTACACTGTCTTAGGAGACCTAGTATTAAAAGGCTGACAGGGCAACAGAGGTGAAATTATTAAGCTGGCCTTCTATTTTTGAAACTAGTAAGCTGACCTTATAAGTTGGGTGTTAAGTAAGGCAATTTTGGTGGAAGATAAAGAGTTCCTAGGTCTGACTCATACTTGGCATTGTGTACATGCGAACAAACTTGCTGTGGTGTCACATTAATTGTGATTTTGTACCTCGGAGGGTGTGTGCAGTTACTATACTCTTTTGTATAGTCTTACTTCCATTGTCTGCATTTTTGAAGGGGGTTTGTTTATGGAACACAACCCCAAAGTTATAATGAAACTGAACAAATTCTGCAGCCCCTCTATGAGGCCATTTCCACAGAGGGTAGACTAAAGGTGATTGATTTCCTCGCAGTATGGGACTCCATTTTTCCTATGTTTTGGGGAGTAATAAATCATATGAAATTGTGTTTCCTTATTAGAAGTGTAAGCTTTGATAGCACACATTGTAGTACTTCAAAAATTAACCCGCTTTAAAGCACACCCCTACTTCATATTTATAGTAATTCAAAGATCATTGTACCCCTGAGAAGGGGGAATACTTTGAGTGACTGCGATCTTGGAATTAGTATGCATTCCCCTTATTTGTTTTTGATTACCACTGCTCTGAGAATTTCAGTTACAGTCCTTGGACTTTCAATGGACACATAAAATCAGATAACCTGCTTCAGTATATTGCAAGGAACAGAGATGTTTTCAACAATCTAGGATGGTTTGCCTTCTGTAGCTTTACAGCTAACTAATTTTTTTTTCTGAGAGCATTTTTCTTTTTGTCTGGGAGTACTTCACTGGTAACTGCCAATTTATGTAGCATTACACACACTAACAGCTTCAAAAAAGAACTAAAAAACTTTCTCCAGAAAACTTGGTTATGCCCCTACCAGGACCCTACCTAATCCTGATTCTATCATCTGCCTCTCCCACTGTTGAGCAGCAAGTTTTCTGGCTCTATTCTATTTAGGTATTGCTATTGAACTATATAATATGTATGGAATGTATACCATGCTTATAACATTATAATTACTTGTTAATTATTATGTTTCTTTTTCTTATTTACTATTTATGTATATTGTGAAATTGTGTCTTCGTTACTTTTTTGTGAAACCTATTACTGTAAAACTGTAATTATTTTTCTTGGAGCTTTTCTCCTAGGGTCTCTATTGAAAATGAACCTGTGCTCAGTTGGACCAGCCCGGTTAACACATGTGAGATCAATAAATAAATAAAATAAATAAACTTTACAAACATTTGTGATGGTTCTGCACACTTCATTATAATGTCAGAAGTTCTTTGATATGGTGACTGCCTCCAGCACTAGTGCTGGTATCAAAAAAAAAAAAAAGGACAGGATTCTTGGAACACTTAGGCATAGTTCTGGTTCTTTCTGACTGCTTAAGCTCTGTGCTCTAGTAATGGATTTCAGAGATGAGCTGCAAAGTAGATTCAGGTACCTATGGATGATGGAAAGCAGATTACATCTCCTATGGCAACCACTCTGAATAACAATAGGGAATGGAATAGTAAAGCAAGTACAGCCAAGGGCAAGAAACTTATGAGGGTAGTGCAAAAAGAAATAGAAAGGGTAGGCTTTTACAGTAGTTCTGTACTTGACACACCAGTAAATGTCTCAGACATAAATTATTATGTCTTTTGACAGAAACATGTTTTATTAGAGAGCCTTAGGAAAAATACATAAATAGCATTAGAAGAGTGGCTATGACAATACTGTCTTGAAAGTGGCTTACTTAGACTTTAGTGATGCATTTATAATTCTGCATCTTTGGATTTTTTTTCCCTTTTTTTCGGCTCAAAAAAATCTTCATTTATTTGTATTTGACAAACTGGCATTGCATTTTTACTTTTCCTATATTGTGATGTAGGAGTTGGCATACATAAGTTAGAGAGTGTGGGTATAAAGTATTCCACATAGGAAGTGTATGGAAGCTTGTCATCTGGAAAAATAAAAAAAAAAAAACAAACAAAACAAAATGTATATCTATATATCTATATATTTATATATCTATAAATCTCTCTCTCTCTCTCTCTCTATATATATATATATAACATGTATGTTTTTCTGTAGTAACCTTTATTGACAAGAAAGAAACATTGACGTATGACATGATGTGTCAACAGAATGTAGTTAAATCCTTGATAATGAATTGGTAACATGAGACTCCAGAAAGGAACTGGAAAATTGCATCTTTCAAACCAAGAAACTATTACTGAGATAGTCTGATAAAATAAAAAAAAATCCTTTTAGCATTTTTAAACAATTATTTTGGATAATTACAGAATTTTCCTTGGTAAAAGTACCTGTAGTCTTTGTTCCTGTTTTAGATTCTACAGATTGCAGTGTTACTCTTCACCAAGTGGGTACAATTTCCATGCTTTGTATAGTTTTATAACAACTGGCCAGTTACTATAGAGCCATTTGATAGGTATCCCAATTTACTTTCTTAATAAGAAACCCATGCTGGTCTTGGACAATAGAGACAGGAGCAATAAATGTTTAAATATCTGTAAACCCTGAATTAATGTTGCAAAGTATATGCAAAGCCTGATGCAGGCTTTTGCAAGGAATTGGCAAGATGTAAATGGCCACATGGCCCAGTTGCCTTGTACATTATATGCTTCTATCATAGTTATACCTAGCCACTTTACTTATCATGGCAATGTACTTTTGCTGGCCTGCAGAAACTTATTCGATGCTGAATGACAAATGTATTTTAACCTACTTTGCAGCTTTCAGTGTTCCACCCCCTCCATCCCTGGGAACACATTTCTGAAATCTGTTTACTGTTACAGATCTCTGACCTGTTTCCTGACCTGCTTGCAGCTGCCTGCTCCTCAGGTTCATTGTCTGTTTTGGTTTACTCTTCTCTTCCATGTTTTCAGTTTACTTTCCTGTGCATATGAGGAAAACTTGTTTTCAAGTGGAAAACTCGGATGTGGGGCTTCCTCCTTCCTTGAATTCTTACTTCTTTGTGTGCCTGTCTGTATGATAAATGGTCTGCAGTCCATTGGAAGAATGTTTTATGATGAAGATTTGCCTAAACTGCCCATTTATGAATGTACAAATTTTGTGTCAACAGTTCAAATACTCATTGGTCACATCACATGCACAGGAATGGAAAAACTTAACACAGTTTGTTTGCCAGACTGAAGAATACACTTTTCTTTGAGCATGTGCATCTTCAGAATTTGTATATCCATTTTTTTTCTGATTACATTTTCTGGCCCATTGCCTGACAACCATCAGGACTCCCATTACCCAGCCCATTCATTCTACTTAGCCTATATTCAGCTGTAGCAGCCATCATACAGGCAGACATCAGGGATTTCATTTGATGGCACTAAGCCCAACCCTTCTGGCTAATATGAGCACTTGTGTCACCATGAGATATCTTGTAGCCTCTCCATGTATGTGCTTGTACTACTTTACACACACGTAGGTTTCCTAGCCCATGCCCCCAGTCCTGGGTGTTTCAGTACCCCCAAAAGCCTCCATTGGCACTGCAGCAATTGGCTAAGACCCACCTTTTCCATCTCCCATGGTTGGCGAGCTAGAAACAGCTACTTATTCCCATTCTGCCATGCTTGGTTTTTAAGGGGTCTGAGCTCGTATTTGTACTTGATCATGGTCATGGATTCATCCCTTTACGCCACAGAGCCAAGTGTATATTTCAAATTGTTGTAAGTTCAAGTGATATGGTGGCAAGCAACAAAACAGTTTTATATGTAGTCTAATTGTGTCATGAAATTACCTCCATTAAGTTATTGGTTGAATTTCAATTTTTAGTACTGAAATTCTACCTTGCAGAACAAAATCAATTAGCCTTCTAAACAATGGAAATTAGTCAACTTCCTACTTTTGCATAAACTGTCACTTGTCTATAATACCGATACTTAATATAAATCCTGGTTGCAGGAGTGTGATACAGGTTTGAGTATCGCAGCTAGCTTTAAATACTATACAACAACAGATACAGTGTGAATGGGGGGAGGTGCTAAACTTATGTAAAAGAGGGCTTTTCAGTGAGGAGAACTGCACTTTCTTCACTAACTTGCACTAGGAAAACCTTACTTTAACACCTAACAAAATCAGTCCTCTGTAAAGCCAGTGTACTTGCTTTTCTTTCTTTCTTATTCTGTCTTGTGTTTCATCATTCCCTGACTAAATCATTTCTCTCTACCTTGTTCCTTACTTCTTCAACCTTTTTCCATTTATAGGTTCATAGGAGATTGCTAGGCTAACAGCTTAAGAGCCCTTACAGGCCTAGCCAATATAATCCAATCTGACTCAATATACGACTCCTAGAGGCAAAAGAATGCCATGGGTTAGTGCCTTAGTGCTTGTGCCATGAGTTTCTTACCAATTATACCCCTGGTGTAAAGTTGCGATTCCCCATCCATTGATCCAAATTGCATTTGAAGAGGGCCAGGGAAGGGCTCTGCTTAGCCTCAATAAGAAGGCAATTCCAAAGAAGGGGCAGTCTCTGAGACACATATCTGTCTCTCCAGCAAGTTTTGTTTGCGCCACTAAGTTTGGATCCCTAGGTCAGGTGACTCTCGTCCTATTTCATTTCTCATATTCCAGTTCTGTTTTATACTCATATTATATTCCATGTTTAACATTCTTTTCTTATTCAACTCAGTCCTATCATCTTCTCTCACATTATTCTCCTACTGCTGTGAAATAGTTTTAACATAAAACGTAAATTGCCTTTCCTCTGTTAAATATTGGAAACTGAGCTATTATGTTCCTAAAGTCCCAGAGCAAGCAAAAGAATCATACACATATCCCTATATACACATGTAAAAAAAGAACTAAACACACATTTAAAACGTATGTATAATTCAAAAGATTTTTTTTTAATTCTTTTTTAAAAATCTGATCAGACTACCTCTGGAGTGATTTGAGCTTCAGTAAGGGGGCTATTGACAAATGATCATTCAATCCTGGCCAGTTATGTGCATTAAAATATAGCTGCCAGAAGAATTCATGTATTTCCACTAGTAATGGCCAGGGACTCCCTCTTTCATTCATTTCTAACTTCTCCAATATTAAAAATTTAAAACAATGCTCCAGATTATCCTTCAAGTGCCTAAACAGTGCATCCATGCCTCTTTCCTTCCTGGTATCATAGGATGATGTGCTGGTACATATGTTCTCAGACTCTACTTTCAGTTTTTCCACCATAAAAACACTAGAATTCCTGACAGATGGCAGCATAGACCATGCCTTTAATTTCACAATAATATTTACCTTTCACGTGAAATCTATTTCTATTGATCATAAATTCTGTACCTGTAGCCATATTTTTGCACACATTATATCTACTACATTTTAACATATTCTCCCCACTCATAGATATTTTTACTGTCCTCTCAAACATATTCTTTAAATTGGGCCTTCTTTTATAAAAAAACTACTGGGGATTCACCCACTTTACTATAAATCTCCATCTCCTCCTGAAATAATATCCAATTTTTAGTCAGAATCATTTTGTTAATTGAACTGTACACGTTACATGTGGAAACAAATACATTTTTATAAATGCCTATTCCATAGTTATTATTTTTATTCATCAATTCTATCTGCGTGTCTGCATTCAGACCTGTACATATTACCTTCACCAAAGGTAGGAAATGTCCATTGGCTCTTTTTATTGTAACCTCCCCTCTGATATCATCTATCAAATGCTTGGGGTATCCCCGTTTACTAAACATTTCACATGAGACATTGCATACCTCCTGAAAATCTTGGTCTAATGTGATCTTCCATGCAGCCCTCACCATCTGCCCCAGCTTGAGAGGTTTATGAATTATATTAACTCAAGCGCTGACTTTTTGGTTTGCACATACAACTAGTGAGGAAACAGATTGCATACTTGGATGTATGGATGGAGGAAAAATGTTGACAGTGGTTATTATATTTCACGGATTTTTTGGAAGCCAAATTATTCCAATACACTACTACATTTCTCTGTTTCCCATCCTCGGTTTCAAAAGAAGGCAGTTATTAAGGGGCAGAATGTATTTGTTTCCACATGTAACGTGGGCAGCATATGTATGATTCTTTTGCTTGCTCTGGGTCTTTAAATCTAGGTAACAAAATGCCGATCATGTGATTGTGTCATGTATTTAAGTGGGAATTTTAATTATTTTATCATCTGATTAAGTTTTACAAGAGGTAAAATGAAAGCCCTCATCCTTACTTTGTTTAAATAAACAAATAGTGGTTTTAGCATGACGGTTTAACCTTCTTTGTGTGTTTGAAGCACTTCTGTGGCATGGTTATGACTAGTTTTTCATTTTTTTGCTGGTTTTAATTATCATTTTGGAGTTTTATATTTCTAAAGTAGATGTTCCTGAACTGCATTTTCACCTATTCACTTACAAATAACTGTTTGGGCAGTGGAAGGAGAAACCTTGTTGACATAGATCAGGTGTGGGGGTAGGGGGTCATCTCATGTGATCATAGCCAATGTAATGATAGCACTGCTTCTAGAATTGGGAGAAGCAGGTGGATAACAACTATACTGGCCTCTGAAGGGAACTTACTTAAAGGTGCAGCAGGGATTCCTGCTAAGCTCCAATTTAAAGCAAACTATACACAAGTAATATGAGTTGCAAATACATGTGTAATCCGTTTGTTTAAACCACACATAAGCTATATAAGGTTGCATTTTGTGCTTTTTTTATATTGCTCTCCTTTGTGCATCATTGCTTTCCCTTTGGCTGGATTGCTCTGAGTTGTGCAACAGATCCATTGCTGAAATGTGATTTGGCACCTGATTTTACTCTTTCTCAGCCCCTAAAACACCAGAGAAATGATTATTATTTTGATTTCATTGTTGTTTAGCATCTAAAGACAACTGTTTTGGTGATTTTACTGTATTTATTAATTTGGATCTAACTTATTCAAACTAGTGTTTGAAGTCCATTTTAGAATATTGCTACAGTAGATATCTTGTGAAAGTGTAGTTATTAACTGTCCAGAGTTTTGTCTTATAGCTTTGCTCTTTTCCTCATAAAATATATGTTATTCTGACAAATTATTGAGCATTGAATTCATTAAATAATTTGAGCTTCAAATATCACATCCTTCAGAAAATGCATGCTAATATAAAATTTGTTATTTTAGCAACTTCATAAGTTTATAAGAGCAATATTTAAAATATATCCCTGATTTTGGGCCTGTGTTCCCTATTACTTTTGGTTTTGTCCAGAATTCTTGTGCTAAGAGATTAAGAAGTATGTGTGAGCGAATGTAAGTTACTTATGTTTGGGTATTTCATCGCTGATGGCTTTGCTATAATTTGAATTCCAGTTGGCTATTTGTATTTTCTTGCTTGCTGTATATTGAGCTCCTTTGCACTCCACTGCTGTCAGCTGGACATCTCTCAGGACCATGGTAGTTGATGCAGTATAGTAGCCAGTGGATGCCCGAATGAATTTCCCCTTCCAATTGACCTAAACTAGTTGTTCTGCTTTTGCTATTGGCTAGTGTGCTTGTTGAGCTGTTCAGTGTTACTCTGTTACTTTAAATTGAGTGTGTTTGCACGGGACTGCTATTAGTTGCCCTTTGCTGCACTCTAAGCTGCAGGACACTATTTTGGAGTGGTGTGTTGTTATTGGTTCTGTTGTTATTAATGTTTTTGATGTACCTGCTGTGTTATTCTGTCACAATTACTGCTGTTGTCCTTGTGTGTTTGTTACTTAAACTTCTTGTGGGCTTTATTATTTATTACTACCATTGCTATAACCTTGATTATTGTGATCTCTTGCACTTAAAATTCCTTGCACTTATCTTCTAACTTGCTGACTATATAACTAGTGCATTTATCCTGTTATAAGACATGGACCCACCTGACTGAAAATGAAGACCGACAGACTTATACTCCTTGTTTAGTGAGCCTCATAGGACTTGATTTTCTTAGGAAATGTAGAAAGTGCCAAATTCTCATAGACATTGAACTACTAGTGACATGCATAATACAATCTGGGAGAGGTGTAATTGTCTATACAACATGGAGGTCATCTTCTCACCAAAAAAGATGGCCTGTAAGCACCACACATTACCATCCATGCCAAGCCACAAACATGCTAAACCAAAAAGTAACTTCGGAAACCTTCTAGATCCAGGAAGATAATGTCCCAGCAGAAGTTTGCAAACTTCACATCATCATCTTCATACGCAGTAAAAAGTCACCAGGCTGCAGACTCTGAACCACAAATAGAAACACCTTAGTAAAATAACACACATCAGAATCCAAGAGGCTTCCAAGACATAGACATGTTCAAATTTGAGGCAGTGCAATATCAGCTTTGAAAGTGCTCTGTCATAAGTGCCACAAATGCCCCAGTGTAACAGTGTATCACGCTTTGCTTCAGAGAAGGCAGATACAAAACATACATAGAATTATGATTAAGCAAGCATTACAAGGTGTCATTCCCCCCCAAAAAATATGTAAAGGTCAGCCTACTGTGGGGGTTCCACAGGTCAGCCTGCTATGAGGTGAAGGGTACCACTCCTTTACTCACCAACAGATGCACTGGGACCTCAGTATCTAATTCTTACAAAAGATAAGTCACTCCAGTATTATTTAGTGTCAGTTGCTATTTCTGCTTTATTTATTTTTTCTTGTTCCCTTTGTTTATAATCTTGATGCATACAACTCTCCTCTTTTTGGTTAGATCTCCTGTATTTTGGCCCAACATCAATGCTGTTACAAATCTTTTCAAGGTTATCTTGTTTCTTGTTATACACTGCCATCTCCTCTATGTACCTCACCTTCTGTTTCAGACTGACTGAAAACCTCCCTCTTAACTCCTTTTCTCTTTCCTGTGTTTCTCTCCCTTTGTAGCAGTCACTTCCACTTGACTTTTTATCTGGTAACCACCAAGAGGTCCCACTTTTGGCCATATAACTCCCTCCTTAGTAAGAGTTAAAGGTGTCTCCCTTGTTGTCCTGCACACTTCATTTTAACTGCATTTTTGCAGATGTCCCTAATCAATCTTTAGTGTTGTATGTTCAGTGGTGCTACAAACTTCACTATATCATATTGTTTAGGATATACACAGCAGCTCAACTGTAAACACTGCTTACATAACAAAGCAGCACTTTTGTAATAAAAAGATAATAGTCTCACAGAAGAACTGCATTTTTCTTACAAAAATAACATTTCTGTAGGGAAAAAACATCCTTTTAACATTCAGTATCCCAGTGATTGCCTCTCCTAGCATAGAATCCCCTAGGTCTTTTTTGTATAGAACAGGCTGTGGGCCATAGTTACCTGCATTGGGTGGTCCTATGATGTGGCCTGCATCTGACCATAAAGTTGAAGGGATGCAGGTAGCAAGCCTGGCTGTCTAATTTATTGTTGACATATTCTTGTTTGTGTAGGCATTGCAGGAATGCATGATCAGTGAGTAATGTGCAGCAATAGCCTAACAGGTAGAGTTGTACTGAAGTGGGTGGCAATTTAATGGTAAGGTAGTGTTATGAAATGATGGAGTACCTTTTCTCAACCCTACTTAATTTTCTGCTAAGATATGATATTCTAAATTGACCATAGGTGTGAGTGTGTGGTATGGAAAAACAGCCACGGTAGGAACAGCCACTCAACAGTGTGAACCTTGCTGCTAGTTGATTGTCACTGTTGAAGTGACACTTCATCCCCATGTGTAAAAATAAAATAGGAAAAAGGGTTGTGGATTGATGGATGAACCCAGACTGGACGTCCTTCTTTTTCTTGAGAAAGTACAACTCTTTTCCCATTTCAGAATCATCTTTATATATGTTATTGAACTGAGGATGACTAATACTGGCTTTGAACACAAAATGTTTTTTGGTTATTTAAAAGCCTCATCTGCTACTACTGTTCACCTTATCTGAATGGAGGCCTTAACTTTTGTAAGGTCTATCACAGGAGAAGCTATGTTTGCAAAGCTTGGTGTGAGCTTTCTATAACAGCCTGCTTGTACTAGAAATGGCTTGACTTGATGATTGGTACTGGGTGTGATGTCCCCACTGTGGACCAGTAATCAAGAGCCTGAATCCTCCCCAATGACACTGGAGATGGCATTCACTTGGAACAAATATGGATATACCCAGTATTTCCAGATGCAGCTCTTTGCATCAAGCAAAATTTCCCTTAAAAGCCCACAGGGAACACACTCAGCACAGGGTCTGGTTTTCTCTGTCTTTCTCCCCCGGGTCCCCAGTAAGGCCCCCTACTGGCACAGCTGTAGAGTTAAGTCCTCAGACAAGTGTCCAAGCCAAGTCCTCCACCACTCTCTCTGTTAAACCAGTGCTTCGTGTCCCTGCTCCAAGTATCTGACACACACACTGTTTGAGATCTGATTTGTAGAGACACACACCCACACACACACACACACACACACACACACACACCTGGGAAAAGCTGGCACAGGTTTACTAGCTATGCCCCCTTCTGCTCAGACTATAAGGTAGTTACTGCTACCAGACACTCCCAAGCCAGCTACTCTAAGGCTCCTACAAGGATACCCAATTATACTCAGTGAAATTAATATTAATAAGAATGGTAGTTTGGCCAATGCAGTAAGGCTTTCAGGAGTAACCACAGGGTAACCAAACAGATAGGAGTACTCTCAAAGGTTAAAATATTCTCTAAACGACCAGCCACAATGAAAACTTGAAATATATTTAATAATAAATAATAAAAGAACACGACAATACTAAATATCTGTTTATAATAAACAAGAGTTTCAGACACAGGAATATTAAAATAACACAGATGAATAGATTCACACAGATACAGAAAAACATTATTTAACTAATCTCACTATATTTTCCTGACTAATCTAAAGCGATACTATTTCCTGGTCACTTAGTAGCACAAGGCAAGATGAAGTGGGTGAGAGAACCTTCTATGTCAGGTTGCAAGAAACAGACTGCCCTGAGACTTCAGTCCCACCTAGTATTAAACATTATTTTAGTGATGGATTCCAGAATGACATCACATACATCTGGTCATCTGACTCCTGGTTCCCATGCAAGCCCTTCCATTGCTAGAAACTGCCAAGGTTTAGCATCCGTGTGTCAGTAATACACACAGAGCCTTGCTAAGATCTGCTGCAGCTCCTGGAAGTCATGAAACCATAAAACATTTCCACTCTTTTCCTACAGGAGCTAATAAACCATATTTCTTACAGACATTGCATCTCTGGCTTAATTCAAAACTGTGGCCTAGGTCTAGTAATTTAATTTCTTACTATTTTTAAAGTTTGAGATTAACATCTTCTCTTCAAGTATCCCCTGTCAGAACATATACATTTAAACAGTTACAATAATGCATGTATGTTTATTTTTCTGTCCAGCAGGTAACACTGTTGATACATTTCAACACAAGTAACATCACAAATCCATTTTCAACACAAGCATCTGTACAAATCAGTTTGAAATAGAAGTGACATATAATTCTTTACAAAATTCCAGCTAGCTGTGCTGGCATATGTTACACATCCACTGCCCTACTTATCCTGGCATAGCTGGCAATACCTTACATTGTCACACTTGGTATAGGCCAGTGCTAGATAGTGTCTGTTTTGTCTATTTGGTGTCTAATTACTCATCTCACAAGCACACATTTTAAATACCTGGCTTCTGCCATAATTTTGGCATCATTAACAATAAGTCCTGCATCTCTTAAAAATCCTAGCACAGCTTGTACTTTGGCTAAATGTGACACTTAATCTTCTGAATAAATTTCTATGCCATCAGTGTAGGCAGCTGAATACCTGGCATGAAGTTTCATAATGTCATCCTTGAGCTTTGAATAATGAGATAAGCTCTTTGAAGTCTAATGTGAAAGATCTTCAGTGGTGGAGAACTGTATCTTCTCTTTGGCTTCAGGGGCATGGGAGATCTGAAAATGTCTCTTGGTTAAGTCTAGAGCTGTAAAAAAAATTCTTTGCTAAGCCTATCTGTGAGCTCATCTACTGTTGGCATTGGATAAGTGTCAAATTTGGATATCTCATTTAGTTTCTGGAAATTATTTCTAGATCTTGCGGAGCTACTGGCTTATGAACAAACACAATCAGACTCTTCAATAATTCCCATTTAAAACATCTTTCCTTATTCTTCACTTGCTGCACTTGTGTGGCACTGTGGTACCTTACATGGTTTTAGGGTTTACCTTTAGCCCTGCCACAGTTTTAGTATAATGCTGAGTTAAATGTGTTCTACCAAGTAGCTCAGAAAAAGTGTTTTCATTCCTGTACTACTTGTTTCTGTGCCTTAAAAGATGTTTTGTCTAAATGAACAGCAGTGACAGAATTCCCTTCTACCCTGCTATTAGTATGCATGTCAGCTCCCAGAGTGTCTACAGAAGGCATTGCTTCCCTCCTTTTATTTATATGATGAATCTGCTCTGGCCTTCTGTTTACAGTCTACCTTATTTTGTAGTTCATTTTGTCCTTTTTCTTTACCACATCAAAGGGTCCCTGCTATCATGTTAGGCTTTTTTTTCATGGGGGAGCTAATAATAACCCTTTGTTTTCTGTTTTAAGCTCCCAAATCTGGCATTGTTAATGCACATATTTTACTGCATTTTTATGCCCTTTGTTTATGCTCTTTTACTATTGATATAACAGACTGTAGCCTATCTTGGCCATTTGTGAGGTGTGCTATTGCACTTTTGAATGCTTTCTTGTCTTCCTCTCAAATCTCTTTAGATGTTATATCTCTCAGAGTAACTCAAATGGGGTAAATTTTGTTGAAGTTTGGGGCATCTCTCTCTCTTAACAGCCATCTGGAGGTAAGGAAGTAACTAATCTCAGTTGTTACTATCCTGTTCGATTTTCCTCTTTAGCATTGACTTCAGAGCTTTATTAAAAAGTCCCACTAACTGTTGTACTTTAAAACACTGTCCAAGCTGGTGCATTTCCATGGACATAAATGGAGTTCCCTGCTTAGTGAGCATTTCTTTGGATATCCTTTCCCTGGAGAAAAGTAACACTAGCATATTAGCTACTGACTTGCCACTATTTTTTTATAATGACAGCCCTTCAAAAACGTTATAGCATACAGTAGTTAGTAATGCACTTGTAGCCATTATTAGGCTTAACTAATGGGCCTACAGTATCCATTGGATTTACAAATTGAAGGTATGGTAAAGACTTTTATCATTCAGGACAAGTTGCACAGAAGTTCTCAATATCTTTCATTACACCAGGCCAATAAAATCTAGGTAAAATTCTAGCCTTAGTTCTGACCATCTCTAAATGTCTTCCCAAAATATGACTATGTACAAGTTTCACCACAAGTGTCATAAAAGGTTTTGGAACTAACAGTTTGTGTAATATTCCATCTTTGTCTTTAATTAGACTGCAGAGTAAGTCATTCTTCAACACAAAATATGGGTATGAGATGGGGTCATTCTCTTTCTATCATGCCTTCTAATTTGGCTATATTTTCTCTGGCCTTGCATCATGTATTATACACCCATTGTGTTTTCTGAGTCTTTGTTTCTTTAAGTTTTACTAATAGTTTAGGCTGCTGATCCACCTGGACACCTTCAGACTCAGCCCAAGAAGATGCAAAACAATGCAAATGATCAATGATTAATGATTAACGATAAACTAGTCAATATATGAACATATATGTGTGTTTAAACACCAGTAAGGCTGGTATGCAAACTAACAGTACTCAATTGTATTGAGATACAAAATAAAGAATTTATAAGTAAGGTTGGCATGCAAACAATACCCCATCATTTTGCAGAACGACATTGAAAAACAGCAAACAGCAATCTCCAAAACGACACACACAAACTACAAACAGAATCCAATTTATTTTCTGACTTTAGTGCCTCAACTTAAAAAGTCTTCAAAAAGTATACAAAACATTACCCAAGCATTCCCCTTAAATACCCACCAAAAACAATTAATAAATCAATTAAAAAAACAATTAAGTACAATTATATAATTAAATAATATATTTCCAATTAATCTCACAATTAAGACCCTGTGGAACCATAGTATTATATTTTAGTATAAATAAAGATTCTTTAAATAATAATTGATCTTTTAACATTTCTTCATCTCCTAATTTTACAAACATTTTTTCTAAAACAGTTGCCTGTAATAGTTTATAGTCACTATTGTGACACTCTTTAAAATGGGCAGCAATAGAACTTTCTACTTTACATTTTTTAATGTCTCTGACATGCTCCTGCAGACAACACTTAAACATTCTCTTAGTCTCACCTATATATACCAGCCTACATGGACAGCGCAGAGCATATACAGTTCCTTCAGTAACACATGAAAAATTCCCTGATACATAAAAATTATTATTTCCAATCAACTCACAAACATTGCATTTACTGCAGGGGAAAGTTCCCCTCAGTAATGGATTTATTATAACACCTTCTACAGGGGCAATGAAGTAAGATTTTACCAGTTTGTCCGCCAAACCTGTTCCCTTTTTAAATGAAAAAACAGGATGATGGTTAAATAACTTTCTTAATTTTTCTTCCTTTGTCAAAAATTTCCAATAATATTTAACCTGTTGCTATATCTGTTCACTAAGAACATTGTACGTCATCACCACATATACATTATTTTGTAATTGTATCTCTACTCCTATACATATTTCTCACATAGTTATATTTATTACTAGAACTATAGTAATCATAAATTTTATCCAAAGCATCAAAAATATTAGACAATGAATAACCTCTCCTCAAAAACATTTTAGAGGTAGATAGAACTGCCTTAGATAAATCTTCTTTATTATTACAAATTCTATGCAGTCGTAACAATTTCCCATATGGTAAGGAATTAATTAAATGTGTAGGGTGAAAACTAGAGCCATGTAAAAATTGTCCCCCATCATGAAACTTTCTCAATATAGAGGTAACAATTTCATTTGTTTCTGTACCTACCAAGTGTACTTCCAAAAATTCCACCTCTTTACCAACTTGTAGGCCATCAAAAGATAAATTGTATTCATTAGAAGATAAATTGTAATTATTGGGTGGGAGGTTGGCATAATGGTTAAAGTGTTTACCTTACAGATACAAGGTGCAGGGTTTTATTCTCAGATGGGGTAATTGGCTAGGCTTAAAATGGCCCTCAAGGGCAGTTAGCCTAGTACTAATCTATGAACTTATTATGTTGTAAATCTGCCACAAAATCCTGAACTTTTTCCATGCCATCCTAACATACAAAAATGAGATCATCAATGTATCTATAGTATTTTACTATATGTTTCTTGAAGAATTCATGCTGATAAATATATTTTCTTTCAAATAAAGCCATAAACAAATTGGCATAAGGGGGGGCAAAAGGTACTCCCATAGCTATGCCTTGTAGCTGATGAAATACATGTTAATTGAAAGAAAAATAATTATTTTTTAAGCTAAATTCTACCCATTCAATAATATAACTTGACAAGGGGCAGTCCTCCAGAATAGCCTGAAAAGCTGTAATACCATCCATGTGCTTAATATTAGTGTACAGGCTAGTGACATCTAAGGCCACCCAATAATATTTAGAATTCCAACTGAGTTCCATAATTTTATTAAGAAAATCAAAGGTGTCTTTAATATGAGTCTAGTCGCTGTACATAAGGCAATAAATATTCATGTATGACAATGTCAAGGTTATGTAAAAGTAATTAGTTGCCGCCACTAGATCTACTCCGTTCTTATGTAACTTCAGTAGGCAATAAAAAGTAGCCATAGTGCATTTGTCTGTGTTAAGCCTTTTATTAACATCCTCCTTAGTTAGATAACCTAACTGTTGTTCTTTCATTAATAAAGCCTCATATTGTTCTAATGCCTCATGGTAACGTGCAATATTAACAACCTTATACACATTAGCATCATGTAAATGTAAGTTACACATTTTAAGATATTGTTTATAGTGTAAGATCACAATTTTATTTCCTTGTCCGCTGGTTTTATAATTAAATGCTTACTATCTACCAATTCATTTAATGCTGTCCATTTGGATTTAGTTAAATTATAACAAACAGATGACTTATTAAACTTAAATTCATTATAAATCTGTTCCACGGAGAAGCGCAACATGGCCATAAAATTTCTAATACCCCATCATTTTGTCTATAATACAATAATTCTATTCTGAATGAGTACAGGTGATCAAACTATTGAAAATATTTACAATCTCCAGTAAATTAAATCTGAAGGAAAGAAAAAAAGGGAGAAGTAGTGGAAATTTTGGGGTAGTGGGTAGGCTTTGAAAGTAGTATTAAGATGTTTTAATAATAGTTGGAAAGACATACCAGGCAGAAATTAGTTTTATGAAGCAGATAGATTTCTGAGGGAGAATGACAGAAGGGAGTGGTAGGATAATTATGCTAAGATTTTCAATTCAATTCAATTTAACTTTATTGTCATATATACTAGAGACAGCGTCAGAAAGTACAATGAAATTCTTATTCTGCAAATCCTCAAGCAACATATAAAAACAACAACAATTAACAAGAAGAAGTAATCTAAGACAACAAATAGACAATATAAATAGGTTCATAGGTTGATACTAGGCTATCTGCCCTAGGGCATTTACAAGCCTAGCCAGAGTGTGTTTGGCTTTCGCCACCCTTCTTAGCTTAGTTGACTGTGCCTCTGTATAGTAGGTCACAGAAGACAGCCCATTTAAGGTTAGTTTACCGTGCCTCTGTCTAGCAGTGACACAGAAGAGATCCCGGGGTAAATTTATGATCTCCCATCCAGATGTCAAGATTCTTCTTGAAGAGGGTCATTGAGGGGCTCTGTCTGACATGGATTGGGATTTTGTTCCAGAGTGAGGGGAGCCCCTGGGATATGAATCTGTCCCTCCAGCATGTTCTATTTATTTCTGTGCTGAGGTTTAAGTCACTGGAGCGTGTAGTTCTGATGGATTTGGATTTCTTGAGGTGGAGCATGTCCATTAATTCTGGGTTGGACATGGCTTTATACTTCAGGCACAGATCGCCTCTGAGTAGGCGGTAAGCAACTGAGTAGAGCTGGAGTTTCTTTAGCCTAACTGCGTAGGGCATATGTTTGAGTCCCTTGATCCTTTTGGTGAGGTATTTTTGGGGTCTTTCTAGTTGTAGCAGGTGTCGGGTAAGGTACATCCCAAATGGGGCATTGTATTCAATTATGGGCCTGATGAGTGATGAGTACAAGGGCACAATGACCTCTCTTGATCTAGATGTGAACCCCTTCATGATAAGGTGGGCTATACAGAATGTCTTTCTAACCACTTTGGCAATGTGTCAAAGGAGAGATTGCAATCTACGTGGGTCCCCAAATCCCTAATTACTTCTTCCATACTTAATGGATTACCACCTATGTGGTAATTTGTGGGTACTTTGTTTTTCCCAAAGGGGATGACTATGCACTTTTTGGCATTTAGCTTTAGGCCATGGCTCTGGCACCAGTTATCCGTTTCTGTGAGACCTTTTTGGAGGATGCTTGTGTCAGCCGGCGAGTCAATTATGGCCCCCAGTTTGCAGTCATCTGCAAACTTTGTCAGCCATAGTCCTCCTGTGTTAGCCTGTACCTCAGAGAAATATATACCGAACAAGAGAGGTCCCAGGACTGAGCCTTGTGGGACGCCACTTTAACTGGTTTAGAGTCTGACATGGCACCTGCATTTCTGACCATGTGGGTTCTATCCCTAAGCCAGTTTGCAACCCATCTTGTGACATAGGGGTTGATATTTAAGCTGGTGAGCTTATTTATGATGCCCGAGTGGGGTATTGTGTCGAAGGCTTTTGCAAGGTCAAGGTAGGCTGTGTGGACTACCTTCCCTTCGTCTATGGCCTTGGTGACTGTTTCAAAGAAATTGACCAGGTTCAAGAGGCAAGATCTGCCCTTAACAAAGCCGAATTGGGTAGGATCCAGTGTTTGGAGGTTCCCAATGTCTTTGTTTATGAGTTCCATGATGATACACTCCATAGCTTTGCAGACCAGGCTAGTTAGGCTTATAGGGCGATAGTTTCTGGGGTCCATTGCGGCACCACCTTTATGAAGTGGGACCACTGTTGATGTACGCCATTCTTTGGGTACATATCCTGTTGTAAGGCTGAGACTGAACAGTAATTTTAAGTGAGGGTTCAGTTCTTCTTGGAGCTCATGTAAAACGCAGCCTGGGACACTGTCCGGTCCCATTGATGCTGTGTTTTTTGCTTTGGAGAGGGCAGCTCTCACCTGTGCATCTGTGATGTCAGGGAGGCTATACTCTGTTGGTATAGTCATTTGCTCATTTGGGGGGGGGGGAGTTTGCATTGAACCTGTCTGCCAGGATGTTGGCAATGTCTGTGGGTTCAGTGTATTTTTTGTCATTTTGCACTAACTCAGAGCATATCTGGGAGTTTCCACCCAGGTTTCTGACATAACTAAAGAAAGCCTTGTGATTATCTTTAGCATCTTGTGCAATTTTTCTTTCGAAGCTAGCCTTAGATGATTTTATGAGGGATTGTAGTTTCTTGCTAGTACTGATCAGAGTTGCCTTACCTTTCAGGGATTTTGCTCTATCATGTAGTAGCTTCCTCCTTCTGTTGTACAGCTTATTTATGGCTGGGGTCCACCAGACAGGTCTCCTGCCTTTGGAGGAGGGTGTCTTGGTTTTATTTGGGATAGCATGATCCATGCATTCCTGTAGGTATCCATAGAATGCATTTGTAAAGGATTCTGCAGTTTGGGCCGTATGTTCCACTGGCCCTGGGGCTTTGAAGGATTCCACCTCGGTTTTGAGAAGTGGGAAGTTTGCTTTTGAGAAGTTTTTGACCGTGGTTTCCTTTGCTGGGGGTGGGGATGGGATATGGATGTCCATAGTGATTAATTTATGGTCAGATCTTACCAATGAGGGGTATACCTCTGGTATGGAACATAGAGTCCCCATGTTGGTGATGATCAGGTCCAATATGTTTTCCCCTCTTGTGGGAGTGGTGACCAGTTGTTTCATAGCATTTGAGTTTATAAATTCTAGGAACCATTGGGCTAGGGTGTTGGGGCTTGAGTAGTGCTCCCAGTCTATGTTTGGGTAGTTAAAGTCACCCAATATAATGGTGTTTGGAGAGACCTTCATATTCTCCAGTGCCTTCAGGAAAGCCAAGTGGGGTTCCTGAGTTTGGGAGGGTGGTCTGTAGCAGGCTACAAACTGGAAGGCAGTTTTTCCCACTGTTAGTTGCACATGGATGGTCTTAGATGCTTTGTGCAGTGCCACTAGCCTGGAGGTATGGGTATCTTTGATGAATATGGATACTCCCCCTCCTCTTGTGGTTCGGTCCGAGTTTTGGGGCCGAAAAGCATGGTATGACGTATAGCCTGGTAGTGCTGGGGTGCTCTCGGGAGCCTTGAACCAGGTTTCTGTTACTGCACAGATATTGATATTCTTCATACTGAGGAGAGCCTCGAGTGCGTGCATCTTGAGGTTTAGACTTCTGGTGTTGAGCAGCATTACCCTTAGTTTCTTTTTCCTTGTGTTGTCTAAGGAGGTGGGTTTGTCTTTTGAGCCTTGCCTAAAAAAGGCACTATGGGGGTGGCAAGAGCCTTGGCCAGTATTCAAAAACCCAGGGGTGACAGGTGCAAGCCGTCTCTAGCGAAGCAACGTGGCTTGTCAAACATGTCATCCCAGGCTGACAGACACTGGATCCCCTTTGAGTAACACCAATACTTTAGCCAATTGTTGAAATTGATCATTTTGTCTTTATACTGTGGTATCATTCTTGGTGAGGGTAAGATGCTACTCAAGGTCAGGGTCATACCGGCCTGGGCCACAAGATCAGAGAGCTCCTCTATGTCTCTTTTCATGTAATCCAGGGAGGTACGTCTCAGGTCATTCACACCAGCATGGACAATGACGGAGTCTTATTTTGTACTTGCTTTGGAGTGACCTGAGTGCTTGTGTTATGTGGCAGATCCTGGCACCCGACAGGCAGCTTACAGTGACCTTCTCCTTGTTCAACCTGGTGAGAGGGACGTCAGTGTGTCTGACAATAGAGTCACCTATTACAAGTGTATTAGGTGTGTTGTTTAGCCTTAAGGGCTGTGACTGTGTGGCACACTGACTTTGTGAACTATGTGATACATGGGTATTGTTGTGGGGTAGCAGTTGCTTGGATGTCTGCTTTGGAGGTCTCTGTTGCTTGGGCAGATTTTTATTTAGAGCCTCTGAGTATGTTTTTGTGTGTTTATGTGTTTGGTTTGCTGTTGCGATAGGTCTATGTGAGACTGGATTTGTGGTGTGTGTGATTACCTTCTCCTCCAGACTGACCGTGCCAGTACTATGTTGAGAGGGCTCAGCCTCCAGTTTGGCTATATAGTTGCATCTCTCACATATATTTGAGCTTGTTGGGAAGAGGAGAGGGTGGTCTGTGTACATAAGGCAGTTGTAACATTGCCTCAAGATTCCCATATTCACCAGCTGGACTGGAGAGTAAACCTGAAACTGACTTTTGGACATGCCAGAATAGTATAAGGAATTACTTTTTGACTTGATCAAAAAGGACCAATAGGGAGCCAAGTACTTAAAGGGAGTATAAGAGGGTGTAGTGCTTTAGTTTATTAGTGCTTACTTATAAGACACTTATCCTAGCTACTGCTGGGTTTTAGAAGGAAAATAGAGTGCTTACTTTGAGATTTGGAACAGTTCTAAGGGAAAAAGTGAAGAGCAGACTTTAATATCTAAATATACATAACTGTGCAAAAGAGCACATTTGTGCAAAATTTATCTACAAATTATCTTATTACATATCTACAAATCTACCAAGTGAGGAACACTTTGATTAATAGCCGCTCTAGGGCATAGATGGATAAAACCCCAACTAAGATCCAGAAGACCCTATGTTGAGTATCATCTTGGGTGACAGACGGACTGGTAGGGAGGTATGGGTATGACCATCCCAGGGGGAGGGTAGTATGTGTGTGTTTCCTGGTGACCATCCCTAGTGGAGGCTAGGGACATCGCCAGAGGAGGGGTGGTCACTGGGTAGTGGTGGGCCTGGCTGAGCTGCTGCAGAGGCAGGGTGATATACCACATGCCCACATTGCACGCCTACCCAAGGTCCATATCACAAGGCCACAAGGGGGGAAAGAAACAGGGTAGGCCAAGCAAAACCTCCTTGGATAGAATCTCACATATGGCGAGCCCTTTGCTTTCAGTCCAGGACAGGCCCCAGCAATTACAGGAATAAGTCCAGGGGGGCATGGAGTATCTGTAAGACCCAATGCCCAGTGTGAATGAGGTGTTAGGTCTGGACCAGTAACAATGAAGGAAAGCAGGGAGAAAAAGTAAAAAAAAGGAACACTTTTATCAGTACATTGATGGGAAGTGGAGGATATGACCTTTTCAGATAAGAATTTAGGTAGTAGACAGTTTTTCATCTTTTACCATAATAACTTCTGTTTCTCAATCCCTGCTGCTTAGAGTTCTTTTTTTTTTTGCTTAGCTCTCCGTTTTAGGTTTACAGATGAAAACCTCAGACCTGTGTTCAGCTTCTCTGTCTTCTTTTAATGAGTTTATTACCATCAGTTTCTTCCCTCTGTCTCTACATTGACATTCTTCACCACTTTAATAGTTGGAATCTTTTAACAAGGTATGAGATCATGCATTGGGTTATTTCCTTTCAATGTATGTACTGTCTTCTTCTACTAATTTAACAAGGTCTTCTATTCTTTCTAGCCAAAACCAGATCTTAGTTACTTTTGAAGCTTCTACATATATCCCTTTTCTTTATCAGGAGTGTATATTTGTAATTTTGTTTTACAATAGTCTTGCCCTTCTGATTTCTTCTTCTTCTTCTTTCGGCTTCTCCCAGTTAGGGGTCGCTGCAGCGGTTCACCTGTCCGCTCATGATTGGCAGTGGAGTTTTTATGGTGTCAAGTTGCCAGCCCAGCAAACAATCTTCCAGAGAAGACACACACACACACACACACACACACACACACACACACACACACACACACACACACACACACACACACACACACACACACACTCACGCCTGGGGCCAATTTAGAGTGTCCAATCCACCTACAGCATGTCTTTGGGATGTGGGAGGAAACCCACGCGACCACAAGGAGGACATGCAGACTCCACACAGAAGGTGCCCCAGCTAACACTATATTCAGCAATATGCTTTCTTAGGAATATGTCAAGCTTCACCCCCCCATTCTTACTAGTACTGTATTTAGGACTTTGTGCTTCATAGTAGTGTGTCAGGTTGCTGCTGCTGCTGCTGATGATGATGCTTCTCCCCGCATTCTAACTAGGAATGTAGTCAGGACTGTATGTTATTAGTAGTGTGATAGAGTTGCTCCCCCCATTCTTACTAGTACTGTAGTCAGGACTGTGTGTTCTTGGTAGTGTGTTATGCTGCTGCTACCTCCCTCCACCATTCTAACTAGGAGTGTATTCGGTTCTGTGTGTTCTTAGTAGTGCGTCAGGCTACTGCTGGCACTGATGCCCCCCCCAACCCCCCTACACACACATTCTTTCTAGGAGTTTATTCATTCAGAACTGTGTGATCCTAGTAGTGTGTCAGGCTTCTGTTGATGACCCCCCATTCTTACTAGTATTGTATTCAGAACTCTTGATAGCTCACGTAAACAGCCTGTAGTTGACTCGACGCCAGCCTAACACTTTGGTATTCAGGCCGACCGAGGACAGCAGACTACCCACAGGTTATGACTGCAGCAATGTGGATCCTCGAACATCTACATTTATGGTAGGTACAAAACTGTACTTTCTGCTCCTGTACTGGTGGGGAACCGTAGTGTGACTATGAATCACTGAATAATGGTTTTTATCACTATTCAGTTTGTCATTGAATATTATTGTTGGTGTCAGTCTGTACGTGAGCGAGCAAATGTGAAGAGGCACATTCAGACCTTAAATTCACACTCATATTATTAATTCTGAATATTTCTTAAAGGTTGGCATATGCCACATCATATTCTCACAAACACACACACACACACACACACACACACACACACACACACACACACACACACACACACACACACACACACACGTTGCCTTGACTTGGCATGCAGCTTGACAATTAGTAGTCTGCTATGAATGGAAGGGCAAATGACAAGTCATAAATTCATTTGTATTACTGAATATCAAGCAGAGTTTTAGCAAATATTCAAATTTTGCTGATATTACTATTAGTAGTTGTGGTATTGTATTATTATTATTATTATTATTATTATTATTATTATTATTATTATTATTATTATTATTATTATTATTATTATTTGTCTGGCAGTTGGCTTAGAGGATTCAGGAGCTGTTAACAAGCTTTTCTTGTGGTGCAGGGGTACAAGGTTTGATTCCCTTAGCCTTCATTCTCTAACTGTGTGTCTATGAGCAAGCTAAGTAACCAGATACTGCTCTCGGGCTGAGTTTGAAAGAGCTCCATGGAGATCAGTCCCCTACCCTGGAAAAAAAACAAATAAATAAAATATTAAAATATGTACACAATTTAAATTATGCTACTTGGTTACATAAAATTACAAAAATACTATTAAAGCAATACAATTAGTGTGCTACACTGTATCTGAAACTTAGAATTTACCACATTGTAGCCCATTGTTCTCTTGGAACAAAACAATCCCTATAATGATAATGTTTCAGGAAAACAATGTCTGTATTGATACCATGTTCTATGATAGCCAAAATCTTTCTACAGGAAGTTGGACCCTCTCCCTTACACAAGTAACCCTGCTTCTTTTCAGAGGAATGCTAATACGGACTTCATGTTTACGTGCAAAGCTCAAATGCAAGAAGGGTACTTTTTTCCCATTGACCTGCCATGGTATTTTACTCACAGAAATTTTGTGTACAACAAAGTTCCTAATTCCCTTCGGATGTCTTCATATTGTGAGACAACTTTTGTACAGCAGTGACTTCAGATTACCATGACATCATTGGGTATCATGTAACATCTACAAAGACAGGACATTGTGTTGTACTGTAAAGCATATGTATACTAAATACACTGGGTCAAAACAAAGTGATACAATATTTATTTTACTTTATTTTACATTTGAGGTGGTATATTGATCACAATGGACCATTTGTAGATACTGCCCGAGTGAAGTAATTCACAAAGGAGAGAAAATATGAGAAAAGAGAGGCATTAAGCCATATACATGAAAACAGAAGAGAAAACAACAACCTGTAACAGAAACTGTACATTAGTAAGTAAAAGATACAGAAATAATTATGAGAGAAATGCAAATTTTGTAATTCACATGAGTATAGTTCAGGTTATGTATCATGGTAGAAATGCTGTGGGGTAATGAGAGTCAGGGCAAGGTATGGTGGGGAAGTTAGGAGGTATTAGTAGTTGAGAGAGAGTAAGGCTAGAGGTTCTGCTGTGTGGCAAGTACAGTTTGATTTGGTGTGGAGGGATTTTTTAAGTTCAACTCTGAAGGTGGGAAGGGGGTTGTAGTTCCTTTAGGTGAGGGTGGGATTCCCATATTTTAGGAGCAAAGATAGAGAAAAAGTGGTCCTTGCTGTATAGTCTGGTTTGTGGGGGGCTGGAGTGGGGATGTTGATTGGGAGAAGCATCTGAGGTTGTAGTGTCTGTGTTTAGCATAAAGTTTGACTGGTAGTGTTGAGAAAAAGGTTGGAGAAGACAGTCTAGTAGCAGGTCTACTCTATGCTGTACTTGCAGCAATTTGGCTGCTTTGGGGTGAGGCAGTGGTGCTCATTAGAGGGTGAGTTAGTGATGAAGTAACAGATTTTATTTTCAATAGACTCTAGTGTGGAGGAGTTTTTCTTAGTGGTCATGGCTATCATGGGTAATCTATATTTAAGTTGGACCAGAAGGACTCTTTTTTTTTTATTGCTGACCTTGCTGATTTGGATAGGCAGGGTGCTGTTTTCCTGGTCCAGAAGATAAGCGAGTGAACTTTAACCCTTGATTTTTTTATATAGGTATTGAATGTTAATGACTGGTCTAGCCACAAACTGAGGTATATGAAAGAGTTGTTGGGTGTCTCTATTGGTGTGCCACAAAGGGTGGTGGTACTGAGTAACTTTGATGATTTCTTTTTTATTGCATTAACCTTATTTCATACTGTTATCTGTATAACATACACAAATCTGTACTATTAAATTATGGCATTTGTGAACGTGACATGCATTTGACTAAGCACAATGCATCATGGGATGTAATCACTCACTTTGAATATCATGAGGCCTTCTATACCCTTTTTTATATCTTTGCAGTATGTCCACAAGCTACTATCCTGCATTATTATGAACAGCTGCGAACCTCTGACATAACATTTAACCAGTTTAGTTTCTTTCTCTGGGGTAGACTTATTTGGTCGCTTAAACTATATCTGGTATGAAGTTTGTAACCTAAAATCAAGCTAACAAATGTGGAGGCTTAAGGAGTTGCATAAAGACATTTTCAAATTCTAGCTCTGAAGTTATTTAATGAGCACAAATTATTCATTGTGTATTCAGTAAAAATACATTTTGACATGCCTTTTAGGAAGATGTGCCACTTTAGGTCCAATGTCCTGGAAATATTTACATTCTTCACTTCAGCAATGATTCCATCCTTTTATTTGTAACAGCAGAACAGGAGGTGTTGGCAGGTATTGAAGCTCCTGAAAGCAGCCCTGCCAATCTTTTTCAGGATTTATCATTCGTGTACATACCTCTTAACCTTTTGGAGCAATAAATCTGGATAAAGCCATAAATAAAAGTGGGACAAAGACCCAAAAATAGGGACAATTTTTGAATATTGCTGTTACAAACTTAGAAAGTTGATAGAATAACAGGTTTTGCATTAGCATGAAGTTTCTGAAGGGTATGAAATCTGAAACTCAAATGTTTGTCATTGTTTTCTAACTGTAGTCTTTAATGGTTTGCCACTAACTTGCCAGAAAACCACAATTTTATGAAAAACAGAACAAAAATGGGAGCCAATAATATGAACATTCTGCAAAAATCTGTACAGTTGAGAGGTATGCGAGTGCCATAAAATGTGTACCTAACATAGGAAAATTTTTTTTAAATACACCCAGTGGAAGAAAACATTCAATGATGCACTCTAAGACATCAGTGTCTCATTGACTATACAACCATTCCAGTAAAAATGTAGAAATTAGAGCCATTCACAGTCAAAGCTGGTCAGAGGAGCAGAAGTGATTGAGAAGTCCTATAGTACTAGCTGTACTCCAGTTTTAATGAAAAAAAATATTGGCAACAGCCCACCCTCCACTGCTTCTGGCCAAGAAAAATTCTCAATTATCCCCCACATAGACACAAGCCCAGCTGTAGTCAATGCAGCATTATCCCATGTATTTAAGTACACTGAGCTAGGACTGTATCACAAACCCTACCCCCACATGCTGTTTTTCCTCTGATTTCCACTACAAGCCAACAGGCATGGTTCCAGGCATTTCCTCGTTCACTCCCACAGGGAACAACACTCCAGCTTTTGCCTAACCTGGTTGCTTTTCAACGCTCATGTCCACAGGTGTTACAGGGGCAGCTTGCCTCCTTAATACATTGCTTTTATCCCTTCTCTTGAAGAAAGTGAATAGGCAAACCTTCGTCATCCCTTCCTACTCCCATTTATTCCTGGTGCTGGGGCCACTAACTGAATCTAAGTTAACTGGATCATAGAGCTTTGTCCCTTTATATTAACAGAGTTGGCTACTCTCCCTGACTTTCTGGCATGTCATCAATTTTGCCTATACATTTTGTTCTGTCCTCATAAAATCTGAGCTCTAGGGATAAAGCAGTGAATATTCACAACCACCAAATAAAGCCAAACATTATTATATGTTTTCTAATCTTCAGAAAATGCATATTATTCCAAATGCTCATTATATCAGCTTTGTAAGTCACTAGATTTAGGGCATTTGTCTCTCGTTCTCAGTTTTGGCCATGATTCTTGAGGTGAGAAAGCTGACAGCCACACACACATCTGGCTTCTTACTGTGCAAGGCTTGCCTCAGTCACAGTCTCTGTCATAATTTCTCTAAATGATTTGCTATAAGGGCTAAAGAGTTTAGGTCCTGCATTTAAGCACCTCTCAACCTTAATGAATGATGTTTACTAAAACTTTGTTTTAAGGAAAGAGTCTTAGCACTTTTCAGACAATAACATGCTGCATTTGAAGATATGAAACATACATTGATTACTCCCTAAGCAATTTTCTCTTCATAGAAAATTAAAAGTCATGCATTTAAGCACCTCTCAACCTTAATGAATGATGTTTACTAAAACTTTGTTTTAAACTCGACTGTCATGTATGACTAACAAGGTTTATGGCCTTTCCTCAACAGTTAGCTTCTGCAGTACTCCACCTCACTAGCACTGTTGAATCCCAAAGCACATCAGAATTCGGGCTGGAAGGTCATGGGATAACTTCCAATAACTGCATACACCAAGGAAAGATCACCAATGAACTGAGTGAGTGAGAACAATGAACACTGCTAGGGGAGACATCTGCTGTGGTCAAGAACACCAAACTGTATAACATGCAGATGCTCCCCTGAAGTATTGGGTAGGTATTACAACAGAGGTTAACAGACTGGATACTGACTGGACACTGGCTGCTCTGGATGGTGTCACATAACTATGAAGTGCAACATCATAAAAACGTGGACTACATTTCTGATGGAGAAAAAATGATATGGACATTTTTGTGGATGGCTCTAGATATCAGGAGAGTAGGCCCTTTCATACTAGCTATATCATTTGAACTTTAAGTGAGGACAAATATGTTTGCGCAATTCACATCCATATTTTTTAGCAGCAAGTTGAACTAAAAACTGTGAAGCCTCATATTAAGAAAAGTGTAGTAAAACCACAGATCTACTCAGCCAGTATCTGTTGTGAATTGACTGATAAGGCTTATAGTAATGTACAATCAGGCATTTTTTACACATACAGAGACACTCCAAATCTGTGGAGTAAGAGCAAAGTCCTAATTCACTTACATGGGCCATTTTCTGTAACAAGCTGATTTAATGGACAAAAATGTGACAAGCAGGTTAAAAGATGGAAAGCAGTGGTACTTAGCACAAAAACTGTAAGTATTCCATTGTGAGAGGTTCACAGGAAAGAAGGGACAGTTGTTCTCACTTGTACCCCTAAATGATTCGTCTTCTCTGAAGAATAGTCTGGAGAAAACAGTTTTAGTTAGTAAAATGAAATTTAACGCACGTACGCCCAACTGATAATCTTGAGTCCAGGATATAGATATAATTATACTATGGAACAAGGAAATCAAATAGGAGGTCAACCACTATAGGGAATGACTGGAAGGTAAATCCAGAAGAAAATGAAATTCACGTCCCAAGCACCTGTGTAGGCAGACCTTGAAGTAAAAGGAGAAATGCACTATCACCATAAGGTGACAAATAAGAATGAAACTCTAACATATAGGACAGTAATGTGATTTTCATAGCACATGCCAAACTCATTAATCCAAAATACTTGTGACACAGGATGGGGAAGGATATTAAAAAGTTCTTTATAAAATATTTGGTGCATGCACAAATGAAGTTGGTACCACCTAAGGGAAACCGACCAGGATGTAAGGGACAAGTGAACATTTCAACATGCACAAAGATTTGTAGAGATGCTTGCTTTTTGCTCCAGGGGACCTGAGCTAAGACTGACTTTGGCTGACCTATAAGATAAATCACCTGAATGAAAACAGGACTAACATTTAAACAAAGTACCTTGGCAGCAGGTGTCATGGTACGTTTTCAGTGGTCATACTGATCTTTGAATTTGCTTCACTGCTGGTACAGCTTTCTCATTGTCTCAAATTGCAGGGATCTACCAGAGGATGTACAGGCCTTAATCCACATAATCTTTTGGGACAGTGGAGAGAATGAACAAAATAAAACGAAGTCTAACATGGCTGTGATGGACAAAGTAAAGAACTTGCCTGCTCATGTACATTATAATCTGGTAATTATCTTCAGCATAGTGCAAGAGAGCACTGAAAGCACTTTAAGATAACTACTTCAGATATGTCATTGCTGTTCATATTTAGTGGTGTCAGAATATAGGACTCATGCTTTTGTATAATACTTCAAATGGCTAGTGCAGTTATGGAAGTCACTGTGATGGAGAACAGTATTGATTGTGTTTTAGTATGAGACATGCAAAGTCTCCTGCAAGGAGATAAATGGATTTTCTCTCCAAGAAGTTCCTCCCAAGGTTTCTTCTCTTCCATTGGGTTTACTGAACCTCTTAACTCTCCCAGACTATCTCTGACCTGTGCTTGGGGCAAATGAGAAGAATGACACACCTGGGGCAGAATCATACCGCTCCTAGGGAGAATTTTCACTATAACTCTCACCCATGATATACACCCAGTCTTCCTCCATTGGTGTGATATGCGATGAGCATTAGTTCTGTCATGACCCATATTTCCACAAGAGGTGGACATCAGAAACCTCCCTTGCCCACTCACAGGCAGCAGTATGTGCTCTTTTCTGCCCAGTCTTCACCACGGAGATCAGTATTGTCAGTGTGCCATGAGCGTACACCTTCCCTCTCAAGATGGGCACATCTGTACTCCATACCTACACCATCAGTGCCCGAGTCGATACTCAGACTTGAGCCATCTAGGCTGCAATCATTCTTTCACCCTCTTGTTACACCAGCACATGCTTACTACCTGATATTATTGGGGATTATTGTGAAACATCTCATTTTAAAGTGTCAACACATAACTATTCACTGCTACAATTTATAAACCCCCAAAACATCACATATTTAATAAGTAGTGCTCACATTTTCATAAACCCCTACACTCCCAATTTATATATTCATAGATATATATGTATATATAGCAATTTGAGGTCACACTAGCTCAGAATGAGAACACAAAAAGTGGAAAAGAATGTAAAACACACCTTTTCCCATTTCTAAGAGTCTATCAAAGCAGACAATATGTGACTAATCCAACCCCAACATTCCCATAAATTGACATTCAGTACCTGATAGTTTTCTTGTTATGACACTGAGCGTTATTATCTCAGACCTTATACATTTCCTATATTAGTATCTGTTTTTGCATATTGCGCAAGTGGGCTACATCAAGTTTTTCTTTCTGTCTCTGTCTCCTAGGCTGAGCCTGAAACAAGTTCTTTTGGGTCAGTGCTTTAATCTGCTCAACAAATTTAAACAAGTAAATCAGTAAATAAATACATACATACATAAAGTACAATACAGGATAATTTCAGATTAAATAATTGCAAATGCAAAATCAGAGTGATAAGCCTGAAAAACACGGGTTAAATGCTGTCAGAGAGTATGAAACCTAAACCAGAAAAGCAATCCCAGCAGCTGTGCAAATGCCAAGTCCAAAAGACAAGCAGACATTACAATGCTTCTTGAAATGGTGCACAACTTGCAAAGTTTGCACAAAAATGTCAGCGATTACTGTGCCACAGGAGCATGTCAGGTCAGCAAAGTTACTTTCAGCAAATGTAAAAAGTTAGAAAACTGTTTGCCAAAACTACTTTCACCAGCAGTAGTTTGCCTCTTTCTCCATTGTTGTATAATTTCAGAGTTGGTGTATATAAGTCTGGGGAGAGGTAGTATCCCCTCAAATGGGGGGTGCGGGGGGCTTGCCCCTTGCAAACAAAAGTGTTTCCTCCAATATTTACTTTAGTTTTGATGAATAGTTTTCATTTGTTTTTATTTTTGCCAAAATTACCTTTAGTGAGTTGTCATAAATTCCTTTGCCTCTGAGAAAACTATTACAGAAAGATGAATCCAGAGAATTAAGCTCTCAGCAGGAACAGAGTTTTGAAATACTTAATATGCTAGTTGTAGTTACTCTAAAGAGAAACAGGTCTATATGACGACGTTAAAACATCATAATATCGAACACCTAAAGATCAACCAGTATTCATCAAAATGCATTTCCGCAAATCGATGAATACTTACAGGGCAAACAAATACTTGCCCTGCAAAACAACGGAATGAACTAAACCTAGAACAAATCCACCCATGTGGGGGGATACACCCCCACACCCCCCTAACTAAATATACCAACTCTGAGATTGCACTACAGTGCAGGAAAGGGCAACATTGTGCAGCTGGCCAACTACATCTTTGCCCTGTAAGTATTCATCAATTCGCACAAATGTATTTTGATGAATATTGGTCAGTCATTAGGTGTTCGCTATTATGACATTTTGATGTCATGATATAGACCCAGAGAAACTACTATGATGTGGCTAAGCTAGTTTTGTTACAAGCTTTTGCCTGTCAGAATGGTTTAGGAGGTGTAAGTCTATAAAAGAATAAACCAGTTGTCTATGGATCAAGAGTATTTAGAAATGCACAACTGAGATATACACAAGCATAATATGAACTTTTAGGAATAGTGTATGAATGTGAGAAATTCCATAAATATGTCTATGATAAAGAAGTTTGGGTAGAAATAGACCACAGAGCCTTGAAAAGCATATTCAGAGTTTTTATGCAAAATACTGTAAAGATTACAGAGAATGGTGCTTAACACCAGGCATAAAATGACATGTACCAGATCACTTGAAGGTGCAAAAGTGTCACGGGACATCCATTGTAGTACCTTTGTACAGGGACAGCAGCAGACAAAAATCAGTCAAGTACAGGTCTATTAGCTTAAAGTGTCTGGAAAAGTCATGGAGAGGATCCTATTGGGAAGTCTGGCAGCATTTGTAGAGACTATCAATTTCAAAGACATCAGCTGACATGGGTTTATGGCCAGAAGGAGCTGTCAGTCAAACCTGGTACAGGCTTATCACTATGTTACAGGTGAACTCAAAAGGGGAGTTCCATCTAATGTAGTCTACCTGGACTTCAGCAAGGCCACTGGTATTGTATCACACAGGCAAACTGGAGAGGTTATGGGAAGGCCCAAGACTGAGAAACTGCATAACTGCATGGCTGAACAGTAGGTCAAAGAGGGCTGTGCTGAGATGGGAGTAACTAAGGAACTGAATAGTGGAGTACCACAGGGATTGTTCTGAGGCCAGTACTCTTGAATCTATTCGTGTTTGTTTTAGATTTACTTGTGGGGAAGAAACAACAGAAAGCCACCACAAATGAACCACACAGACCCTCATTTTCTAGCTGTGTGCACAAAAAGACATTCTCTGAACCCCCCTTGGTCAGCAGCACAGTGAAATGGCAGGGAGGATCAAGTACAAACCTTATTTGTGCAGCAGTTCAACATGCTGGTAGTAAACTGGATTTAGTGTCCCACAACACTTTCTTCAGTACTTCTAAACAACACAACAGCAATGCTTCATTTTACAGGGTGATAGCTGCACTTCAGCAGTCACAAGATTTATATAATTAAATATGCTTAATGAAAGAAATAAACTGGTCTAATCAGAACACAACTTACAGTTGCAAATGATCCCTGAAGTGTACTTGTTTCAGTAGCATGACATACTTTTAAACAAAATCAGTCAGGACAAGTGACTTTCAAATCAATCCTGATGTTACCTGTTTGCAATAGGTACCAAATATTAAGCTGAAATGTATTTTTTTGAATAACATTATAGGTTCATACTGTGTAAGCAAGCTTAATTGCAGGGGTCATTTACAAGCTCAGAACTGAATAAGTCCAGGAATGTGGAAAGCTTGGTTTCCATTATGGCCATGAATGCTTGCCTTCATAGAAAAAGAAAATATGATATCAAGAAGTGAGTTGACCTCTTTGCTTATAATTAATTGGCCATTTTGAAAATGACTTTTTATAACTGGTATGGATTCAAATACAGAAAAAAATGAACTGAAGAAAATGGATGACGTTATTGAAGTACACTGTAAAATTTTGCTACTAGCATATCAAGGAAGAAAATTGTCAAGTTTGTATGGCAGGTTTAAACTATTTAAACTGTTTGGTGGAATTCAAAAAGGCAGGCCTGTGCTACAAAGACTGGATGCAGGACTGCCTTAGAGAAAGACAACAGACCATTTTCTGGTTGCAGTATGGGGTAATGAAGACTAGACATTAGTTACTCACTGTCCATAATCTTAACAACCCAATTTCATGTCATTGGCTTAAAGGAATAAAGCCATGAATTTTGCACCAGATTACCTGGGCTTGAATAGCAGAGCAAGCAATGGAAGAGCTAGCACAATGGAGGAGGTGGAGAGCGTGAAAATGGGCTGCAGTTGGTCCATAGTGAGTACCAGACCTTCCATGTTTTCCCCTGTGCCTCACTGAATTGTAAACTGAAAGCTGCATTTGTGGAAGCACATATGTGTCTGGTGTTTCAAGTATTTGCAGGTCTCAGCTGTGGTTTGATCATCTAGGTATGTAACAGAAAAGGTCTACCACCCAGAATGGATGCACTTTTATTGTTTTTTAGCTCTTGTTTCCAAGGGATATGAATTGGCAGATGGATGCCTACCATGAAGAAATGAGTCAGCAGGTTGGCTGAGAGGGAGCCTTAATGATCAAGTGGAAGCATGTTCAACAAAAATGATAATTTTTTTTAATTACAAATAAAACAGTGGACTGTTTAATTTATTTTTATTTTTTACATTTGTTAACCAATAAGTACACTGGTACAAAGATGCTTTTCAGGAGCAATCTTGTCCAAAAAGGCAAAAGACAATATAGACGTTCATAATGAGTCATAGTAGTCAATAACTGAAAGTGAAAACATGAAACACACAAGATAATGAACAGTGAAAACAAGGCAGACTTAGTACATTACTAAATAGGCATGAATAATTCTTTAAAAGTAACTTTAAAATTAAACTTGACCCCCCACCAATCAGGCTTTGTAAAGAGTTGATCCTGCCTTTTTAATCCAGTAAATTTCTTCAAATGGGTTATGAAGTCTGCAGATGATGGTCATGGAGTGCATATGGTAAACTAATTAAAAGACAGAACTCACACAGTGTGAGTTGCAGGTACCTTGTCAGAACGTGTGAAAGTGACAAGGCCTCAGTGCTGGGACCCTTCCTTTTTGGTATTTAGTTCTCAGATCTCCAAGTGGACAGACAAAACTCTGACTTACAAAGTTTGCAGATAACTGCAAACTGGGGGTGGTTGTTAAATCAACCTATGACTTCCAAACCTGGCAAAATAAACTTTCCTTAATAAGTTCTTGGTGTATTAAAAATGGGCTCAAGCTAAATGATAAAAAGTATAGCATCATCAGTTTTGAAAGACAATCCTTCTCCTCTTCATAGTAGTTAGACAAGACACCATTACAAAATGAAAATGTCGACCATCATGTGACAATGGTTGTCAGGAAATCCTTTTATTTTATCTATCTAATTGCAAAAGGAATATCATCAGGGTCTAAAAAGGTAATCACTTTCTAATACTTAGCCTTGAACAGGGAAGTTATCAAGTACAACTCCACCTTTGGGATATATCTCATTAAACTTATCAAGCAATTAGAAAGACCTCAAACGTTCCTTATCAAAAAGATTACAGGCCTAAGGTTCCTGAGGTACTAAGAGGGAGTGGAAGCTTTATCCCTTTATTGAGTGTCGTATAGGCATTTGAGGGGGGATGTCTGTCTCACTTACTGCTCCTTTAGAGACCAAATTGTCCTGCATCTTCTGTATCTCCACAAGTCCAATATATCCACTAGTACGAGAAACAGAGAAGTAAATCCTCATCAACAGATAAAAAAAAAACATGGCGAAGGTTCTTATAACCCAATACCTCTGAAACCTCTGTAATAAATTTCACCTACAAGTGATGATAGATCACAATCTTTCTTTCAATGTATCCTTGATGGCTTGGTGGGTATTCACAAATTTACTCCAAGATTGTCTGGTGTGACCCTCCTGTAGAAAGGAACTGCAGCCAGAGGGAAGGTACTAGCAAGGTATGAATGGTCATAGACTCAGTGGTTTGAAATATTTATGAATTTAAGAATGACATGATACAAATTGTATTATATATGATAACAGACTTGTTCAATAAAATAGACTAAATACCTAGGACAGACCATTAAGTTACATATTAAAAGGACAGCTTATTAACCATGCTTGTAAATGTGCCTTTGTTTAAAATGAGAGATTTGCAAGGTTTTAGTGAACAGTTTAAATAAGTGCTACACACTTACTGTCTTCAACTTGGGGATTTCATGCAGGTGAATAAGCATTCCATCATAATTTTAATAAATATGAGTGATGTAAGGCATGTACAGATGAAGTTAAATTGCAATGTTTTCATAAAAAAATGTTATGATCATCTGTTTGAACAGTGGACAGCAGTTCTACCTTGAGAAATAGGAATGGATTATGAGGGAAATAATACTGTGTACTATCTTTCTTTAAATGATGGCAAGAACTTCTAAAGGAATGTTCATATCAGTGAGTGATTAGTGTCCTCTGTGAGCAGGCTAAGCAGATATGGTGGTAGTAGCTGATGCTGGACCTACCTCCTGGCACAATTCTGGAAAGCTAGACCATTCTTTTCATATAATAAACTTACATCTAAAATGTCAGTCTATATTTGCATATAAACATGCACTATGTTGACTTGCATGCATGTGCGTGTGCAAGCATAACACATTCCCTCAGTGGTAATGTATGCAGGAGACGAGATTTTATTTTATCTTATTTCGTTTGTTTACTGATTACAACAGAACATTTGCAGTCCCAGCTTGGGTGAAGAATTTCTTAAAAAAAGAGAGAGAGAGAGAGAGAGAGAGAGAGAGATAGAAAAGGACAGAGAGAATTAATTCACAAACATGGAGTAATCCCAAAAGATACAGTGTCCAACAGATAATTAAGTGATGTAGGTGAGGGAGGATACAGGTGATGTGTCTAGTGTAGAAGCTCTTGCAGTCAGAGTTTTGATGGAGGTATCATTTGAGTTGTGATCTGAATGTGGGGAAAGAAGAGATTTACTTTAGGTGAGGGGAAGGGATTGCTAAGTTTAGGTGCAAGAATAGAGAAGGAGTGGTTGGTACAGTGGTGATATGAAAGAAGTAAAACAGCTTTATAATCCAACAAATAAGAACGAGTGTTACCACTTAATGCATACTAGTGAGTATGTCTGCATGTCATTTGACGACTGTGAATGATCAATAAACCTGTCTTGCTGTAAGAAAGTGAAATCAATATCACCATCATCATTTTTTTCTCAACAAACAATCCACCTCCTGTACACGTTTCAGATATGTGGTTACTGACCAGTATTATGAGGCTAATTAAGCTTATGACCCCAGACTGCTTCCCTGCTGCCAGTCCTGCTGACTTTCAGAGCTGCACCAAGTATGTTTATCCATAGTACTGTAACTTGGTTACATTGATACATACTCCACAAATAGAAGTAACCAAGTAATGAGTATCAGAGTGTTGCAAGTCAGGAAAATCAAATGCACCAGATATACTCCCAGCTCAGAGAATCAAGTTTTACCTTGTACCCTTAAAGTTAGATTAACTTCACCCTCGGCATAATAATCTTTAATGATGTTGCGAGGAAAAATCTATGCACACTTACAGGTTAATTTCTTATTATTTTTTCAGCATCAAAATTTGTGGAAGAATGAATGAAACAATGATTGTATCATAAGGTTTCTTATTTTTAAGACAATGCAAAAGTGAATCTGTATCATGCAGTATTTTGTTTGTTTGTTTGTGTCTTTCGGCTTTTTTCCCAGTTAGGGGTTGCCACAGCGTAACTTCGGTCCGCTAATGATTGGCAGTAGAGTTTTACATGCTGGCTTGCCGGGCCTAACGCACAACCTTCAACGAAGGAACGCCTGTTCACACATGTCGCCACACAGAAGACGCTCTAACTGAGAATCGAACGGGCAACGTCTAACTGTGATTTACAGAAATATATTCTTACATCATTAGAACCCATATGTACAAGAATTTCATCCACCTTTCAGATATAACAAACTGACCCTGCTAATGTATATGTGAAATATTTGATCTTTAGTCCTGCATAGCTAGATAGGATGGTTTACATTGTCTTTAGCTAGATAGTTCGGCTTATGTTGTCCTTAGCTAGATAGGTTGACTTGCATTGTCCTTAGGTAGATCAGAGTCTCTTCTTTGTCACTATGAAGAATATGGTGCTGTGAGGAAATGAGGTGAGGTAACCAAGCACAATGGGTTTGTGGTAAGGTGTAACTGATACCCATTCAGAGTTCTTATTTTATAATTTCTACACACACACACACACACACACACACACACACACACACACACACACACACACACACACACACACACACACACACACACACACACACACACACACACACACACACACACACACACTCCAGAGAGACATACAGACAAAACACAAATGCACACAGAGACAGGCAGACACACGCACACCAACTACACAGGCACACACATACACGTCCATGTATTGTATTCCTGCACACATATCTGTTGCTTGTATACTCCAGCTTGGAGCCATTACAGATTTCCTCCCTCTTTCAATGTTCCATGCAGGAGCAGTATTCACTAGAACCTAGAAATATGTAGAAAGTAAATTCAGAAACAGTACTATCTATATCGTCGAGAATTTCCAAGGATATGTTTACAGTTACCACAGCTAAAATCTTTGTCTGGCTTACCTTTCATATTCTCAGAGTATTTTACTGTATCTGTTACATCCCTGCCAACTTTGGGGAATGGTGTTAGTGTCACAGCAACTTTGAACAAGCAGCAATGTGTCAGATATATTACAATGAAGTTATCTGAAGACCTTTTGCCCTGGAAGTAAACTAATTGTTCAATAAAGCTATGACTCAGAATAGTTTCCTTATCTTAATTACATGTGAAGCCATAAGAGTAATTTATTCTGGTTATCTACTCAAACACTAATTAAAGCAGTAACATATTTGCTCTCTTATGAATGAAAACTACTAGTGCTGCCAGCTATGAATACACTGCAGATGTTCTAATCAACTTATGAAACTTGTTTAACTTAACGCACAATAAAACAACTAATAAAAATAAAGTTTTCTTGTTAGAGACTGATCTAGTAAAAATGCCATTAATGAATTATTCAATACAGAAATTCAGAAGTAAGAAACAGAACCATTTTTATTCAGATTATTTCATTAGTGTTACTTTTCAGCAGAAGTCTGAATAATATGCAGAATGTATTCCATCAGCTAAGAACATTGATAATGCACTCTCACCCTTGTTCTGCATCCATTGTGCTCAGCTACCTCAATTCAGCTCCCCACTTTCCATTTAAATGTGTTGTTTCTGCTATTTCTCACCCTTTAGAGTTTAAAGCCCCAGTGGCCTAATAGATAAGGCATTGGCCTCCTAAGCCAGGAGCTGTGGGTTTGAGTCCTATCTGGGGAGATATACTCATCCCCAACTTACGTACTCCCCACATAACCCTTAGCTACCTCCTTACTAACATACCAAACCATATTGCTGTCCAAGTAACTCTGGGAAAAAACTATGTTGAGTTGCCTACTATGGCCTGTAAAGTCCCTGGTGGTCATTAGAATAGTATAAATCTATGAACCTGTAAGTGAGCTTTAAGTTAGCTAGACTAACAGCCAGGTTGCATTTATTACGAAATAATGGTAAGACATCCTAATGCAGGAATCAGTACAGCGATATGGAGCGAAAAGAAGGTATCTGCAAAAAATGAGGGCTTAAATGCTGAAAATCACTAAAATGATAAATAGGCAAAAAATAAAGTCTTCTGAAAGCCACTGGCATATAATGCATCACGCAGTGAGGACGTTTTCTAAAGTGCTTTGGTTAGAGTCTAGTTATTCCTCCACTTGCATACTATATGAGCCATAGCATCTTACTTTATTATTCTTTCATTACCATTTCTTTGAGCTGTTAAAGAGCTGTTTCCTGTAATGACGAGTGCAGGGTTTGAGTCCTTCCACCTCCGTTTGCTGACTGTGTGATTCTGAGCAGGTCACTTAGCTAGACAATGCTCCTAGATTTCTCCTGAAAAGGGACACTTATCCAAAGTGGGCTTACCATGTTAACAAATGAAGTACCTCTTGTGGGGGCAGTAAGAATAGCTGGTCAAACTGATAACTGATTTTGGCAGAGCCAGGATCTAAGTAATATGCATTTAATTTTATTTTATTTATTTTGCTTTTGTTTATCAGGTTTGTATGAATGGGTTTAGTCAAAAAACCCTTTTCAGTAGAGGCCCTGGGAGAAAAGCTCCAGTGCATCACAGACATTTTTAAACTGACAGTCAGTAATACATAAACAGACATTAAATAATATACATTAACAATTAAACATACAGTTGCTAATTAAATTACACTTGTATTAAATAAATGTAATTATTACAGTATAGAAGATACTTATGTATCAGTAGATTTTGAACATTGAACATTTGAAGAGGTGTATTAGTGGGTTTGTCAAAAAGATAATAGATCATTTGATCAGTGTTTAGAAATTCAAAGAAACAGAGGTGAGGGAAAGAACTAGGTAGATTTCCTTAGAACTGTTTCATTTTGTGCATCCTCTAGTAATCTCTAAAAACATGACTTCTCTAACAACTGTTCTTTTGTACAAAACATGGGGGCAGCAAGAGTTTATATTATGAGCTATCCTCTAGCATATCACCACCATCAAACTCTGCTGGAGCATTTAAAGTAACTAATACAATCTGATATGTTTTAAGCAAAATCACAATTCAGATTGCTACAACCACAGAGAGGAAATGTTATTTCACAGTTGGCTTCCCTCTGACAGTGTGCTAAGCAGCTGTGGCCAGGCCTTCACAAGATCACCACAGGTTCCTGCATACTACACCACATGGGTTAGTTATGCAATACGTCTATCAACATTACTGTACACAACAACAAGAAGGCTATGTCAAGTGTTACATACAGGAACTATCTGCAGAATAGCTGCTATGATTTAGGTTACAGTATCAATGACATTTGCCAGTGTTACACAGAGCCTGAGTACGGCAACTTTTTGTAGTAGGAAATGCCAGTCAAGCTAACTGCTTTGGTTTAATGGTAAGCCACGAAGGAAAAAAATCAGATACTTTTTCAACCTGCATGAAAAGTGTTGCTAAAATGCACATATTTCCATTTGAATAAACATGTTTAAAACTTTTTTAGTGGTTTAGATGAATGCCTTCCTATAAAGGATATGCCATTGCACAGCTACAGCAGTGAAGCAAGGGGGCAGCCAGGAAAATCCATTTTGTACTCAGAAGCAGTTTCTGCTGCCCCACCATACCTGGCATCATACAAATCTGATAAACAAAAGCAAAATAAATAAAATAAAATGAAATAAATATTACCTAGATCCTGGCTCTGCCAAAATCAGTTATCAGTTTGACCAGCTATTCTTACTGCCCCCACAAGAGGTACTTCATTTGTTAACATGGTAAGCCCACTTTGGACAAGTTTTAAACATGTTTATTCAAATGGAAATATGTGCATTTTAGCAACACTTTTCATGCAGGTTGAAAAAGTATCTGATTTTTTTCCTTCGTGGCTTACATGCATCATTTTTCACTGTGCCCCTAAAATTACTAAGGCTTCTGTTCTTAAATTAACAAACTTCTCTGTAAGCAAGCTATGTACATGTTGCTGGAGGAATTAATTCAGGGTGTGGTCTGCATAATGTGGGCTAAAAAAATCTGCATTGTTTCTAATTGATGCTCAGAAAAATGTACTCAATAGAGTACAAAGAGTATGCATGTCTACATCCTTGCAGTGAAGCATACCTCTCACTTGTCTCTGATTTTTGTAGAACACTTATGATTTTATCTTATATGTTTGCATTGTCACTTGAAAAATGTTTGGATTCTAGTAAAACACTGATGATTACATTTAGTCAATAATGCCAAATACTAGTTTGTTTTTGTTGTTCAGAAAATGTATGCTGACATAAAAAAGTGAATTAGAGTAATTTATTTATTTATTTATTTATTTACATTTGTTGACCGGGAGTGTCCGACTGGACATAGGTCCATTTTCAGTGGAGGCCCAGGAAGAAAAGCTCCACAGTTAAAATAAACAGACAGTAGTTACATTGGATTACATAGCGATTAACAATTTAACATAGCAATTACTTACAACATATTTACAGATGAAGAACATAGTACATCAGTAGACAACTAGAATCTTTATATGTGAAGTACATAACAGACATTAACAAATGTTACAATAAGAAGTTCCTGCTGTATAATAAGTACTAGGCTTATGAGCATCTGAGCTTGCTAAAATCAAGGTAGTTAGTGGAGTGGAAAGAAGTAATGTTTAAACATTTTTTTTCAGATTTGGGACTTTATTCTCCCTTTAAATCGTCTTCTGTGCGGAGACATGCGTGAATGGGCATACCTTCGTTGAAGGTTGTACGTTAGGGCTGGCAACTCAGTAAGTAAAAATCTACTGCCAATCATTAGCAGACAGGAGTTCTGCTGTGGTGACCCCTAACCGGGAAAAGCCGAAAGATACAACAACATTCTCCCATTATTTTTGGCTTTGTCCCAAATTCTTCATCAAAAATATACAAACTGATATATATGATTCCACGGCTAATATCGGGCTAAGGAAAACAATTTAAAGGACAAAAATGGGATTCTATTATTCAATGCTAAAATTCTCTGTCCTTTTCTCCCTATTTACTGTCCCTGCTATGAATAAACAACAGCACTGTATTTAAAATATTTTAAATTGACCATTTCTCTCCACTAGAACAGTACCTTACTGTTCTGTGGTAGTTTCACTTTCAAAAAAACTTTTATCCAGCCTTGGAAAAGCTTGCTGGTGTCTTCAATTCATTGATGTCATCAAGGCCAATTAGTACAGGTAGTTTTCTGGCCAATTCCCTCCCCAAACTGACATCACCATGAACGTCCTAAAAACCCACCCATGCTGTCATGTCACAGCTCCCTGGTCCTTCTCCTACCCATATAGAAAGTAAAGGCTAGAATAAGGAAACCGTACATGAGTCAAGTCTCCTGCTGTGAGTTGTCAATCACAGCAGGTAACAGCTCAAATTACCCTTAGCACTTTGACAGCTAGGGAAGTTAGGTGTGAAGGGGGATGGGAGATGAGTCAAAGTTGTACAATTCAGGCCTCACAAAAGACTGCAATTTAGCCATTCTAAAAAGAATCAGCAGTAAAAAGCACTTTGAAAGTCTGTTCTGTGGCATTTACACTGTTTGTGTTTTAAGTAGTCATTGAATGGCATGAAATGTTACTTAAAACTGACTGAAAGACAGAAGTGTATACATGTAAAATCAATGCAGTGACAGGAGCTTTAGGAAGAAACAGGCCTGCATGGTGTAATTTTTTATAGACAAGCACTGTATTGTGGGATACCAAGAGGCAGACTAAACAATCATAATTACTTCAAGATGCCAGACCCCATGTGGTTAGACTCAGAAATTATGTATAAAAATATTTAAAAATCTGTAAATAGTCTCAGAGTGGTGTTAAAATGTAGGAAACACCAAACCTTGATGAAATAAACATTTTTTTTAATCTGTGGGTGTGGTTCTCATTTAAAATAAATCATGTTTTTTTATTCTCTTGTTCTTATTTCCTCATAGTAAAACATTTAGTTTTCAAAATGTGTGTAAATCTACAACCTTTTTTTCTTGCAAATATAAAAGAGGATAAAAGGAGTAGAAATGTCTGAGCTTGTTTGAAGACACAACCTTTTATATCTCCTGTACTAGGTCATAAAATATTGTGCACTCTCATTTTTTAGTATATTTAATCTGTAACTACATTGTTGTCTTATTATTTAAGCAAAATATATTCACTTTAAGGTCTTCTGTCTGGTTTTCAATTATATGTTTATCACTGTTATTTATTACATGACAGAAGGGTCATCATTTGCTGCTGTAGTTTAACCAGCTGTGGTGGCTCCCATCTCCACTTAGCTAGATCATTTGGGTTTACTATCAATGAGAATACTAATGTGCATGGTTTCATATTTGGCATAATTAAGAGCAACAGGTAACTGCTGGTCCCTGGCCATCCCAGGATTGTGGTGGTACTACATTACCAGAAAGAAAGTTGTATGGGGAGTTGGAGAATTCTGCCAACCTTCTCTGGGAATTGTGCATATATGTGTATGTGTTTGTATTTGCAGATAACTTGTGTGAAAGGCAGTTACCATAGGTAAAGGCCACTGGAAGACACTGTGGTTTACAAAGAGAGTAGTGAGTAAATAGCCTGGGGTACTAGATCAAAGGCTTAACTCTCAAGGTAGCCTGTGTTCAGTTTGATCTCAGGATATATTTAGAAAGCTTATACCCAGGGCAGCAGTAGATATTCTCTTCATGCTTTTGGTGCCATGTTGCATTTTGTGAACTGACTATTCATTCAATTTTTTGTGCACTTTCTTTCTTTTATTTTAACCTGTTGGACAATGGTGTAACTTAAAAGATGATCATTGTGGTGACATTTAGGACATTTTCTTCATATTTGGCATAATGCATGCCAGCTTTCCTCACATATCTGGCTAGGACTTGTAGGATTGAAACCTATCTGTCCCAACCATCATAGTATGTATAATCTTAAGTGGACTGTTGCCATTTTGACTAATCAGGTATTAAAGACATCAACATGTAGCAAACATTTTTTGAGGCAAATTTAATAAAATATCATATTAGGCCTATTTTCAGTTATGTTTTAAGTAAAGCACTGAATTTTTCCATAGTAACTATTACAGATATCGTGAGGATTAAAGCAAAGTGCGTCTGACAAGTTTTACTTTTTGGTGCTGTTGTTTAACCTGAGGATGGCAATAATATCACAGCTGTGCTTGTACCATAATCATAACAGAGAACCTTGTCACATAGTGAACTAACTAAAACCACAAAATGCAATTTTGTATGAAAAATGTAGTTGTCTTATGCAGGTTTATACAACAATAAGGATTGATAAGAGTAATGTAAACTGTGGACTCTGAATGCAGTCTACTTAGCTGTTTAATCATGTACTTTAATTTAGTCAATTAGCTGCAATTTTTCATTACTGAAGATGTAGTACTGATCATATGTCATCCACCCCATGTTTAAATTTTCAAAGGCTTGCATTCTTGTAGCTTGCCTGGCAGTATACTTGCTGGGAAGAATGTAAACAGAATTTACAAAGTTTTACTTTGCACATAGTATTTTGCTGTGTGCATTGTTACAACAATTTCCAATCTTTGAGACTCTCATTTTGCATAATTGTTGCATTTCTTGTGGCTGCAGTGTCTGATCTTATTTGAAATAGCTCCAGCCTGCTCCATTGATTTCAGTCCTTTGTATTTAGGATTAGAGTAGCTCATGAACTCAGCAGGTGTACAGAAGACCAACTCCTTTTTATGTGTTATTAAAAGCGTAAATCTTACAGAAAAGAATGTCAAATTCTGGATGACAGTATTTGTCAAGTCAGAGAATCTGAGGCAGGAGTTGCATGATCTTTGTTTTATATATTTATTTATTTATTTTACTTTAGTGGATATGTGTTTGGCTTAGGTAAAACTGAAAAAGGGAATAACACAATGACAAATTTCAGAGGCCATCCTGTGGAAAATATGCAAACACTACTAAAACCTCGAAACAGTAAAACCATATGAACTTCTAAGAAGTTCTGTGAATAAAAGAACAAAAGTGATTGTGTTATTCCCTTTTTCAGTTTTACCTAAGCCAAACACATATCCACTAAAGTACAGTTTTAGGTGATTTTAATTGCCTTCCTTCCATTCAAGACTACACAAAAGTGTTTCTGCTTGCCCTGACTTAAAGTAATACTGTTTTATATGTTAATTTTGAAACAGATGAGAGTACAGGCAACTATACCTTTTAACATCATTAGTCTGATTGTTGCTTTTGAAGAAAGATGTTCTGAGATTGAATAAATCTTCACACATTCACGTTTGTAGTTTGCACTTAGTTATGTATTTCAGAGTTGTGTCATAACTGAACTGTTTATCTTTCATAAACATAATTTTTTAAGTGCATGAGAAATGGAGGTTGCCATATACAATAATTTTGTCTAGAGATGTGCATATACCACCGAAAGAACTTGTCTCCTTTTCTACATGTATAAAAAGTGAATACTGACTTCCAGCTGTGAACTATTTCAATATAATATCAAACTCTCCACCTGAATAACAGACTTTGTTACCTCCTTAAGTACTCTTGAGTTTGTTGTGTGCACCCACCAGATCTACAAGTGCCTACTTTTTATCTATCAGGCATATTCTCACAAATCGCATTAATAGACAGAGATGCTGGTACTGCACATGCACTGCCCTATTAGTTTGTTACTCAAAAACTCACATACCAAAGTCTAGCAACATTTTATCCCTTAACATTTTATTTTATGGAGTTCCTCCGAATATTTCACACAGGTAGAAAAAAATCACACCAGGTAGCGTTCCTCTAACATCTTCTAATCTACAAGCAGACAGTCAGATATTTTAGCTTTGAAAATCTACTTTTGTGTAGTCTTGAAAGGAAGGAAGGCAATTAAAATCACCTTAAACTGTAGGAAGCCATTTAAAATTACAAATCTAAATTGGCTTTATTTAAATGACAAGTTGGCAACATTTTGATTATTAATTCAGTCTTAACTCTTCCATATGTCATGTAATCATGCATTTTTATTTTGCTTTCATTTTTCCTCTTCAGGTTCTCCAGGACACCTTCATCTGGTTACATACTGTTAATACTTCATCCTACCTCTCACGCTTCCACCATCTTTCTTCTCACCACCCTCCCTATTCCCATTCATCATAACCCCATCTCCCTACCCCTATCAATTTCTTTACTTCCCCTCTTACTCCATTCCTCTCTCCCTTCCTTCCATCTCTACCCCCTCTTCTTTTCCCTTCCATTCTCTAAATCCAAACGTGAATACTCCCCTCTGTTTACTCACCTTCCTACCACCTATGTGTCCTCTGAATATAAGCTGCTTTAACTGCTTAATTATTAATATTCTGCAATATTACATTTGATTTCACTACTCTTAGCTCCCTTATTTATAATTAAATACCTAGCATTTTTCCTTTGAACTTTGCTGTTTGTATAATATGTGAATGTTTGTTAGTTATTAAGATTTTATACAGATTTTCTTTATATACTGAATTTTCTGTATCTTGTTGAGGTGGCCTGAGGATAGTCCACCAGAGTCAGTGCTCTTTCCTGGTTAATAAATGTTAAATAAATAAACAAATAAACAAACAAATAAATAAATAAAACATGTCCCCACATTAACAAAAAAACATCCTTTCCCTAACCATTACCGCTAGTAAGCTAGTCATTATCACTGAAAGTATTACACAGTGCTCACAACATTGATGCCATATTTAGATATAAAGCCTCATTGCACGCAGTTCCAGATAATGTTGTTTTTGACATACACCCATGAACTAAATATACTAACTTAAAGGTCACACTGTCTCAGAGAGAAGGAAATCTTGGTCTTCCCACAAAATATGTCTCACCTCTTATTTACTTTTCTTTAATGATTTCTTCTACTTAAATGCATTGCTATGTTCACTAGTGCATGAGGTTAGCATATATTTAAACAGTCACAAGTCTGGTCAGGAAAAAACAAGTCAAAATATGTCATGTATATTGGAATTTATATGTTGGTGCGCTTTATGCAAAGGAATTCATTGTTTAACCTTCTACTTATTTAAATGATGCCCTACTATTAGTATTTTAAACTAAATAATACACTTCCTGTGTATCAGTGTTAAAGAACACTTACTTAGCAGTGAATCCTTCACTTGCAAAATACCAGAATGTAGCCAAGTCCATGGTCTTAAGAATAGTCAGAATTATTCTGTGTTTATTTTAAACTGCTTAGCATCCTAATATGAACTCAAGCAGCACTCACAATATCAAAAAGCCTTTGCGTGAAACAAATATTCAAAAAGTTCTGAAATAAAGAAGCATAAAAATACACTATTTAAGAAATGAAAGGAAACAAAAAGGAGAAAAAGTATGCTATACCAAGTAAATCTGAACAAAACATGAAATGGCAACCAGAAAAGAAAGGCTTGAAATAATAAAAGGATAGCATATTTACTCAAGATAGGACACTTTTTTTATAAATGTATAGAGAAGAGAAAAAGAAAAAAATGGGAAGAAGATACAACTTAAATGGGGAAGAAAAAGTTGAAAAAGCAGGGCTGCTAAATTTATATTTCTGATCAGTACTTAGAAATTAAAAGAGGTTCACTGAATTCAAACCAGCAGAAAAAGGGGAACCTAAATGAATGAAGGTATAGAAGGTAACACAGTAAGCTCTACTTCAGAAATAGTAGGAAAATGAATACCCACAGATAGACTTTCTAATAAATCTTGGTAGGAAGATAGCAGTCTTGAAGACCAAAGATAGTACACTGCATTCCCATCTATGAGTGGGAACAGGACAGAAGATGGATCTAATCAATCTGTCAGATATCACTGGTAAGTAAAATAAGGAAATTTGTGTTGAGATAAGAATTTAGAGTAACTGGAAGTCAGTACTGAAGAGGACTCGAGGCAAAGCCAGTACTTTTCTTCAACTGAGTATTCAGGGGATCCAGTCAGGCAAGATAGTGGATGTTTATTGCCATTGCCAGTATCTCACTTTGTTCCCCCTGCTCCCACCAATTATACCTATTTGCTATCGCTCACTTTGCTTCCTAAGTTGTCTTCATTGAGTCCGCTGTGTAACTTGTGACTCTCAGTCCGCTTCTTACAATAATTTCTTGTGCTCTGAGTTTCAGCTACAAGACTAACTACATCTGTCTCTCACTTTTCCTACATCTTCCTGCATAATTACCAAGCTAATTCTATGTGTATCTGCAGTTGTGTATACTCATCTGTAGTTTTCTGCCTGTAATTACTACAGAACATCCTACTAAGCCTGTAATTTACTTCTATATTGTAATATGTTCCAAATTTGTATTTCCTATAATGTACATCACTTTTTTGTAATGTTTTTCACAAATTGTAATGTTTTACAAATTGTATTATACTATGTTGTAAGTTGGAGTGTTTTTCCTCAGGTCTCCACTGAATGTGGGCCAACGGCTCAGCTGGACTAAGCCGGTAAACAAATGACAAATAAATAAAAAATAAATAAATTTACTTGATAACTGTGTGTGTGGTTTTTTTTTTCTTTTCTATATGCATTTTGTCTCTCATGCCTGCTGGTCTTCAAGCCATTGTCCCTGGTCTGTTGATTTTCTGGTCCACCTCAGCCAATCTGCACTCCACATCACCACATATGACAACCCCCACTTTCCAGAGTAGATGTTAGCCTTATAACAACCTCTTCTTCAATCAAACAGTTGTCAGGAGTAAGAGCCACAAAAGGGTCTTTGATGCTTCTTCCCCATCACACAGATCTGTTACACCCAATTTACCAGGAGCCACCCTCACACTCTCCAAAGTGAGGCATTGTCCCCAAGCTGTGGTACTATATAGTAGCACTTTGATAACAGGAAACTAAACCTACTATTTGATGATGAGAAGCATTTTTGTAAACCCTGGCCTTATCCTTTGCAGCTGATGAGAATACTTGAGACAAAATGAGGGCCTATAATATATTTACCCTGATGCAGATGGTCTCTCACACCTGCACCCAATAACGACTACTGTAAAAAGCTTGGTAGACCCAATCTCTTTATCTACTCCATAATGTTGAAAGTCTACCACCTTCTTTAACAGTTGTTTGCTACATACTTGACTAGGCCTCCTTGCAGTCACCATCATGGGTGAGCTGGCCTCAGCTGGCCACTCTCATCTACCTTCACCAGCTCCTGCAGCACCCAGTCCATGTTTTGATATGAGTCATCGGGGTGAAACCTAGGACTTTGACAGTATGTTTTACATACTGTGATGTCCCCTCCTCTGGGCCAGTAATCAAGGAGCCTGAATCCTCATCACTGACACAAGTGAGGGATGTTCACTTGGAAGAAAAATAGATACACATAGCATATCCAGATGCAGCTCTCTGCAGCAGGCACAATTTCCCTTAAGAGCACACAGGGAACACACTTAATCTGGAGGGCTGGGTTTCCCTGTCTCTATCTCCAGGGCCCCAATAAGACTCCCCACAGGCACAATTGTACAGTTGAGTCCTCAGCTGAGTGTCCAAGCCAAGACCTCTACCACTTTCTCTGTGAAACCAGTGCTCTGTGTCCTTGCTACAAGTAGCTGACACATGCACTCTTTGAGATTTGATTTTCACACACACACACACACACACACACACTCACACACACACACACACCTACCTGGAAACGGCTGGCACAGATTTACTAGCTATGCCCCTTTGTCCAGACTATAAGGTAGTTGTGCCCACCAGACACTCCATAACCAGCTACTTTAAGGCTCTTACAAGGGTACCCAATTATATTGAGTGAAATTAATACTAATACAAATGGTAGTGTTGATCAATGCAGTAAGGCTTTCAGGAGTGACCACAGTGTCACCAAATAAATATAAGTACTCTCAAAGGTTAAAATATTCTCTAAAAGACCAGCCACAATGAAACATTTAAATATGTTTAATAGTAAATAATAAAAAGAACAAGAAAGTACTAAATGTCTATTTACAATAAACACCAGAGTTTCAATCACAAGAAATATTAACATAATACAGATGAACAGAGTCACACAAATATAGAAAAACAGTACTTAACCAATCTCACTATATTGTCCTGACTGATCTAAAGAATTACTATTCCCTGGGTACTTAGGCAAATGAAGTGGGTGAGAGATCCTTCTATGTAAGGTTTCAAAAACAGACTCTTTTGAGACTTCTTTCTCATCTAATATTGAAATACCATTTTAGTCCTAGATTAAAGAATTACATCACACACATCTGGTCATCTGACTTCTAGTTCCCATACCACTCCCTTTACAAACAGATTTGTTACCCTACACACATAGAGCTTTGCTAAGATCTGTTGTAGCTTCCGGAAGTCATAAAATAATTTTAAAATTCCACCTTCCCAGAATAGCAATTAGTTCACTGCTAGAGACAGTACAGAAGGCTTCCTAGTAGAGACGTTTTGTTCCTTGCTGCACTGAGACCTGTGAGATAAAATCTTTTTGACTTATACCAAGTAATTTAATTTCAGACTATTTTTCAACATTAGCTGGACTGATGTTAACCTCTTCTCTTCCAGTATCCTCTGTTGAAATGTATTAATTTCAATAGTTACCATACAGTCTGACATACGGGTATACTTATTGTTCTGTCCAACAGGGCTCACTGTTGGTACATTTTTTATCACAAGCAACTTTACAAATACATTTTCAACACAAGCACCTGTACAAATCAGTTTGATATACAAATGATATATATTTTTTTTTACAAAATCCCAGCTAGCTATACTGGCATATGTTATGCAACCACTGCCCCACTTCTCCTGGCATAGCTGGCAATACCTCACATTATCACACACACATACGTACATAGAAATATTTTAGGCATGGGCATTAATGTCCTTCTAGCCTGCCAATACACCAAAACAGTTTTCCCATAATAAGTGTCCAAGCTGTTCTTAAAATATCTAAAGTAGTCCTTGCTTTACTGTAATTTGCTAGTCTGTTCCACACATCAGCTGCTCTCTCCAAGAACCAATTAGTGCACTTCTCATTCCTATTGAATCTTCTACATCGGTTGCCTGATGAATCTCTACTACTTTTTCATAAGCCCAAACATTCCCAGAGATAGTTGGGTCTAAATGCCCTATATAGCTGGATATGATTTCCTCTTAAATATGTATAAGAGACTCTGTATAAAGTTCAGATATTTTAGTCTTTCATAATAACTTAAATTTTTACATCCATGGATGCCCTTGGTATGTTCCCCTGTACTCTTTCCAGTTTACTCATGTTTGTTTTCTTATGAAGTTTCCATAATGGTATTCCAAACTCAAGTTTAGGTCTAATTGAATTAACAAACAATGACTTCATAATTTCTGATTTTCTAGAATTTATAAATCTTTTTATACACTCTATAGTTCTATATACAGATTTACTTCAAAATATTGAATACTTACTTTATCAAATCCCATTTCATGGAACCTTCCTTTATCGAAACTTATTATATTGAATTCCCAGAACTACAAAAAGGAACCCCAAGAAAGGAACCACTCAACACCAGGAGAAAACAACAAACTAGAAAAACAAAAAAAAAGCTCCAAGTTGGGCGGCTTCATCCCCCCACCCCACGATGTGGGGAGCTCTGCCCCCCCACTCTCCTAACTAAATATAACAACTCCAAGACTGCACTACAGTGGAGGAAGGGCAAAGTTCACCATGGTTGTCAAGTGTTTCCTTTCCCGGGGTTCCTTTTTGTAGCTTTGGGAGTTCGATATAATGAGATTCGATGAAGTGAGGTTCAATGAAATGGGATTCGATAATATAAGTATTCAGTATTTTGAAGTAGACCAGTATAACTATTATTAACCATTTGGATGATATGATTAGAACAACTCAAAGCTGAACCTACCCATATATCCAGGTTCTGAAATTAATCTACAGTTTCAATCACTGTGTGCTGCATTAAATACTGACCTTTCAATTTTTGTCTCCCAAATATCATATGCTTAGTTTTGATTTATTTATCTGCATATTGTTCTCCTGTGCCCAAATATCAATTTATTCAAATTCTTTTGCAGACATACTGTATCTGTAACTCATGTAATCAGTTTACCCAGTTTCAGGCCATCTGCATACAGACTGTAGAACACCTCAGATGAGAAAGATAGGTCTGAAAGATACAATCTAAACAAGTAAGGGCCTAGGACAGAGGCCTGTAGGAAACCCTGACTGTAACTAAGAATTTTACCTGTCCAATTATATGATACTTGCCATGTCCTATTTGTAAGCCTTGAAGCTCGCCTTCCTATCAGCAGTACGTTAATACCTAATTGTTCTAATTTATTGATCTGTGTTTTGTGTATGACCCTGTCAAATGCTAAAGGTAAATCTATATAAATTACATCACAGCATCACAGTGCAACTTTTATTCATTATAGAACATTATGTTACAGGTGGTAGTAGATCTATTTTCAACATATTTATTTATTTAACATTTGTTTACTGGGAAAATCCGAGTGAGGCAGAGCCCATTTTCAGTGGAGGCTTAGGGAAAAATGCTCCAGAGACATGTCTTTGGAATGTGAGAGGAAACCGGAGCATGCATAGGAAACCCGTGTGAACACAGGGAGGACATGTAGACTCTGCACAGAAGGCACCCCAGCAGTGAATCAAACCAGAGAACATCTTGATGTATGGCAACAATGCTAACCCCTGCACCACTGCATCAAACATATGCATGCTGATATATGGTTTTAAATCCGAACCTTTCCAGTTCTAGCAATAACTTATCCAGCATTACCTTCTCCATTATTTTTCCACAACATGAAAGTAGTCTTAAGGGTCTGTATGACTCTGGGTGTGTCCTACTCCCCTTTCTCTTAAAGGCAGGTTTATCAAGAGCATGTCTCTAGTCTTGAGGAATATCCCAATATTTATATGACCTAGTAAATAACAGATATAACGGTACTGTAAGTTCTTGCTGAAGTGTTCTCAGGTCATTATAATTCTGTCTCCTCCCTGTACTTTGTTTGGATCCAGTTTGTATAGTTCTTTTTCAATATAATTTAATTTGATTTCAGTTGTCATGAAAGAAGAGACTGTCAACTCAGCTATCTGAAATTGTGTAAATAATTATGTCATTTGTGAATATCACAACCAAGTCAAAAAAAGAGATGAAAGCAGACCAAAATACCACGAATAAACAACCAGAAGTTCGCTGGAAACTCCAAATGAGGGCTCGCAACACAAACAGTTGAAATAGTTTATTGGATAACGGTTTTTTGGATGGTGGGGCTGGCTAGAAGGTAGAGTCTCGGTGTTCAGTGAGACCACGGTCTGCAGTAATGGCCCAAAATGGCCCTGACAACATGATTGATAAGGTCTTAGAGATGAAATCTCATCTCGGAGACTGTAAGGATCCCAAAAATATTCTGAAGAAGAAGTGTGTCGAAAACGTATGAATTTGTGAGTGTTATCCAATAAACTATTTCAACTGTTTGTGTTGCGAGCCCTCATTTGGAGTTTCCAGCGAACTTCTGGTTGTTTATTTGTGAATATCAACTTAACATATACAAGATGCTTGTGTTACAAATGTATTAGAACTGTATGTCATGTATATATCAAACTAGGTTTGTACAGACATGTGTGCTGAAGAGGTATTTTATAAAGTGCTATTTGAAATGTATCCACAGTGTACCCAGCTGGAAAAGAACATAAATGTATATGCACTATTGTAACTGTTTAAATGTATATTTTAACAGTGGAAATTGGAATATATGAGGTTAACTTCGTAAAAAATAACTGAAAATAAATAATTTCATGCCTAGGCCATAAAAAAGATGTCTTTCAGTTTCACTGCAGCAAGGAGACACAATGTTTAAAACTAGGGAGTTTTCTGTATTGTCTTGGAAGTGTTTTATTGTTTTATAACTTCCACTATTTGTCTAAGACCTGAGGTCTATGTGTTTTCACAGGTCGATGCTAAATGCTACCAGCTGACATAAGTGGTTATTTTGGACCTGGGATAGAGTTAGATGAAAAGTAATAATGTCATTTTGCAAGTTATCCCAGCCGTAATATTTGAGATATTAATTTGAGAACTCTCTAAGAGAGACTGCATTCTGTATTCTGTCTTGGGTCTGACAAGAAAGCCCATTCACCACACATTTGCATTGTTCTGTAAGTAAGTTAACTAGGGACTAGTAATTCACTTAGATATAGTCTGGAATATAGCAAAGCTTAATTTAGATATTTTTCTTTATTTACTTGAGACTGTCCTAAAAATGTTGTTTTAAATATTTCCTGTGATTTTGAACTCTGGTGTTACTGTAATTATATACGGAGTATTTTCTTGTTCATTTATTATTTATTATTCAATATTTAAACCTTTTGATGTGGCTGATGTTTGTAGAGCTATTTAAGTTCTGACAGTACTTGCATATTTATTTGGTGACACTGTGGGCCACTCCTAATAGCCTTGCTCTTGGTCAAACTACCATTTGTATTGATAGTAACATTACACAGTAAGATTAGACACCCTTTATTAAGGGCCTTAAAGTAGCTGATACTGAGTGACTGGTGGCAGTGAAAACTACCTTATAGATGGGGCAAAAGGGGGCATAGCTACTAAACCTCTGCCAGCCTTTCCGAGGTGTATGTATGTGTGTGTATAAATCAAATCTCAAAGATGGTTTGTGTCAACTACCTGGGCAGGGGCATGAAGCACTAGGTGGACTGAGAGAGTGTGCTGGAGGTCTCGGTTTGGTCACTCAGCTGAGATCTCAACTCTGTAGCTGTGCCAGTGGGGAGTCTTATTGAGGATCTGGAAAAAAGGAGGGAGAAACCAGCCCCGGACTGACTGTGGTGTCTGTGTGCTCTTAAGGGAAATTGCACTTGATGCAGAGGGCTGCACCTGGTAATACTGCATGTGTACTTGTAATCCTCCCATTGTACATCCCCCACTGTTGCCAGTGGTGATGAGTGAGGCTCATTGATTACTGGTCCAGTGGTGAGGCTTCACACCACTATCTAAGTTTACCTGGATGTCACTAAGAAAACTTATCACCCCCTTTGTGGAGCCAAGCTGTTTTGCATAAGAGTTTATAAATATATCTATAATCTGTTGTGTCTGAAAATAAATTTTAGAATCTACACACAGTTTATCAGTTTGTATGTCTTTACTCCTTCCAAATTTTATGTATCTATAAAATGGTTTCTTGTTATTCTCAATATCTTTATATAATTTTTTTCTTGATCTTGTCTCACACTATGCTTAATTTATTTGTCCAGCTTGTTTATTTAATTTTTCAAAATTGTAGTTTGATCGCTTTTCCATTTCTTATATTTTTTGTCTCTCACCATAATCAAGTATCCTGTAGTTATGGAAATATAGCCTCCTGATGTTAAACATTTTTTTTTTCATTTTCTGTAGTCAAACAATTTCTCTTTCAAAACTTTCCATAACTGGGTAAGTTAAATGGCCCAATGGTTCTTTTCAGTCACAACCCTAGCCACGACGGCAAAAAAGCTTTAACAGTTAAATAGATAAACATCTGTAAATGCAATCATTAAGAATAGCTGATTCCATTTTCAGTATCCCAAGAAACTGTTCACAGTACCATAAACATGGCTTAAATCTTTAAAAGTAATTCTGACACAAGACCACCTAACAAGTTTCGAGAAAATTATAAAGATGGTTTGACCTTTTTTAGAGTAAAGATTTTTTTTGCGCTGACTACTTTCCTGAGTAACTTCAGACTAGTAAACATGGGCAATAAAGTAACTGGAGTGTGAGATGTGAAAGAGGCTTAAGCACCTCATCAAAATATGTAGAGTCCAAGTGAGTACAATGACTCAGAAGATGCAAGAGAACTAGAGGACACAGTAGGCAAATATCTGTTGATTCCTTAAACATTATTTCACAGAAAGGATGATGGAAAATCTGGTTTTCCTGAAAAGATTGTAGGATCAAAGCAAATAATTTAAGAAAACATTGGACAGACGTAAAACAATTATTGATAGAACTGATAAGAAAATGTTGCCGGCTGAGCTAATTTTGCTTTTTATAAATTAGAGACGGAAAGACTTATACCTCTCAACTGCTGTTATTTAGGGTAGATAGAGTGGTATAATGTTTGTCCTCAGGTTTAATGTTTCTCCTTCAGGACTTACTGGACATCTTCATAACACGAGAACTGTTTAAAGATATGCACAACATTTAATAACTGAATTAAGCTTGTACAAAGATTCATTTTCAGCATGTTTTGGGAGTTAGTGTCAGAATTTATCTTTTTAAAAATAAGACAGGGTTCCTCTTTCAGACCTGCTGCTGTAATTTTAAAAGGCCAGTATCCTGACTTTTAATGATCAAAGATTGAAAGGTTTGATGAGACTCAGACTACTTAAGCCAAATGGTTCTTGTCTGCCATCAAAATCTGTTTTCCAGGTTAATTAGAAGTAGTTTTGTACTCAGTATTACCCATATGTGCTTGCACTCACTCCATTGCTTACCCACTTCTCAGCCCCATTAAGAAATCCTTACAGTACTTTATTAGTTGCATCTCTGAATTCCATATTTCTGAATTTCATTCATTTAAAGTAGTGGTTTGGCAGAGAAAACCATAGGTTCATCTAATGGTCTCTTCTAGACAGAAGAGTATAATCTGTAAGAATGCTACTGCCTGCCCTTTTTGTGGCTCATTTACACATGCAGTTATGCAGCTATGGACACAGAATACAGCCAGAGAGTCACCAGCCTTCAATAATGCTTCTCCAAATGATGGCTCAGCTGCTAATGTCCTCTCAGGTTAGGAGGCATCTTTGGAATATACAAAATCACCATATCTAGCTGCCACATCAATAATTACAATCTGTCTATAAGCTAGTGTTTCACAGCAGTTCATATAACAAAATATGCTATTCCTAAATCTGAAAATGATCTTTCGTCTACACATTGCTTGCAACATGGCTATCATGCAGACAGTCAGAAATGTTAGTCTACACTTGAAGATCTAATCTAACCTGAATAAAGAAGCAAAGACCTGGGAAGGGGGGTGAAGGCAGTAGTTATAGACACAAAGGTGCACTATTCCCTTTTTACATGCATGCAGACTGTGTAGAATTGATCACATCAAATCTGCACTGTATATCTGTCAGGTAAAGCACCAGTTCCTGGAAGGTAGAACCCCTTTTTTTCCAGGCATTGGTATATCATATGCATGGTGCTGAATCTGGTTACATAAGGCAGACCGTGTCCAGCTTCCATTTATATGACTGCTTAGTGAACAGTGTGGAATGAAAATCCAGCTGAACGGTAAGCTAATACCTGCCACATTGGTCAGCACAACAAACAAGGAATGTCTCAACCCAACCTCATTTTTTTAATGTAGACATGTATGCATCTGTACATTTTACAAAAATACTACCTCTTGCCATTTTGAATAAAATTATAGCTCAGTTACTTAAGCCATAAAATTTGCATTGACAACTTATCAGTATTGTAGCTGTCAAATGTCACATATTAAATTGTGTGTATCATTAGTTTTTAAATTTTAATGCTGAAAAATTCTATAATGGACAAATATGATTCTATACACCATAGAATCATGACATTTAAAGTTAAGTTAATAACTTTTAATGCTCTGAGATCCACAAAGTTTGTTGGAGTTCATTAGATTATATTGTATCCTAAATTTCAGTCTGCAGGTTTTATCATATGTCACAGTCACACATTGTGCAGTCTCGTTTAGTGCCAGAAATTAAATTAAGGAAAATCTAACAGAATGGAGCATCTTTAAGCCATGGCCTGTACTGTGTTCAAATAAACAGTATGTTAAATGTAGGTAAAACTATTTTATCATAGTCTAGGTACGTACTTGTATGAGTCAGAAAAGTACAGAGTGTCTCTTTCCAGATTATGATGCTCAGGTGCAGACATGGAGAGAGTGTTGAAGAATCCAACATCATAATAAAAATAATGAACTTTTATTTGTTAATCATTTAAGCCCACTACACACGTTCTTTTTTTCAGGAGTGATGTAGGAGCACTGTCTGGTTAAGTGACTTGTTCAGAGTCACATAGTAGGACACCTGGAGGCTGAGAGCATCAAAGCCTAGTCTACATGATGCAGCTGTTTAGCAACTGATAGCCTTGTGTTTAGAATGTGGTAATGAATCTATATATTTGGTACAGTTCATTTATATGGTAAACTACTATACATCCAGCATAGCTGACTAAAAACAGAAAAATCAAGGAGCTGTGGATGCCAGAGATCAGAAGTGTTACAAAATCCCCTTGCAAAAAATGAGACATCAACAATGCATTTTGTCAAGACTATTTAGCACATTTATGTAGGTCTCTAAAATGATGATTGCAGATAAATTAATTCCTGTATTTTTGAAATTGATTTACAAAGGGATAATAGCTCTTTTCTGTTGCGGATATTTGAAAAGACCTCAACTTATGAAAAAAGTTGTATGACCACAAACAAATTGGCAATGGATGTTGCAAAACAGAATGAAATAAAAAAGTATGGTATTGAGGAATGAAGTTGTTAGAAAGGATTTCCAAAATTCTAAAACAGTCATAGACTAGGTCCTTTCTGAAATTTTGAATCTAGAAGTTTAAAAATGGGTTTGAAAGGAAACCTTCTAGTATGAGAAAGATGTTAGTGATTCAATAGTGAAGTTCATTGCATCTCCATTCAAAGAGGGAGGCTCAGCATGACTAGATTTGTTAACTTTAAATCCCATGACTACTATGTAATGACAAACAGAGAAGGACAAAAGTATTGATTAAATGTGGCTGTGATGAAACATTACTAGATGTTCTGTCTGCTATTGTTCTAAATAACCAACCTAATAAAAGGTGAAATCCTACAAACTAAGGATTAAGGAAGATTAATGCTGTGATGAGGAAACAGTAAAAATTCGAATTACAACAGGATCAAGCACATAAAGGAATCATTATGGAAAGGTATAACGTGAAGATACTTTGCTGAGAAATTAAAATTCCCAAACTCAGATGAATTATTGATCAAGGTGATAATATTTTGTGGAAAGGTAATGTGAACAAGAAATCAACCAAGAGATCACTCATACTTCTGAAACATAAACATGCTGCAAAGATTAACCTAAGTAAAGCTGAAGTAAGTTATGCAAGGATTTATGAAATTATCTATGTTTTAAGAATTGGCATCTAAAAGTAATGAATGTGGAAGAGTTGGAGTAGAAATAATCAAGGAACTTAACAATGTCTAAAAAAGCAGTACATGTTTCTCAAAGATACTATAACCATCACTAAAGAGTTGTAAAACAAGGGGGTTTATGGATAATACGTTATCTCTCTCATTTTGCCAGTCAGAAGTCTTAATGAAACTTGGAGACTATTTATTTTAGTGTTCTGAATAATGTCATACTATCAAAATCCCCATTTGTGTTTCTCCCTGAAATCAGTATGTAACTACTGGAAGAGGTTCCTAATGTGAAAAATATCTATCTGATGTTAGTATCTACACATACAGTTTCACATATTTGAAGGCTGGAAATATAAAGGAGAATGCTGCAAAGTGTTCATTCTTTATCATCTTTGTTTCATTAACTATTAAACTAAATTCTGAAAATGGTCCAATATCCAGGCATTAACTGTTAAACAGAATTCTGAAGATGGTCCAATATCCAGACAGTCATACAATACATGAACAACTTTAATGATTTCTCAGTTTAGAATACGTGAATAGAAGGAATTAGATTTTTTTGTAAGATTTATTCAAAAGTATTGATAAGAAAGTCCAAAGAGCTCAAACGAATGTAAAATTTTTGTTTAGCTTTAGTGCTAAACAGCTAGATTCCCAATGTAAACAGAATAGTGTATAACTGATTTCACATCTATCAGTGCCAAATAGAAAAGTGATGTGTAACTGTTCTTCAGTATAGTAACTTTCCATAAATAGTGATCAAAATTTCAGTCAGCCAAATCACTGTAAGAGTTTCTGAAAGTGCAATAATTAAATAAAGAGGTATAAATGTACGAGAAACACCTAGAAATTACTTTTACTTCAAAACACGCTCTGGGCACCATACTAGAAGACCATACAGGAATACCTAAAATGAAAGCATGTAAGAGTTGCTTCTTAACCATTCTGCTTCATTAAAGAGAAAAAGGAAAACAGTATCTATAGGTTTTGTAAATGACGGATGAAGTGAAGAAAACTACAGCTGGATGTATATAGAATCTGATTGAATGTTTAGTTGGATTTGAGCCCTTTGTTAGACAAACAAATTATTCCTTTATAAATCACTTGTGTTTAGTGATGAGTGATTCCTCAAATAATAACAAAGAAGACTATGACATTACAAGACATGTAACTTTCTGTAGAAATTATTTTATAAAAAATGCTAGCAATTTTAAAATAATTTACAGGAGAAAAAATATGTGATTTGTGAATTCGAGGTTACAGTGAAAGTATTAAGGAAGTACCAAGATAAAAAGCCCTGGATGTCTATGAATAGCTCAAGATATTGGTAGGAAGGACAGCTCAAATCATAGTGTACCTTGTGGAACCCTTCACTATGTAATTTGGCTAAGAATTTAATGCCCAAAATACTAGTCTGCACAAAAAAAAATGAGAATTAGAAGTTTCCAACACATGTTTTAGAAACAAAAATATGTATTCAGATAATGAATTTGTGATCCATTCCATGAAACCCTATGTAACTGCTTGGAAGCATTTCAAAATATATACATTTACTGATGGCCTACTGATTTACAAAGTAAAACTTTCTCTAGAGGGGACAATTTACACTTATTTTTAACAACATTAAAGAAAACCCAGAGTTAGTGCCATTAAAAAGATGATTTTTTTTTGATAAATGGATACTTTTAAAGTAAATCAAGTGGTAAAGAGGCTGCCAATCTTAAAAAAATAAGTCAACATTAAACCATAACAAATGTGAAACAATAACTTAATTTAAAATATTTATGAGAAAAAAGAGCAGCTTGAATAATGGAAAAACAAACTATAGTCTGAATGCCAAATAGCTTTAAAATGTGGTAAAATAATGTTATACTCTTTAAAGACCAGAAATGAAAAGTTTGATTTTTCCAGCAGTTAGAAAGGAACTAGATAAAATCATTATCTGGCTAGTCATGGGATTATACCAACAAATGCATCTATATCAAGCTATACTGGTCACCAGTATTAAAATGATTAAAATTAATGCAGACAAGGCTTGATTTGTCTGCCATGTATCCAAAGAAAACTGCTAAACTGTGCCATAACCTGAAAAAGTTCCTTAGAAAGGAGTGCAAATGGAATTCATTAAAGTGGAGGGCAGACATCCTAGTTCTGGTAGATATGTTTACTAAATACACAGAAGAAATGGTTTTAAACAAGTATCTGGCTAGGAAAACAGCAGAAGATCTCTGGACCAAAGCCTTCTAAAGATTTTTGTAGCGTAATTAGAGTATGCATTTTACAGCTTTAATTATTATTACATACATGCACAAGCTATTCAGAACTGGGAAGATGTTCTCTGTGGCACAGTCATCCATTAAAGTAAAATAATGATTCAAACAGAAAATTATTTATTAAAGAGAATAGTTGAGGATCTAGGTAATGACTGGGTCATTTAGTAGCTATGTTGGTAATGACTGGGTCATTTAGTAGCAATGTGGATGATAGGAGCCAGTCCTTCAACAAAAGTCCTTTCAAACATAGAACGTTGCCCAATGCATAATCAAGTCAGTCTATAACCTTGAGGTGAAGACATGGTCAAGTAGACCAGATTTTCACGTAATGTAGGAAAGCAATTAAAATGTGCTGCTACAGCGTTGTATATGAGGCATGAAGGAAACAATGAAATCTTGCATTAGGGAAACATTAGTTATGGTAAAAAATAACTTTAGATAGCATGGCCCTTGGGAGGTAACTGGGTCAGTCCTTGTAAGATTCTGACATTAAAAGGAAATTCTACTTGTTAAAAGATCAGAAAGGAGGAAATGTATACTGAGTTCATAGAGATTAGCTAAAAAAGAATAAAAAACTATACTGATTTAGTTTCTATTTACAGATTATTATCAATATCTAATGTTTCTGGCTCCATATGGGAGCTTCAAGAGAATTCTTCTCTTCCCATCAAGTGGGAGGAAAATGAAGCAAGCCAGTAAAATCATAAATCCACATGAAACTGGTGTATGGCAGCCTGTAAGCATAAATCTTTAAATTTTGAAAGAACAGTTTGAGACTGATATTATAATGCGTATACATTTTAAAACAAATCTAAATAAATTGGGAGTTAATTTATCATAATACAGGGTCATTATGCAAGTTTATATTTGCTTAGTACATATGATGATTTTTTTGTTATATTGTTCAAGGTTCTGGAGTGAGATTCATGAAGGAAGCAATATGCATAAGTGAACAAAGCTTCAAGGTCTAAAAAAGTATAAAATGTCTTCAAGTTGTACCTTCAATGTAACAGAAAAAAATAAATAGATTTTTTACGTCAGAATTCTTGCTCATTACAGCTCTATTCATTTCAGCAAAATATCAAATCATAGAATATGTTATGGAAATCTGTTAATCCATGGAGGAGTTCTCAGCTTGGTTAAATGTTAGATTTAATGCTATGGAATTTGTGCCACCAATGATGGTATAATACAATAAAATGTATTTCCATTCTACATAGAGTGTTACATATGAATTTTACAATATATATTTAACTATTTGTCAGGTTTGCCTAACACCATATATTAATTCATGAAAAAAATTGCTTAAAGAAACCTTGCATCCATCCATCCACAACCCCCTTTTCCCATTTTTACACATGAAGTTGGGGTGTCACATCATGAGTGAGAATCGTCTTCAACCAATGTTCACACCACTGGGTGGCTAGACCTTACATATATATCATTAAAGATACAATCAGTTTATGTTCAATGCAGATAGAAAGTTGAAGAGAAGTATGTGGTTGTTTGGGAACTAGATTTAATTTTGTCAATGGTGCTGATTTTATGCAAATCTTTAGAGAAGCAATTATAATTAATTATAAATGAGCAGTTTTAGCAAATTTGAAATTGAGCATTACTAATAAAAAGACTGCAGTTTTTCTTTAAAGAAACTTTATATACTTTTACGCAGATTAAAAAGTTTCAGAGTGGTTAAATGTTGCCTTAATTGGGTAGGCTAATATAATCTTACAACTGATTTGTTCACAAATGACTTCTGAAGTTCCTAAGAGATTTAAACAAACTACATAAAATTGGAAGCAATATATAATCAGCATATTAATATAAAAATCCTCTGTATTACATTAGAGAACAGAGAGAAATGCAGTGTGAAGGAAGGGCATGTAGCGTGAATATATGGGGCTCAAAACATGAGTCTGACAACTTTAATCATAAACATGTAAAGGGTATTATATTAATATTAAGGCTAAGACTGCCATGCCTCAGAGCAGTCCTCATACTTAGAGTTATGTTTTCATTTATTTAACATTTGCTAATTGGGTAAGTGACTTGGCTCAGGAACCCTTTTCAAGCATTACCCAGGCCATAAAGACAAAGAAAACATACAGGCAAAGGAGAAAAATGAAACCAACAAACAGTACTTTTACAAGTACAAGATACAACAATTTAAGAACCTAAACAGATACAGTACTAGAGGCAGACAGGACATACAAGACTGAAAGATCCAAAGGCAGACAATAGCAAGTATTTTAAATATGATGTGAATAGTAATAATATGCCTTTACATTAAGGCATAATGGAATAACTGGAGGTGAAGTTATTTGACAGCATACAACAACAATAGGAGTAAAACAATAACAACATAAGAAAATCAAACAAAAGTAAATTTTAGAAATAATTAGACCTCCTACTAAAGTATCATAATTAAATCATTAGACAGCAGCTGTAACAACATGGACATAAATTAGGGGTTATATGGGAGACCTGTGATTTGGAAATATCAGTCAGTATCTCTAAATCAATTGCATTTGTTTTCAGTGGTAAGGTGTGATTAAAGACACTTTTTCAACAAATGAAAGTGGCTAATTCTTCTGATATGTTTAGGGTCATGTTCCAGCATGCTTGTGTTGTTTCAGAAAATAAAATCAAGAAAAAAATCCGAAATCCACTCATTTACCTTAATACACTTTAGTCTATTTTAAAAAATGCCCTTTGACAGGCGGCAAAAGTGTATGGTAGGGTAACTACCTGAATGCAAAGAGTGACTGCCAAGGAATAGTTGTGATTTTTAATGTGCAATTTATTAAGGAGATGAGTGCAGTATCTTTCATAAAGAAGATTAAACATGAGTGTGTTGAGCAGAAGAGATGCCCAGGACGAGACAGGCAGCCAGCTGCAGTTCTTTATTGTAATGCAGTGATGCAACCTATTATCTGCCAGATTAATAAATCAAAGAATTTTATTTTTGGCTGATTACATTAATGATGCATTTTAAGCAGAGAATAGTGCTTTGACTGGGAGATAATAGTCTAGCCTGGAGAAGATATGTATTGCTATGGAACATCTATCTTCTACTCTGAACAAATTTGATACGATACATTTTCTTTTTTAACTTGTTACATGGTGTGTACATTAAAACTGAGGTTAGGACGCAGTGAGAGTCCCCAGTGGGTCTTTGACAGAAATTTTGTAGCTATTTTTGAGTTTCTGTGATGTATCAAATAACATAACTGAGGTTTTTCTTGTGTTGACAGTTAATGTATTTATATGAATTCAGTCGAATATATATATTTAAAGTCTTCCTGCAGTTTGTGACTAAGTGTGGCTTGGGTCTTACTAACTTGTAAATACTATATCATCAGACTCTTACTGACATATTTTTGCACATATCTGACTCAGTAGAAACAAAATGTTAAAAAAATGACATGGGAAATACAAAATCATGATCTATGTGCAAAACTAATTATGTTCTGTTTTTATTAAATAGCAGATCCCTATGATGACCATCCATCATTACAATGTAATGGTTTAAATGCTAACCAGTTTTACTTCCACACACTCTAATGCATTTCTCTGTAAAATAATGAATCCTTTGTTACTGCAGATGAAATCTCTCCATCTCTTTGTTATTGCTATCCTTAAGATGAGACATTAAACAAAGGTCCCATCTGCCTGGGTTGGGAGTACCTCAGGTGGATGTAAAATATCTCATAATATTTATCAAAAAGTGCAGGGCAATGTCCCCTTACATCCTTCCTTGATTACCCCTTGTTACTATGAATACCATGCTGGGTCTCCCCTAAAATAAGAATTGTTTAGTGGGATTAATCCAGTCAACATAATCAAATAAAGAAATAAATAGATCATGTTATTGTAGGTAGTAATAGTCCCTGATAAATTTGTGTGAACCAGTGTAAATCTGTGGTGAATAAAACAGGTTCAGATGTAGAATCTGTGGGCCTATATTAGGTAATCGATCTTTCAAAGGTTCAACTGTCATATGGTTGACATCATATAATCAAACTTTTAAAAGTTCAAACATCTAATAAAAAATAAACTAAACAAATAACCTACCTAAACATTTTAAGCAGGGGCAAGCACCCCTGCACCCCCCACCCCCACACTTTAAATATACCAACTCCGAGATCGCACTACAGTGCAGAAAAGGGAAATCTTCCCATTCCACACTGTACATCTCTGTTAAAACATTCAAACTTTCACAAATTCGATCATATGGTGTCGATCATATGACACTCAAATTTTTGAAAGTTCAGTTATCTACTATAGACCCAAATCTGTATTGTATGCCAGGAGATAATAACCCCGTTCCATGAAAACGCTTCTTCAAACCATGCAATACACAGACACAGTTTTGGCCACAAAGTTCAGGCTCCAAGGAATCTATAGTCTACTCTACATATATGAATAACAATACAGTTTATAAAAGGTAGCACAATGGTGTTCCTTCCTCTGTGCCACCTGAAAGTAGTGCATGGACTACCTCAGCAGACAGGAACTCTCCTTGGTTACTTTTGTGAGACTGGCATTTATCTTGTAGAAATCTTGTCTTTAGGCTTGAAAATCATTATACTACATGCCCTTCACAGTGGAGTGCCTGTCCTTTTTGAAAATAAATGTGTGCATCAGTAAATGTATTATTTTCAATTGGGGATAAAGCTGATGAAATAGTAAAAAACTCATTCTTATTGCACATAGCAATTATATCATCCAGTTCAAGATATGAAATTATTTCAACACACACACACATTGCCCTTATTGTTTTATGTTACCTTGGAAAAGGGAATGAATTAAAATCAGTCAACCATGCAATCCACTGCAATTAATAAAATTCTTCTTCTGGCTCTGTAATCAAGACCTAACACTTTACCTATACGTGCAAACATTATCCTGTTAATCACTGAATAAGGCAGTTCTACTATTAAATACAGTCTCAGATTAAGTAGCTTGTAAATATGAACAACCTTAGCCTCATAGTATTTCATTCAAGGTGGGAGTGACCATTTAATCAGATTAGTAGTGGCCTTTTGTTCATCAGCATGATTTCCGAAAGCCTAGATTGTAATTACTTCCAAATGCTGATAAATGCTAAACGCAAAGAATTGAAGTAAACAGCACAAAGCTCTAGTTATTTTAGAGTTGCAAGCATATGCAGAGTTTGGTACCTTGCACTCCACCTTAAACAATGAGCTATTTGTTTTTAAACATGTCTTATCACTTCTGTTCTGTTAAGGAGGAATCAGGCTAGAATGCTTCCTAGGCTGGCTCTGTGTGCTTCCCAGAGTCTGGTTAAAAGATCATCCATTATGTAAATTAACAGATATGTAACCAGCTCTCAGCTGCTTAATTTCTCTTTTAAATGTTATCAGGTTCTAAAAAAAATATTTGCTCATGCATGGTAATACAAATATGCAATGCAAACACTGGAATATGTAAGCACTCATAAAAATGCAGAGTCTCAGCTACACACTGCTTATCAACAACTCAAGTTAAGAAAAAAACATCACCTCCTCGGGGGGCAAAAATAATAAATAAGTATCGTCCAATATCAGTAAGAATTAGGGCTCCCACAACTTAACCTGCACATATCTCAGTTTCTAATGTCTAGATAGATTATAAACTCATTATCCACCAAAGTGCAAGCAAATTAACCACTACTGTCACTCACATATTTTCTTCGGTGCTGTGGTGGTAGCAGAAGTAAAGGCTCTGTCTGAAGCTGCAATACATCAAATTTTCCCATAAAGGAAACATAATGATATAACTTAATATCAGCAAGCCATTTGGTTGAAAATGTTAACCTAAATTTATCTCAAAACCGTCGTCTGGTAGTTAGCAGAGAGGATTAAAATCTTTAAACTGTTAAAACTGCTAACATCTGTAGTTAAGGGCACTGGGTGTGATTTTTTTTTTCTTCATTTGTCTCCTGTAGGACTCTCAACAGGTTATTTGACCAGTGCTCCAAGGTTACCTCTGAAAAGGGACACTTGTATGTTTATTTATTTATTTTACATATCTATAAAATAAATAAACAAACCCTGATCTCAGTGCAGATATGGTACCAGGCTATGCAAACACATAAGCACTGTTCAACTGTTAGTTCCCCTGAAAGTAAACAAGTCCAGAGCCACAGATTTAAGAAAAAGAATGTACCATTTTGTGAAACATGTATGCATTACCTTCCTGCTGGCTATACTAAATTTGATTGACATACCCAAATCTGCATGTCACTAATGTCAACAACAACACGTCAACAATGCAAACAATGACATATCACTACACATGCATTGAGAAATACCATCAACACATGCAAGTTAAAAAATAAAAACAACTTTTATACAGAGTGACAAGGCCCCCTGCCCTCCTGCTAATTAAATATACTAACTCTGAGAGTGCACAGTACCGAGGGAAGAACACATTCCCCAACACTGGAGGAAGACCCAAAAAAATTAATGGGGTTCATTTCCAGATGGCTGAAGCCACTATAAAAGGCCAAAAGTAGAAAGAAAATCTGAGAAATAGAAAGAGAGTGAAATTCTATATCTCTAGCACACAGTCCTCACGGTTTTACATATTTATAGAGTCCTGTCATCAGAGACTTTCTACAGCATTCCCAGGCAAATGCAGTTTAGTTCCTGAAGCTCACGTTATTTTGTAAGGAGCCATACTGTTTGTCAACAGGTAGTTGATAAGCACTCAGAACATCAAACCTAAAAGATCACTGGCATGCTGTTACATTATGGCAGCTTGACTCAGAGACAACAGAGGATGTGTTTATTGCATGTTTATAACTTTCTCCATCTTCTACAAGTTTGTATGATCTCAGATTTGCTATATATTCAGTCCATGGTCCTGATGGTCATATGTGCTTGCCCCATGTGGTGCAGGGTGTTTGCAACCTGCAAAAAACATTTTTTTTCTATGACTTTTGGTGTATTGCTGTTTTGCCTATCAACCTCCCTTGTTTTTTAGATTTTTGGGGGTTTGAGCAATGATGCGTCAAGTTGTACATGACTTTTATTCAGTAAACCCTATTTTGTAGCATTCAACAAAGCTATGAGAGGTAGTGGTTTCTGTACAAAATAATATCCATAAAAACTTCTGAAGAAAGTGACAAAGAAACAGCCTGCTTCTTGGTGCTTCCTTTAACTACCCACTTAAATAGTCTCCCAACACTTTGTATGACAGAATGCGTCACCACTTACATGCTATTTGGATGAGGATTGTTTAGACATTGACTTTAGCAAAGTAGACAAAAAATTGTATATCATGTCTGTGGACTTTTTGAAACAAAGCAAAGAGTACCTCAGCTGTTTATTTGTGTCCCTTTGAGAAAAAATGTGTCAAGTAAAAAGTCACAACTACAAGGCATAGGATCTCATATCACCTGTGGCCAAGGGCGCCCGCAGGCAGGTGCAAGGGGGTGCACATGCACCCCCCTGGAATCGGCTGACTAGATAATTTAAAAAAAGTTTTTTTTTTTTTTTACGTGCGTCATTCTTCTTTAAGAAGGAAAGTCCGTGTGTGCTAATAGTCCAGTCGCGGGCGTGACATCATCGCTCTCGCGAATATTTAGAAGTTTGCGAGCGGGAGCTCACATGGATGGCTTTGCAAGCGGGATAATTCGAGCGGGAATGGAAGATGGGACCTGACCTGAAACGGAATAGCAAGCGGGACGCTGCGGGAGTAAACAGACGGAAGATGGGACACTTCAGGTAGAGTTGTGTGTGTGTGTGTGTGTGTGTGTGTGTGCGCGCGCAGTGTACTATTGGTTTATATAAAAATGTGAGCAGAAATTGTGTTTGCTGTCTGATGCTTAACGAAGGAAAAATCGTTACTCGTTACTGATAGCTTTGGATATGCTTAGCATCACAGTACAAAAATCATTTATTTTTCCAATAACTGCTTTATGCTATTCAGGGTTACTGAACTAAATGGACACAGAGTTTTAGATGAAAAGTACAGTAGGAGACAAACATCTTAATGTGACATCACATTCTGTTAAGATCTAGGAAAGAAACCAAATTTCTGACGATAATTGGAGGCAAAGGTCAATGTTTTTCTGTTTTGCTATAGCTTGTGATTTAAGCACCTCTGCAGCAGGTATGGAATAAACTATATTATGGCTAATAGCTGTGCAAGACAACTTCATGCTTACATCTTCCTTGTAGCTGTCCGTTCCAATATCCACTCAAGTAAAACTCATCTCTTACAAATTTCATTTGCTGCCATGCTGGTAGATGTTTCTGCAAGCAATTAGTTTTTATTTTCAATGTTTGTACAAGATCCTGAACTACTGGAAAATATCTGTATAAATGGAGAAAGGTTACTGTTCCCAAGAGCTTTTTTATTAGATGTGGGCATAATGTGTCAATACTGTTTAGTCAGTATAGCGATCAGTAAAGCATCAGAAAACAGGTGAGAAATATGTATATATCTGATATCACTCTTAGAAATAGAGCTGCTGCATTTAGTGGTTTCTTCTCATTCCTGCTTGGTCTGTTTCAGAAAGTGTTTCAACTCTTTAGTATTCTTAAGGACAGAAGTCACATAAAATGCTAGCTGTGTATCAAATTCATGTTCACTAATACAGCTTTGATGTGTTGAATTAAAAATATGCAGTATTCTGTGTAAATGTTGCACATTAAAAGATTCCATTTCATTTGAGGAAGTTCTGTACATGGATGTGTAAGAATGGAAAGGACATCATGGCAGCCAGAGTCAAATATTGTATGTATTACCACATTTGTAGCTATAATTTCACATGGTTAGTGTGTGTGTGAAATGCCCCAGGTGTACATGGTGGTGGGTAGAGAATAAGGCTTGAACCCTGTACCTTGGGCCCAAGTGGCAAGAGCCTGAATTCCCTACCCACCACCATTTGTAAAAATGTTGCAGGATTTTCCCTCATACTTTTTCTGTTCCTCATAAAATCTGTGGTTTCTGCATTTGTGTCCTTGTTGCCTGACAGCTACATATTCTCTGGTTTTATTCTTGGCTGTCTGGAGTGTTTCTCCCTGGGCCTCTGCTAAAAATTTGCTTTTTTTTTCAAAGTCAGACTTTCCTGTTTAACAAATGTTAAAAATGGACACATTTCAATATCAGACTTCATATTCTTCAGAAAGTGCATGGTAACAAAAGCTTTTATTCTAGCAATTTTCTAAGTGTACAAGATGGATATTTGAAATGTATCCCTGTGTTTGGGACTGTATTCCCCCCCCCCCCATTGTTGGCTTCATCCAGGCTTTGTGCTAGGGTTGAGAGTTATGGTAAGAACTGAATTTACTGAATATGTCTGGGGGCTGTATTCACCCAGTATTGGCTTTGTTCAGGTATTTATTGGCTTCATCCAGTTTTTTTGCTAATGTTGGAGCTATGGTAAGAACCGATTTCATTGAATATGTTTGGGGGCTATATTCTCCCATTACTGGCTTTGTCTGGGTGTTATTTGCTAAGAGGTTGAGAGCTATGGTGAGAACTGAATTCACTGAATGTTTGGTGGTTGTAGTCACCCATTATTAGCTTTGTTCAGGTATTTTGTGCCAAGAGGTTGACAGCTGTGCTATGGTGAGAACTGAATTCACTAAATGGTAGCTATTTAAGTTTCAGTCTTCCTCTTTCACAAAACAGCTGATTTGGCATAGTGGTATGTTGCTCTGACTGTTTTTCACAGGGTCCCCTGGGTTCAAGACGTGGCAGTGAAATGTATGGTGGTAACTCAGCATTTTATTCTAGCAACTTTCAAACATTATACAAGCAATGCTTAAAATGTGTCCCTGGTTTTTGGCCTTTTGTCCCCCTCCCCCCAATACATTTTGGCTTTTTCCAGATTTCTTGTACTGCAAAGTTCAGAGATACAGCTGAGTGTCTAGTAGACTTTACAAGGAGCTGAGAGCTGCAGGGGAGCAAAAGTTTAGTGCTGCTTATGTTTAGTCTGCTTGCATTGTTAATAGCACAACAGATAGTGTACTTACTTTAGATGCTGAAGGCTGTGGGTTCTACTTTCACAGTAGGTAAATGCATTGCTGATGTTGTATTGTGTTGTAAAGGGGGTGGATGCTGCAGTCCTTTTGGCAAAGATACCTAGTAACTATGAAACTGTTAACAGTTTGCTAACCATTCCCTATTGCGGTATTACTAGCTTTTCATTTTTTTTATTGCATGCAACAAAGGCAAGTTATTCTTCAAGGGTAACAGGCACTTTATTTGTAGATTAAACAATGACATATAAAGTGTTTTGCTAGCAGCAACCTCTTTATTAGTTACAAATTTCTTCAATGTGGATTTTACTACTTCAGAGATTGTGTATATCTTTACTGAAACTGGTGGACTTGAGTAGACTTTATGATGGAAATGTTCTGAATTGGGCAGTTTTGTCATTGGTGGATGCTTTTTGTTAAATTGTTTACTGGAAAAATGTTCAAAACAAATTTAAAATGCCCTCTAACAAATGTACTGTATTGTACAAGGAATATAATGTAATACAGTCAGGAAGGTGTATCAAAGAGCATGTGTATGTTATGTTCGAGGGGCCTATGATTTTGAAGACAGCCCAGAGTTAATATTTGCCATTGGCAAAATGTATTTTCTGTGAAAGTGGTTTTCAGTGCTGTTTCAATGCATGTGAGTTTAAAGGGCAGAGAAGTTTTAATGTTAATCTATTTTCATTGTGAAACTGCATTGCTTTAATAGATATGTATTAGGGTTTGTGCTGTAAAATGCAAAATAAAACTTTCAAATGAAATCCTAAATCATCGCAGAAGTAAAGCAGTATGCACATTAGTGCTTATGGTAAATGGGGCAACATAACCAAGGAATGGGACATTGGAATGGCTGCAGGGGGAGGCTCCATTTGACCATGATTTTGTGAGGGGGTAGCAAACTCATACAGCCCCGGTTGAACTATACCTCTCAGTTGTCCATATCTTTGCAGAATGAATAGATATTTGCTGCTTATTTTTGGTTTGTTCCTCATAAAATTTGTGATTTTCTAGCAAATCATTTAGGAATGAAGCCATTAAATGACAGACATTGAGTTTCAGATGTCATAACCTTCAGAAAATGCATGGTAATGCAAGACTGTCTAAGTTTTATACAAGAGCAATTTTAGTATTTGTATGTTCCCCAATATATTTGGCCTTGTTCAGATTTCCTGCATTAAGAGGTTGAGAGGTACGTGCAAATCACTTTGTAGATTAAGAATATCCAGACATCTCAATTGTCCCCAATTCTGGCTCAAATGTTGCTCTCCCCTAATAATCCCTCCTCCAAAATTACAATTTTGGAAGAAAATGTGCAGGGTTTACAATTATATATAACTGTAATGATCAGTTATAGATTACCTTTATTTCAGAAATGCATGTGGATGCTCTTATTTTGTTAGCTGCTCAAGTTAACTGTTAATATTAAAAAGGTGTCCCTTTTTTGACAGGTATTTTTGCATCACATTTTGGTCTGTTTTTCTGGCAAATTAGTGGCAAGTCATTAAAGATTGAAGTTAGAAAATAATGGCAGACATTTGAGTTTCATATTTTATACCCTTCAGAAAATTTGTACTAATGCAAGATCTACCTGTTCTATTTAAGTTAATAAGAGCAATATTTAAAAATTGGCCTTATTTTTGGGACTGTGTCCCACTTCTAGTTCTATGTATGGCTTTGTCCAGATTTCTTACTCTGAAGTTGAGAGGTATGAGTGTCAGAGCCATCACTGTCAGCCAGAGACATTTCAAATTATGATATACTTATTGCACCCCATCCCCCATTGTAGTGGCTCTGGATGTGTCCAAGGAAGGCAAGGAGCAGTTATGCAGTGTAAGTGTGCAGAGTATTCCCCCATCCAAGGTAGATCACAAATACGACCATGGCTTTTCATCTGTCCTTCATTTTGCAAAATGTTCTGGTTTTCTACCAGATTTTTATACTGTTGATTTATGCTTCTTATTACTCAGGAACTGCATGCTGTCACAGTGCCCTGTTGCTCTGTTTAAGTAGCCATGGTTTAATGAACATCAGGTAAGCTTGTTGGAGATTGTAAGATGCAAGTAAGCTTTAGTAAGCTTGTCGGACACTGTAAGATGCAAGTAAGCTTTAGTAAGCATATTGTTAAAGAATTACCAGCATTGAAAGCCTTTTCGTTGTTGCCATGCAGAGAATATTTACATGACTAGATAATGTATAAGCCTTGGGTATTGAAATGCATATGACAGTATTTGTAATAAAAGGACAGGATTGCAGTATTTTCAAAAGCTCATTACATTTTATTGGAGACCAGTGTCTGTGTGTTGGTACACTTGTAGTTGGGTGGCTTTAATGGTATATGGTAAATAAGCATTGCTACCTTACTTAAAAGCCAAGCCCTGCAGCAACTAGCTCCACACTGAAGTCAAAACACAATAGCTCTGGTGGGTAAATGTACTCTGTAGTAATCAAAAAAGGCAAATGTTTGAAATAACTACAGCTTATGTGCAAACACAATAGGTAGTGATGAAACAATGCTCTGCTAAAAATGCTTTAATGCTCCACACTGCTGAGCTGCAGATCAGTTATCACTGGCTACCAGGATTTCACCCACTTCAGATCAAGCACAGTGCCGTTCAGTGCAACCTTCCCAGAACTAATTCAAGTCTGGCCAGAATTATTTGGTGTGTGTATAAGAGGGAGGTAGCATACCCCTCAGCTGTCCAGATTTTTGCCCCATATTCCTCCTAAAAAGGATTGAAGTTGCTAAATGAGATTTCAGTTTTAGATGTCATGTCATTTTGAAAAATGCATACTAACACAAATCCTGCTACTCTTGCAATTTTCTAAGTTTCTGAGAGCATATTTATAATTTGTCCCTATTTATTTTAGGCTTTGTCAAGATTTCTTGCACTAAGGTTGAGGCCTTGAGGGGTGTGGTATGTTTGTGTGAGAGAGAAAGTGAAATGCCCAAGTTAGAGTTAGCAGGTAGAATTTTCAAGTGCATTTTCAAGGAACTGTGAGTTTTAAGGGTAGCTAAGTTCACTGCTGCTCATGCCAAGTCTGTTTACTATGTGCAACTGTTTTGTTTAGCAATTGGTATCTCTATTGTGGTATAAAGCTTTAAAGCTATGTTAGTAGCACCACAAGTAGAATACTTGCATCTTAATGTAAAGGCTTGAGGTTCTATTCCTACAGCATATACATTTGTATGCTGCAGTCCTCAGGATGTCCTCCTTTGGATGAGATGCCTAATAACTATGAACCTGTTTTTCAGCTTGTCATCCATTTTCTATTGCAATATACCAGCTTACCATTTTTTTAATTTAACATGGGCAATTTATTCTTTGACGGCAGCAGGCACTGAATTTGTAGATGAAACACTGAAATATACAGTTTTCTAGCAACATCTTCAGTTTCAGATATCTTTAATGTGGAATTATTCAGATTACTTTTACTTTGGCAGAGACACTCAAACAAGTGTTGCTGTATAATACAAGAGATATAATTCAATTATATATTATAATTAATACAATCAGGTAAATCAAATAACTTTTGCATGACCCTAACGGTGTGCAAGGAACCTATTGCTGTTTTCATTGTAAGACTATTGCTTTGTTTAGGTTTAGTAAATGTCTCAGTGTTTGGGCTATAATGTTTGAAATAAAAGTTGTAAATTAAATCCAACTGCCTGTAATCGTAGAACTAAAGCATAAAACAGTATGCACACAGATTTGAACAGTGTCTACAGTAAACGGGGAGAAATAGCCAAGTAATGGGACACTGTAATGGTGGTGTGGGCGGGGCTTGGGGTGGGTGGACTTGGGCGGGGCTGTGTTGGCAGGGGGCGGGGTGAGCTATGTGGGTGGGGCTCTGGTTTTGCACCCCCCTGCAAAAAATCCTGTGGGCTCCCTTGCCTGTGGCATGGCAATGTTGCAAATGTAGAGGGGAAACCAGCCACTGAGCTTTGTGTCACAATATGCTGAGTGAACACTGGAAGGGGCAATGTTCCTAGTGAGATACAGGTTAACAATTATGCAGTATAATCACAGGTGAGCACACAAACACTTCAGAAATGGGATGATTACTAAGTAAATGCAGAAGTTCAATAACAGTAGATAAGTACACTACTTCAGTATCATCTGTCACTTCAATATTAGTTTTGCAGCACATATTTTTGTACTAACAACACATGTAAATGATCAACACACCTAGACATACAGATTGTACAAGCATACTCTATCAGTAAATGTTACACCATAATTATAGCCGCTAATTAACGTTTCACAAAAGTGAAGAGGCCTTGTTCACTCAATAACTTTTGGAAACATTGCTATAGTTTTTGTCATCTGCTGACAAATTAAAACTATTCACAAAATCAGAGGACACCATCTATTTGAAGGATAGTGCAGCTTCTGTGCAAAGTAACACACATACTGTCTCCATTCACTCCTGCTGTCATCCAGCGATATCATGCTTTTTGACATTTGAGACTCAGGTGCTGATAATGCTATAATAAACAATATAGTAGACAAGCTGGACATTTATAGAAACTCAATGGGTTTATGACACCACTGGAATGGAGACATGGAAGAGTTACTAATACCTGTGTCAGCTTTTCCTGAGCCATAAATAATAACATTTAATGAGTACTAAGAAATAACTACCAGGTAGAATTACTCCTACTGAAAGTATTGCTGGATTTCATGCAAACCCAACATGCTGTGCACTGAAGAAACAAACCAACACAGGAATGTAACATACGGAAAAAATACCCAAACCATGTTTTCTTTGTAAATGGTAGTTTAGGTATCACTGTATATGGAATAAAATATATTTTGAGATAAGAATAGGCAGTTGTAATTGTCCTTTATCCAGGTGCCCCTGAAAAATGTCTGTTGTGCGTAATAGAATTTACCTGATGTACAGGTAAGAAATCTGTAAATAAAAGTACTTTTCTCTCTCAGCTGTTTTGTTTTCGTGCATTTTCTTTTCTTCCTCCTCCTCCATAATTTCCATAAGAACTCATTTATCCTGTCACAGTCTGTAGTGAAGATGTTTATATTTCTAAAAAAAACTAATAAGCATATTCTTTAAGCAGCCCACATGAATGTCACAAAATATAATTGCTGATAATCATGCCTGGGACTTCTACATATATTTGAATGTAGATCTTCTTGAAGGACAGTGCCCAAGTAATCTGCATGAAGTGTCAGCTCCCTGTACATGTAAGTCATGTTTCAGGTTCGTGTGAGATTGCGGTAATGTGAGCCATGTTTCTCCCTTAAAGGGTGCTTTTTGTTTTTCCCAGAGGTTTGTGGCACCATGAAGTTAGTGTATATAAGGCAGTGTATGTGGTGCAGGGGGAGGGGGGTTGTCTTCCGGGAAAAAAATATTTTACTGATTTTCCCAAAATATGCAGTGTATCGGTATTTGTGGGGAATTTGTTTTTTTAGTTCCCATAGTGCAGCCATTATGTCTGTTTTTCTTTAAAACTGCCCACTTTCTTCAAAGTTTAGAGCACTGTGTTTGAAGTTTTAATAGCATTAGACTGAAAGTCTTTAAAATCCATTGTGCTGATTGCATCAGCATATTTAAAGGTTTTTCATCTCTTTCTTTTGTCATACTATGTGTTAGATTCCCAGAATATCTCCTGTCATTAATGATCCTAGTTATTTAGCGCGATTCTGCCTCATAGGTAATGCAGAGAGAGTAATGTTGAGTGCTTTCTCATCATTTAGGTCATATGGTATCATTTGTCATTTGCTTAAAGTACAGAAAGAACTTAAATTCATCCAGACTTGCAAAGTCTGTAGCAAACTTAAATAAAAAGGACAATAATGATTAATCAATGAAAAAAATGTTTCAAAGTACTTCTGATTTTTGAATTAAGATTTTAAGATCCTGTAAAGTTCTGTTGACATATACACTGAGGTTCTATTTATTGGCTTTCTTAGATGCAGGTTACTATAAACTTTACAGACTGCATGCTTTTCTCTCTGAAATCTACGACTATACAGTCAAAAGCTAGAGTCTCTAATAAGGTACATGTCTTAAGTTGTTAACTTTACTGATGATCCTTCTAAACATTTTCTCTAGCAGGATTTTATGACTTACATTAAATGAAAATTTGAAAAGTGCACAAAAATCCAGAAAAGGCCCTTTTAAACATTTATACAAGACAGCCGATGTTTCTCCTAATACATAACACACTCCAGATGCGGTATAACCATCTGTGAGTTGTTCAGTGGTGAGACACTTTACAATGTCTTCTAGTAATGCATATAGCCTTACATCGGAATATCTTAATTCTTCTGAATACTACTGCTCTGCTGTGTGCCACAGTATATTACCTGACTTATTCTCTAATCACATCATCAGTATATTACATTTTGTTTTTCATTTTATATTCTAGCATTGAACCCATCCCACCAAAGACCTTTATATTTCTCTAGCTGTGGGTAATTCTATTAATGTCCCGCTTTTCCCTTTCCACCACTGTATAAACCACTGTAAAAACATCTGTATGGTAATATGTTAGCACTTTATTTTACTATACCGCTCACTGGTCATGATACTTTCTAGTAATAAACTCATTTCTCATATTGACTGCAACTGAATAAGTAAAGAGGATACCACTTAAATAGTATCCAGTGCCTTTGTCAGTTCTGAGTTTTGCACTCTCAAGACATTAGATCAATAACTCTCCTCTAAGAACAAAGTAAGAGCTACCTGTTTAACAAGACAAAAAGATAAGTAAATAAAGTAAAAGGGTTTCATACTGTCCTATAGCTTGCTGAAGGGCTCTAACGTTAACTAGCAGAGTTCAGCTCTATGCCATCAGTTTTCCAGATGGTTGCAAACAAATGTAAATTGAATCCATTATACAGTGGAAAGCTACAGAAAATTGCCTGGAGCCTGGTCTTATTTGTTCTTCCATTTTTAAATAACTATGATTTTAAACTCTGTGACAGACTAGATTAGCATGTATATTAACTTCATTAATTGCAGACTTGCTAAGAAATAAGAAAACATAGGCAGTTGGGAAAGCAGTGAGTCATGCAGAATTAACAGTATCAGCTGCAAAGGTTTGCTTGATTTTGCTTTTAATTTATTCTGTATATATTTAATAGTTTTTGCTCACATACACAGTGCCTGCAGCTGAGCAACTGCAAGTTCATGTATGTCCAAAATTTCCTAGATGGCTTAGCTTGTTTGGTAACGCTTACAGATACCATAGAATGATACATCCCCAGTCTATTTTCTAAACACCAGAGTCAGGATGAGTTTATTTCTGTCAATTAAGTATACTTTGATGTACTATGACTCATTACATATTATATTAACCTGCTGTGGTGGTGCTGCGGTAGCGTTATCGCCTCACAGTAAGACGTTGTCTGGTTCGATTCTCAGCTTGAGCGTCTTCTGCGTGGAGACATGCGTGAATGGGCGTACCTTCATTGAAGGTTGTGCGTCAGGCCTGGCAAGCTGGTATGCAAAAATCAACTGCCAATCATTAGCGGACTGGAGTTCTGCTGTGGCGACCCCTAACCAGGAAAAGCCGAAATACACAAACAAACAAACATATTATATTAACTCATCTCAGCATTTGTTTAAAGGTGTAGAACTTGTCTGCCAAGTTTGCTGCATGACTGTTGCCAGAAATAAGTACACAAAAATCCAGCAACAGACTATTTAAAGGGCTGTGAAGTGTTCAATGAAACATGTTAAATATTCATTAGCCATCCATGTACATTTTTTATAAATAAGCTTGCGAGAGAAATATACATGAAAATATAAATGTTTGTCCCATGTAAGACTAAGAACTAAAACTCCATATATCTTTTATTTAAATAAGCATGTAAATGTTTTTGTACAGATGCATCCAGGTATTTAAGCTTGTATAAAACAAATAACTGCTATCATTCTCACACTGTGGCCCATCAATGTAAATCTAAACCAAGCAAAATATTTTCATAACATGCTGAGTGCTCTGGTTATGCCCTGAAAACAAGAGAGAAATAATCTTTCTACAACCACGCTCTTATCTTCTTGTATATATCTCTCTCTCTCGCTTATTAAAACTAAACAAACCTTATGAAGTCACATAGATGGTAGTCACCAGGAGCACTGCAAAGCAACTAACAGCTTTATAACTTATAACCCACCTCATGCTGCTATACAAATGGCAGTCAAAAGTGAAGGGTACCGTTAATAGCCACCAGGTTCAAAAGCTGTTACGCATATTGTGTGTGTGTGTGTGTGTGTGTGTGTGTGTGTGTGTGTGTGTGTGTGTGTGTGTGTGTGTGTGTGTGTTTTAAATTGGACTTGTCGCATACAGGCAGCTAAAACCCATCTGTGTAGAATTAAATTATGATCAAATCTCCAATTATAACCATTTTTTGGTTTTTGAAATGGATACAAAATGACGGAAAAAGCACCAGAAATGTCAGGAACCAACACCAAACTGGGATTCTGAAGAAGTCTGTATGTTAACAGACAAAAGCACTAAATCCTATTTTATTTTAATTTAATAAATAGTTGTTATTTTTCATCTTGGTTTGGTGTTGGTTCCTGACATTTCTGGTGTTTTTTTGGTCGTTTTTGTGCTGATTATTAGTTGGTCACCAGCTGTTTTTGAAATGGATGTCAAGAAATTTGCATCTAAAACTTTATTCTCAAGGTAAATATCTTGAAATCCATTTTTTGAACAAAGAATAATCTGGTTATGATCAGAAACTTGAAAAAAGGTTGTACACAATTAGCAAATAGCAGGAAATCTGAAAAGACAATGGAATATCTTGCTGTGATTCTGGCTAATGCTGGAAAATGCTTTGTCATTATCAGTAGGAAGCATTCATTAAATCATTTAATTTATATCATAATTCAGTGTCATAAGGAAGCAGAGGCCCATCCTGGCTTTTAGTGGGCATAAGGCAGGGAAGCTAATACTGGATACAGCACTAGTCCATCACAGCAAACACAGACACACACACACACACACACACACACACACACACACACACACACACACACACACACACGCACATAAAATGTGGGTCTTTCAGACGGCAAGCATTTATTTAATTGAATATGTGCAATACCATCATAAGCAGTAAGCAGTGAAATAGCCCTATTATAACAAAATTTTGGTATTATTTTGTGGGAGGTCACAGAGTGGGAATTTGTCCTTTTCTTATTGTTGTGTTACCTTACAGTTAGCTTATATATATATATATATATATATATATATATATATATATATATGGGTCTACTTCTAAAGACCGAACCGACGATTCCCCGACACAGAAATCACCGACGCCAGAAAACCGACAACACACAAACCCGACAACGCGAAACACCGAACACCATAACACCGACACACGGAACGTAAACAACACACTACACTACATAGCATACACACTAGCCCTGACCCAAACCCTAACCCTAAGGTCCGACACTATCGCACACTTCACCTACCTGCACCCTAACCCTAACTCACTTACCCACCCCTAGCCCAAGCTCCGACACTAACGCACACTTCACCTACCTGCACCCTAACCCTAACTCACTTACCCACCCCTAGCCCAAGCTCCGACACTAACGCACACTTCACCTACCTGCACCCTAACCCTAACTCACTTACCCACCCCTAGCCCAAGCTCTGACACTAACGCACACTTCACCTACCTGCACCCTAACCCTAACTCACTTACCCACCCCTAGCCCAAGCTCCGACACTAACGCACACTTCACCTACCTGCACCCTAACCCTAACTCACTTACCTGACCACTCCTACCTCCGTCACTGTTGCACACTTACCGGGTCGCAATCACACATTACCCTTGTCGGTCTTTCTGCTGTCGGCGAATCACCCTGTTGGTATACGTACCTGTCGGTTATCTGGCGTTGGTGATTTCTGTGTCGGGGGATCGGCGGTTCGGTCTTTAGAAGGGGACCCATATATATATATATATATATATATATATATATATAGTTGCAGGTGCTTCAGTCAAGAATGTATTTGCCTGACACTTGTTTAGTAAGCTGCTTTTGGTCGATAGGTGTGTAAGATCACACAATTCTTGAGGTTTGAGAATATGCCCTTTCTCCAATTTTGTGTGATTATAGAGTTAGCATATTTAATTTGCAGGGTTATAGGGGTGATTGCCCCTGCGAAAATTATGTCTTTTAAGTTTTTTTTTTTTTAATTTCAGTTTTGCATGTGCCAAGGTTGTTTCTTGGAGCATACAAACTAGCATGTTGACATTTGTGTTTTCAAATTATTGGGTGTGCATTAGTTCCTAGAAGTGGGGAAAAAGAAGTATTCTTGGTCAAAATACATCTAGGTAGGGGAAATGTGATATTTTCATGAGCCAGACTGTGCATTTCTTCTTTTTGAAATTTTTTTTTCTGGAAGAGTTCTTGAAGGCCCAGTGGATGAGGAAAGTCCCTGGGAGCAGCTGTTGGCCAGCTGTGAGGAGCCAAAGAGTTTGATAGGTAGCTTTAATGACAGCTGTCCTTCAACTGTCCAGAGCAACATGTCTTCTGCTTACATATTGCAGAAGATATTTTGGTTAACATAATGACTTCAGAATGTTCAACTCATTGATGGAATATGGGCTGTAAGAATTTGAAATGCTGAGCTAAGCATGTCAGTTTGTATTTTCTTTTTGTATCCATAGATGCATTAATCTACAATTAATAATATATTGAGGTGAATTATTTCAGCTGAAAAGGTGGTGTTCATTTATTTATTTAAGTTTGTTTAGCAGGGTAGGGATAAAATCAGCAGATGACCAATTACACATCAGCTCAGGCTGCAGTTTACAGCAAGCAGCAGATAAAGAAAACAGCACATTTTTCTAAAAGTTACATTGAAGACTACAGTCAAACAGTAACATTTCAAACATCACCTGTATACTGGAATTACCTGAGTGTAGAATAAAGAATTAACTTGTTTACAGAGAAAAACAAGCATATGAATCACGGAAGATTTGAAAAGAGGTAAGATGATTGTTGTTAGAGAATAGAAAGAAAATGATGGAGTAAGAATTAGAAGGAGATCCGCCTACATGAGTACATGTTTTAGCCAACAGTGGGAGGGAGGAAGATTGCAGAGAAAAGATAGAAGCAATGGCTAGAATGACCAGTTATACAATGTCATCAGAATATAGAAGGACCTGTTACACATTGTCATCACAGTTTGGGTATATGCTCTTACTTTGTTTCTGCAGGAATACTTTAAGCTGTTGCCTGAAGATTTGGAGGGCATACCAATGACTGGGGGCTGGAATATTGCTTAAGGCTTGATAATCAGTACAAATAATTCAATGGTTCTTATTTTTTGGAATGACTAAATTGGCAATTTAAAAGCACAGTTACCATCCTGGTTTGCTGCTCTACTAAATTACAAATCCATCCACAACCCCTTTTTCCCATTTTTGCATCCATGTGTGGGGTGTTACTTCAACAGTGACAATCATCTAGAGCCAAGGTTTACACTGCTGGGTTGCTAGCCCAGCCGCTTTAGTTCTTCCACATCACATACTTGCATGCATACTCACACCTATGGCCATTGTAAAGTAGTCAATCCATCTAGTGAATATCTTGGAGTGTGGGAGGAAACCGAAATACCCAAAGGAAACCCAAACAAACACCAGGAGGGCATGCAGACTCTGCACAGAAGGCCCTTTAGCCAAGAATGATGGTTTAGATCACTGGAACAATCACACCAGGTAATCTGCATTATAGTTTAGATCACTAGAACAGTCACACCTGGTAATCTGCATGTTCATAGGTTCATAGGTAGATACTAGGCTATCGGCCCAAGGGCCTAAGTAAGCCTAGCCAACAAGGTTCCCTGGCTTATGCCACCCAAGAAACTTAATTTCCTATGCCCCTGTCAAGCAGAGCCACAGAAGTGATCCCTGGGGTGTATTTCCTATTTCCCATCCACTCATCAAGATTTTTCTTGAAGAGTGATAATGAGGAACTTTGCTTGACATAGATGGGTAGCTTGTTCCAGAGTATAGGAAGTCTCTGGGACAGGAATCTATCCCTTCAGCATGTTCTGTTTATTGTGGTGACAAGGTTTAGGTCCCTAGAGCATGTAACTCAGAGGGATTGGGATTTCTTTAGGTGTAGCATGTCCAACAGCTCTGGGTTTAACATAGCCTTATATGTTAGGCAGAGATCTCCTAGGAGTAGGCGATATGCTAGAATAAAGCTGGAGTTTTTGAGACGGTCAGTGTAGGGCATCTGTTTGAGGTGAGTAATCCTCTTTGTGAGGTACTACTGTGGCCATTCCAGCTGTTGCAGATGTCTTGTGAGGTACATTCCAAAAGGGGTGTTGTACTCTATAATGGGTCTAATGAGTGTCGAGTAGAGGGGAACAATGACCTCTTTTTTCCACTCTAATGGGAGATGGGTTCATTGATATATGAGTGACGGATCTGATGCTCTCCACAATGACACTGGTCTTGTGCCCATGTCTCATGCTAGCTGTAAAATAGCTGCCAGGTATCAGAGGGGTCAAGATAACTACTGCTGATGTATTCAGTTTATATGTCGTCTTCCACTGAGTCAAATTATTTAAGTCTGCTGTGAATTCCCGAGGTTTCAGCACATAACTCTGAACAAGTTGTCTTCAAAATTCATGCTGAACTCAAAGAATACCTTAAAGGAAGCTTTGCTTTCAATGTAGTTAACCTCATCCCAGAGTTAACTCTGGCTGTATAGCTGTTCCCCACACTGATGTCACTAGCCTCAGGTTTCCTCCAAGGCCAACTTTGCAGTGTTCCTATTCTTGTGATAGCCCCTTGTGTGAACCTGTGACCCACACTGAGAAAGTAGCATATTCAATGAAAGTTCTACACTTGGAGGTTTTTCTGGTTCCCCCTGTGTAGGTTTTAATGGGTTTAAACTGTCATGCACTATTAATAGGGACAAGGTCAGTCAAGGAGTCAGTATGCTATGGCTCATAGTGGGCGCATGGCATCATGATAGAAATACCCCCACCTCTTTGATGACACATCCCTCAGGTACCTGCCAGTTCAAACTGCACTAATATCACAACCAGTGCTTGTGTGTTGGTTGTCTGCCACCAGCACACCCCCACACCCACCTCCCTGGAAGAAGTGAACAGGCACATTTTCACCATTCCTGTTTCACATGCACCAGCTCTCACAGGTGTCTGACTCATAGCTCTCAATGTTTCATCTCCAAAAATGAGGAACACTACCTCTCACAATGTGGAACAAATGGGCAAAATGAGGAACACTACCTCTCACAATGTGGAGCAAATGGGCAAAATGAGGAACACTACCTCTCACAATGTGGAACAAATGAGCAAAATGCTTTCTAAAAGCTTACTGACAACTTCAAAGAGGAAGCTCACAGGATGGTTAAAATGTTACTTTATACCTATAAAAAGTTATTTTTATGAATTAGTATGGTTCAGTATTATTTCTCATAGATGTCAGCTAAGAACGTTCTTAACACTGAATGTGTAACAGACCCGTTCAATGCGCAGGTGTGAGGTACATTGACCTTTTAAAACTCAGACTGAGGAATGCTCCAAATATTGAGGACAACTGAAAGGTATAGTCGGACGTGATATTCAAATTAAGATCACCTGGGTCATAGGGCATTTTCCCTATCTGCCAGTGAAGCTACCTAATCTTTCTTCCTGTATCACCCTAGTGTAGTTTATTCATAGAAACAATTCAATATTTTCCGATTTCTTCACTTCCATTTTTACTGTCAGATGACATGGTCCTGACTTCTTCCCTATTCAGATCTTGTATCTTTTCAAAAACGAATTTGCCTCATCCTGCAAGTCATAAGGCAGCCCAAGTTTTTTTTTAATTTTTGTTGTTAGTCAGTGCCAACAGTTTTATATATTGTATCTGTTTTGTACTGTTTTCATTAAAGTATTATAAATCATGCATTCAGCTGAAATAAGACAACTTTGCTAGAAAAGGTTTTATATAAAGCGAAGGGATCATTTTTTATATAACACTATAAAGACAAACCAAGCAGTGAGTACCTTCATTTTTGGGCAATTATAGATATAATTATTGAAATGTAAGTGTGATGTGTAATACCAGATGTTTCTTGAAAGCCGCCTTACCAGGGCTACGAAGTGTCAGCCACCACTTACAGATAACTAACCAGTGCTGATAGACTTGGTGCTGATTACGACAGTGATGATGATGATGTACAAACTTGCTATAGCTATAAATATGTTAAAAAAAACAGCAATTTAGCTATTGTTAGCTGGAATAAAATTTAAATTCACAATGAAAGCCCTGTTGGCATGTTAAGCAAGTATCAGAGTGATTTGGTCAAAACGAAACACAGACAATGTTTCTACAGTCTATGAAGTCAACATCTCACAGCACTTTCATAGGTAACAGTACCAATAAACCAGCTTATTTTATTACATCAATGCTGTCTTGTGGGAAGAAAAAGCACCATGTAGTACCAAGATAGAATGAAAAACAAGTGAATCAGTATAAAGACTCCAGACAGCCATTTTAGGGTATAACAAATTATGAAATAAACAGGCACAATAATACCAAAGCATTAGTACTGCACCAAAGATCAAGATATGATGAAAAATATACTTTTCTTACACCTAGTGATCCTTTATGGGAACATCCCCATAACTGGAAGGAATGTTACAATGTTTGTTTTGCTACCCTGCAGTCTCTAGACAATTCTTGTAGCAATGATGATTTCACTGGTCTAGATACCTTTGTGGTAGCTTCTGTGCCAATTGATACATCTGCATAATGGCTTGGGGAGTACCTTCATGTGGTGGACTTTATTTTTACAAAATCTCACCAAGACAATGCAATATATATATATATATATATTGTATATGTATGTGTAGATAGCTAGATAAATATGTGTATATGTGTATATATAAACTGTATTTTAAATAATATGTATCATAGATTCATAAGTTTATAGATATATACTAGGCTGACGACCACCAGGGCCTTTATATGCCTAGCAGTGCAACCAAACCGAACTGTGTCCCCATGTAACATAGTCATCTATTTGGAAGGGTATGTTAGTTAAAAGGTTACAAAAGGTTAAGGGGGAATGGTCTCTTAGGGAATATTTGCTGTTGGCCTCTGTCTATCAGAGACATGAGGGCCAGACTGGGGGGTGAATTTTCGATTTCCCATTCTAACAGTCAAGGTTACATTTGAATAGGGTTAGGGATGGACTCTACTTCACATGAATGGGGACCCTATTCTAGAGCGTGGAGATCCTTTGAGACACATGTTTGTCTTGCCAGCATATTCTATTTATGTTGCAAGCAATATTTAAATCCTTAGATCTGGTGTTTCTGATGCTATTCATTTTTCAGATGTGCAAAAGGTCCATTAGGGCTGGATCTGAGGATGCCTTACATGCCAGGCATAGATTGCCTCTCAGTAACCTGTAGGAGACTGATTATGAAGATAGATCTTTAAGGGACTCTGTATAGGACAATGTGTTAATACCCAAGATTCTCTTGGTGAGGAACCTCTGTGTTGCATATGCCTGGTCAGCTACATGTTGAAGAGGGCATTGCACTCAATGATGGGTCTGATAAGGCCTGAGTATACTGATAGTATAACATCCTTGGACCTGGATGCTTTACCCTAACTTGTATGTTGGACAACATGTAAGTAAGTGTATGGCATCATGAAGAAAGGTAGGTTAAAAAAATAAAAAAGAAGACTGGGTCCAAAGGTCCCAGGATAAAAAAAGTGCCTACTCCTGGTATATGCAGTGATGCCAGGACTGGAAAAAAGGCAACATGGAACCTTGAGGACATGGAAACTTTCCTGCCAAGTGGTTAGGCTAGGTTCAGGAGGAGGATAGCCACTCTGTGGCAGAAGGAATTGTTCCACAAAAAACACAAACACTGACAAGCCAAAAAAGAGGTATGGGGATGACAAAATGGACTTTTGAGGTTAAGAAAGAAATTTATTATGCAAGAAGCCCACAATTTCCAGACAAAGGATATACAGAAAAATTAAGAGAGAAATTAGTTGGAAGAAAAATACATGCATATGAAAAACTGTCAAAAGCTACAAATACACATTTATATTCATTAATAGAACAGATCCATAAAAAAACATGGCACAGACAAAGTTCACTTTTCAGATCCTGTTAGAGTTTGGGGATTAAGGAGACTGCTGAACTGGGGGGTGGGCAGGACAACCAAGGAGGACCCAAGGTATGCCTCATTGTCTGCATTATGCACACACTACAATATGTAAATAGCTGAGAAGCATTGGAAACATGAACCACAAAGCTTTACAGAGAATAATGAAGTATATATCGCATGGGATCACACATTAGCAACAGCTGAAAATAGATGTGAAATAAAAAACAGATATAGGTGTTCTTAAAAAAATTCAAAAGTAACTTTGATTGAAATTGTTAAATCTAGTGATTACAGTGTCTTACATATAAAGAGACATAAAGTCATAAAATATCAAGATTTGCAGGCAGGAATGAGAGCAATGTGGAAGAAAGATACCCACACAGTTCCAGTAGTAGGAGGAACAACAGATCTAATAAAAAAATAATTTACAGTCATATTTAGGTATGCTATCAATACAAGTAATTTTGTATGAATTACAAAGGGAGGCAATTCTGGCACATTGTGAGTTCCGAGGAGACCATTCTTGGCTAAAATCAAAGACTGAAATAATACTAATTTCATGAACTCCATCCTGACTTAGGAATGGGGGTCTATTCTCATCATGGTATTAGAAACCCAAAATTAAACCTGACTCTTAAACAAACAACATCTTGTTGTGGTTAGCATCTTCCTTTTCATGAGACAGTGCTCACAGTAATGCTCAAAGGCGACTAGTCAATCGTTTGCGACAAAAGTATTTTGTAAGAAAAGATCAATTTTCTCAGCATCATGTTATAATAAATTTAAGCAATTAGCCATGATGCTTTTCAGCAGTATGAAAACTGATTCTCAGTACTGAGCCATAGAGCATTAAAACCCGGACCAAGGTTTGATTAGTGGATTGGGTGCCTGAAGGGCTAGTAAGGGTTGGATTGGACATGCCTATCCTGAGGTGAGGGACCATGATAAAGCAAGTTCACTTTTCAGATCCTGTTAGAGGTTGGGGATTAAGGAGACAGCACTCACATTTCTCTTTACACCCCACTGGTGGAAGTGCAAAAATGTAAAGAACAAAACCCAGAGATTTTTGAAAGCTGTAAAAAAGAAACATGGACATGGAAATGAAAAACAGTCTGGTATGGTGCAATATTTATGCGAAAGACAGTCAAACTAATCAGTTCAAGAAAAGTAGCCCCAAAGATATTTGAAGAGGAATACAAGAAAATGCATCCAGATAGGGAAAATGTTCATGATACAAAAAATAAGAAAATCAGGAAGAATGTAGAAAAGACCGTTACTAAGGTAGACATTAAAGAAACAGAAAATGAAGTTATGGATTACCCAGGACGTGAGGGCTTTAATGTGTAGAATCAAACAAAGGCATGATGGGATGAGTCCCCATATTAAAGAGCATCAGGTGGAGTGGGGGTATCTGAAGAAGATTTGCCTCATGGTGATGCTCTGGTACAAAAGTCACCTTGAAGTTGCACGGCAAGGGAAGGAGGGACCAAGATAAAGCAAGTTCACTTTTCAGGTCCTGTTAGAGGTTGGGGATTAAGGAGACTGCTGAATTGGGTGGGCAGGACAACCAAGGAGGTCCCAAAGTACGCCTCATTGTCTGTTGTCCCTATATAGCGGTATGTCACCACAATGGGAAGGTATATCTAGGAAAAATCCAGATGAGCAGCTTGGATGAAACTGCAGGTGCTGTTCAGCTCTGTTCACAGGACACAGCACTCACATTTCTCTTTACACCCCACTGGTGGTCCTTAAATCAGGAGATAGTGCAAGTAGAAGCCACTTTCTACTTTCCTTTCCCTCCCCACCAGTGGGTCTAAAATGAGGGGGTAGTTATTGGGGTTTGGGGGTTGGAGCAATTTGAGTCGTGCATGGCAGCTGATGGTCAGAGATTCATTCTGGAAAAAAATGAAAATTAATTAGAGATGAAATGTTACCTATTCCCTTTGCTGTGGCAAATGTGGTTTGGCCCAAGTCTGCACCAGTTGCATAGAGGGATAAAGCCTGATTATAGCCCAGGTAACCTGAGTTTGATTAACAGTTTTGGAGCTTGAAGATGCTGGGAGGATGGGTCAGCCCACCCTGGGGAGGCAGTGGGGCAGAGCCAGTCATATATACTGCATAGGTTCCCTGAGATGATGGGATTGGGTGCAAAAGCATTGATGAGTGATTATTCATAGTAAGTCTGCAAGAGTGCACAGCTACACAGGGGAAACATTTTGAGCCTCTGTGGTGGTATGGATCACAGTCACCCCACCCAGGGGTAAGGTTAGGTCATAATGTACACCTTTGTTGTCAGGATTCTGATGAGAATAGGAAGCACTCTCATGGCTGTTTGACTGAGAGCCACTTCCTAGGAAGCTCCTGCATTGACAATGGATGAAATCACTGGGTCAAGAGAATGAATGGGTGTGTCTGATTGGGGGAAGAGTTTGATGTCTGGTAAACCCAAGGACAAAAAACTACATAAAAACATGATTTAGGCAAACCTGGCATTCTGAAAATTGTCTAGCTAATCCTAATGTGTTTATTCTTTGCTGCAGGTGTTTGTCTGCTGGGGATACTATATCCCCAAAAAGCACTGGGGTGATCAGCATTTACACTTGGGCTGAGGGGTTCAAGCCATATGTTTTGCTTTTCATGTACTACTATGGTGTACAACTTCCTAACAGTCTACATCCTAGCTGGATATATCTACGATTCTTGATAACATCCGTAGTTAGATAGCAGGGACCTGATGTTCCTCCTTCTGTAAAAACAGCTCAGTCTGGAACAAGCCAGAAATTATATCTGACTTTCTGCAGACTTGCAACCTGACATTTATAATGAAGACTTGACTTCATGACAATTTTGGCAGCACTTGTGTCCCTTTTTTTCATTATTCAGTGCTTGGATGAAATTTAGGGTGGGATTTGCAGTGTTTTATTGTTTTCATCTGCAACTATCCCAAGGCTGTAGTCCATCAGCCAACTCCTTTGGGTATGTTGGCTTCCAAGTCAGTCAGGTGTTGATTTCCCCAAACTGGCTGACACTGAGGAACTACAGCGCCTGGGTTGATAATGAGTGCATGATTATTGTAAACAAATTCCTTTGCATTATATAATAATTCTAGCTTATTTTCTTTGCTATCAGTCATTTTGGAATTAATCTAGACTTTATTGTCTGCACTGGGTGTACTGCTGACTTGGAGGTTTATGTAGTATCTTGGCCTAACCACTGCATGCTACTCTTTTTTCTGTTAAGCTCCCCTGGATGAATCTCCTGATCTTTAATCAGCACAGTACAGGAGTACCTAACTAGCCAACCCTGACGTTCTTTGCCCTCTTCTGCATTAGTTCCATGGAGAGACCAGTGTAAAGGACTTGGGTAAATTAGTGTGTGTCTATAACTGCTGTGATGTGTTCATTGGCTCTTGTGACCCTATATGTTCTATCGTAAATAGAGCCAGGAAATCTTTTGCAGCTTGTAGGGAAAGAACCTGACATAGAAAGGATTATAGACAGGCAAGAAATCATCAGCTGTTGTCCATTACTGGTCCAATAAAAATGTGACAGGCTGAGTGAAGTTTACAATTATTTTTTAGTTAAAAATACAGAAATCTCTATTAAGCAAAGGTAAAGTGTTTTTTTTTTCATAAAAAATATGTATGTAAAACAGCAGCTTGTAAAATAAGAATTATACAGTATATACAATTATTTTTAGTGAAAATGCTGCTGAGTTGTTAAAGACCAAACATGGCTTCTCCAATATGTTCACATGTGCAGTCTTTAAAACTTAATGCTCCTTGAAATGTTACTCAGTGATGAAAGAATGCATGACCTTCTTTGGACTTCCCCAAGAGATATGTGACTGCAGAAATAGGAAGGTTTGCATTCAGATTGACTGCTGTTAATTGTTTTTGCACTGAAAGAGATTGGATAAGATAAGCAATTTGAATTCTATGCCATCTGTCTGTTTAAAGATATTTATTCATAGGATCATAGGAGGTTATGAGGCTAATGGCCCTGGGGCCCTTACAAGCCTAACCAAGAGTCTATCCCCAAAACAGTCAGCACCTGTCGCCCCTGTCTATAAGGGACATAGATGGAATCCCTGAAACAAATTTCCCATCCACCCATCAAGGTTGCACTTGAAGAGAGTCAGAGATGTACTCTGTTTGATGTGTATGGGAAATCTATTCTAGAGATGGGGCAGCCTCTGGGAGACAAACCTGTCTCTCCAGCAGGTTTTGTTGATATCACATATTAGATTTAGGCCTTTTGAGCAGATAATGCATGAAGATTTAGAATTATGAATATGGAGCATCTCTAGTAGGGCAGGGCCTGAGATTGTCTTGTAGGCGAGACACAGATCACCTCTGAGCAATCTGTATGATACCGAGTAGAGTGATAGTGATTTCAGCCTGTCTGTATACGATAGGTGTAGGAGGTCATGGATTCTCTTTGTGAGGTATTTCTGTGGCCTTTCCAGTTGATGCAGGTGTTTGGGGAGGTACATACTAAACTGGGCATTATACTCAATTATTTGTCTAATGTAGGAGGAGAATGGAGAGCTAATAACCTCCTTTTTTCTGGATACAATCTCTTTACTTATGAGATGAATTAAGTAAAAGGCTTTTCTGACCACTGACGCTACATGATGGTTGGATGTGAGATTGTGGTCAATCTGTGCACCCAGGTCTCTCACCACAGGTTGTGTGGTTAAGGGGTTGCTGTTGATGTGGTAATCAGTAGGGATCATGTTTTTGCTGAATGGTATGATAACACATTTTTTGGCATTTAACTTAAGGCAATGACTTTGGTACCTCTCATTTGTTACTGTGAGACCCTCTTGCAGCATGTTAACATCATTTAGGGAGTCAATAACAGAACCCAACTTACAGTTGTCTGCAAACATGGTCAGCCACAAGCCTTTTGTCTTTGCCTGGACCTCTGAGAAGTAGATGTCAAACAGTAGGGGGTCTCAGAACAGATCCCTGGGGAACACCACTAGTGACAGGTCTGTTGTCAGAGGTAGAGGTGCCTATTTTGACCCTGTGCATCATGTCATTGAGCCAGTTGGCCATCTAGCTGATGAGATAGGGATTTACACCAAGTTGTGTTAGCTTTTCGATGATGCCTGAGTGGGGGATTGTGTCAAAGGCTTTGGTCAAGTCAAGGTAAGCTGTATGTACTGATTCCAAGGCCTTGGTGACAGTCTCAAAGAAGTCAACCAGGTTCAACAGGGAAAATCTGCCCTTGATGAATCCGAACTGGGTGGGGTCAAGTGATTGGAGCTTGCCTGTGTCCTTGTTTATGAGATCCATAATAATACGCTCCATGGCTTTACAGATCAGACTTGTCAAGCTAGTGGGGCGATAGTTACTAGGGTCAGTAGTGACACCACCTTTGTGCAAGGGGATAACGATAGTAGTTCTCCACTCTGCTGGAATGAAGCCTGTACATAGGCTGTGGTTGAATAGGGTGCTCAATGGTGAAGCTAGTTCTTGTTGGCGATAGTGCAGAATACAGCCTGGGCTACTATCAGGTCCCATGGAAGCTTTGTTCTTTGCCTTGGATAGGGCCTTTAACACTTGATTTACAGAGATGTGATGTGCAAGACCTTTGGGGGGCCAGGGGGATGAAGTTAGTGGTGAACATATCTGCTAGCAGGTTGGCTAAGTCAACAAGCTCAGTGTAAGTAGAACTGTTAAGTACTAATTTGGAACAAACCTGGGCTTTGCCATGGAGGTTTCTGATGTAACTGAAGAAGGCTTGTGGTTTCCCTTTGTTTCGGAGGCTAGTTTTGATTCATAATTGGCTTTGGAGGTTTTCACTATTTGGCATTTCTTCATGCAGGTGCAAAGCTGTTTGTGTAGTTAATTTTATGAAGTGCATTGTTTGTATGGTCATATTATACTGATTGCCAGCTTAATAAATCTTAGTGATGTATATGGTAAAAATAATATAGATAAATGTATGTATAGTTATTTGTATTAATTTGTTAGTGTGTTTCATCTTGTAATATAATTCCAATACAATATTTAAAACAAAAACAAAATGTATTGCTTATTTGTATTTATTTCAAGTACAGAATATTACTATTGAGTTTTAATGTTTGTGATAGGTGGTTTATTTACGCATGTGTGTTGAACTGATATAGTCCAATGGCTGTGTTCTGGTTTATGAAGATACAATGCTGAAGATGTTGCTGCTGTGCAAGAAATTAGTGGGTGACTTATTTTAATAGTAAACAGTAATTGTGCTCTTGGTGTGCTGGAAAGGTCTGCGTGGCAATAGCATAACCATAAGGACAGGCAAGTGGATGCTGTCACTGTAGAGATATGCCCAGCATCTGGAAAGGTGTATGTGTGTGTGTGTGTGTGTGTGTGTGTGTGTGTGTGTGTGTATGTGTATGCACAAAATAATGTTAGAAAAGTTTCATTTTCTGTTGGTAAGACTGCTATGAAGTGGAATAGACTGAATTCTGTCTGAGGTAGGTGAAATCCTGGATGTCCTGTGATAATAACTCTAATCCACTATTATACAGATTAAAATGTATTTGGGTATGGTAGGTGTTAGTTGGTAGCCATGGCAGTAGTACACACTTTTCATACACTCTTAAGACTATTCACCCCTTGTATATTATTTGGTAGTCAGTAGTTTGAACTGTGAGATCATAATCTTTGTCACACATTAACTTCTGGTAGTAGGTGGGATTATATGCTCATTTGTTATATACTAAACTGGTGTTAGATAGTGGGATTATACGCCCATCCTTCACATATTAAATTGGTTTGCATCAGTGTGGATACTGTGAACTGAATGTATATAGCTTGAAGAATATTTTGTCACTAAAAACTAAGTATACCCTTGTATCCAGAAGGTAAATATACAGCACTATACCTAGCACAATAATTATTTTACTTTTCTAGACAAAGAGATTATGAAACATTCAAAATCAGATATGTGGAATGGAAAAAATGTCAGTGTCACAACTGCCTAAAGAATGCAAACTGAAAGGGGTCCAGTTATCAGTAAGATCAAAGATGAGATGATGACCACCCTGAGTACAGCCGTGATTTAGTCCACTGTACCACAGGACAGCCTGATAGTGGCCGTGAGTGCACATCTTGCAGCATAGCAGCTCAGCCCATCCCCAGATGACCTCAGAATGCAGTTTAAACTGAAAAGATGGGACCGGAGCTGAAATTAGAATGCTTCAAAGCAGCTGACAAAACAAACAGTTTGAGGTGCAGGGGGAGGGAGAGAAGACGCACCAACATCAAAAATCACTGGCGTGTGAGTAGTGGCTATGAAAACCTACCCCTGGGTGGCAAGGTCAGTACTAAATGTTTTTGCATGATAAAGAGGGGAATGACTTTAATAGTTTTAATTGGACATTTGAAAGTCTGTTCAATCAGCACAACACTGACTAATGGCCATGGGTGAAGTGTTTAATCCCTTTGTATTCATGCAAAGCTGTGTGTGCTTTAAGCACAATATCTGATGCTGAGTTTGGAGAGTATTCAAAGATTAAACACTGCTTATATGAGTACTATAAACTTAATCCTGCAGATTACAAGATGAAGTTTAGAGACTTTATAGCAAAGGCAGTGCTCCGGTTTCCTCCCAGATCCCAGAGACATGCTGTAGGTGGATTGGACACTCTAAATTGGCTCTAAGTGTGAGTGAGTGCATGTGTGTGTGCCTTCTGTGTAAGGTTGGGTGCCGGGCTGGCAACTCGACACCATAAAACTCTACTGCCAATCATAAGCGGACAGGTGATCCACTGTGGCGATCCCTAACTGGGAAAGGCCGAAAGAAGAAGAAGATGTTAGCATAGAGGATTAAGGCTTTGAGCTGCTTCCCGTAGTCAAGGGTTGATTCCTTCCACTATAAGTTGCGTACTGCATGACTATGAGCAAGTCACTTAGCCAGAAAGAGTTCCGAGCTCACACCTGAAAAAGGGCACTTATGTCCAATGGGTTTACCCGGTTAACAAATGTATAAAATTACAAAATTAGTGTTAGTGATTTCATTGCAGGAAAAAGCACTTCATAGATGAGTGAATAAATGTCAAGATACTTCTTTAGAAATGTCAAGAGACTTTGTGATGATGGAGTTTGCATTCAGTACACTGCCTTAAGATAGGAGAATTTGGTTAACAGAGCACTCTTGAGGAAAAGGACAACAAGAAATGACCTCTATCAAGTACTGTACAGGTGTATAAGGGAAATGAGTGGGGCAGTCTAAGCCTTCATAGCAAGTTTCATAGAGTAAAGAGAAAACACTGGCTTGAGTACATGCTAGGATCTTAAGATAGAATGTTTTCATTATAACCAAATGGGGCATGTGCAATCTTAATGTTCACATCAGCAGGATGGGGATCACAGCCATACAAGGAAACTAAAATGGGTCTATATTATGTCGCTGAAACAGCAAAACATCAAATGCCATTTCAGAGACACATGAACAGCGAACAACAACTTCCGCGAATGGCCAGAACACCAATTTTTTTCCTAGGTAGGCTAACCACGCACAAAACACCATCTCAAACATTACAATGTAGTAGGCTTCACCCCCACACCCCCCAATGTGGGGGGCTGTGCCCCCCCTAGCTAAATATACCAATTTCGAGATCACACTACAGTGGGGAAAAAGGCAATCACACAGCGATGGCCAAGAGATTTTTTTCCCTAGGAAAAAAAAACGGTGATCTGGCTATTCACGGAAGTTGTACTTCGCTGTTTATGTGTAACTGAAATGGTGTTCGATGTTTTGCCATTTCAGCGACATAATATAGACCCAGCTAAAACATATAGTACTTCAGTGGTGATGGATACTTTTGAAGCTGCAGATGCTCTACCCTGTCCTGATAGACAGAAATAAACTATTGCTAGAAAAATTCATTTTTAAGCTTGCTCGTGAGGAACATTACTTGCCTGATCATATCAGCTCTGTTTGGTGATATCTCAGTGGATGTTCTAACTGGCACTGACTTTGACACAACAATTTGTGCTCATGCAGTTGCACTCAGTTAGGCCTAGAAATAATCACTTGAGGAAGGTAGTATGGGGGAGGGCCAGCCAAAAATCATACCACCAATTGAAGCTGGTGATGTGACTACTTCTAAGAAAGAGCAAGGTAGGAGCAGAAAACCTGCTTCTGAGCCACAGCTGTCAAAAGATACAGAACTTCATCTAATAGGGGTTACTTCAAGATAAAAGATGGTTGGTAGCAGTATACCTAAATCTGAGGCACAACTGTTGAAATATATTAGAATTCTCTTAGAAGGGCAACTTAGAATTCTCTTAGAAGGGCAACTTGAGAGGCCAAGAAAGACAGGGTTGAGACAGGAGCAGCTCTCAGACCCCACCATACAAAACCTCAGAGAGGTATCCAGACAAGCTGCAGATCATCAGGAACAGGAGAGTCATTATAGAAGAATGGACTCCTGAATGAGGGTTAAAGGGAGAAATGTTATGGCATTTGGTAGTTCAAGAGCCTATCATCAGATATTTCTGGCTGTAGCCTATGGTATTATTTTTGCAAGACTGTAGGGACATAAGGTGTACCAAAAGAAGATTTGTGCAACTTTTTTTTTTCTTTGGGGGGGTAGGGATGGGAAAAGACATGACAAAGTACTGCAAGACATATGAACAGTGTCACAAAATTGGCAAGGCATAAGACAAAGCTAAGGGTGCTTTGGTGACATTGCCGTTATTGTGAAACAATTGTAAAGGACAGTCGTACTTCTTGTGGGCCTCTTAGTATGCTAGGCACCACAGAGAATAGTTATATCCTGGTGATGGTGGATTTATGTTACTACGTACATTGAAGCAGCAGCTTTGGCCTTCATTGCGGCAGAAAGGGTGGCAAATGCTTTTGAAATTTTTAGCAGGAAGGGTTTTCCTCGGGTAGTGTTGACAGACATAGGGGACAACATCATGTCAGAAGAGCTGACCTGCTTGTGGAAGCACTGTGGAGTGTAGCAATTAAAAACTACTCCACGTCTTCCATAAAGAAATGGTATGGTGTAGCTGTTTAACTCTACTCTCAAAACATGCTAACAACATTCAATGTCCAGTTTAAGTGAGAGTGGGACTAGTATCTGCCCAATTTCCTCTTTGCATACATAGAGATGCCATGAGAATCCACAAGCTGTTGGATTAAATATTCGGTTTCCAAGTGGTGGTAGCTGCTTTTTTTACATTTGGTTTGACTTTGTTCAGCAGCTTTACCTTGAGTGAGGTCCTCTCTGCTTGTTTCTTGCATTTTGTTCTGTGTATGGAGACCTCACACACAATGGAGAATGTACTGCTTGAGAAGGACAGTGTACAACAAGTGTTTCCATCCACATGGGTGGATAAGGTCAAGAGAAACTTGGTTTCTACAGGGAACCCTCTGTTACAACTGGATCTACACGTAACTACAGGGTGACTCATTAGAATCTGTGAGTACTGAGCAAAATTTTAATTTTGAAGAACTGTTAAGTGAGTTTGTTAACAAGGTGAAAAAACTGAAGGGACTACAATGGCAATGGAATCATTTTGAGGCATGCTTACAATTTGGTGTAGTTCTGAGGGGCATGAGGATCTTTTGCATGCCCTCACAAGGTGAGCATTATCCGGAACTCCTTGCCAAGTGGCAGCAGATTAACATTAATACTGGCTTTTCCTATATGCGTTTACTACTGGAGTTTTTTGCTCCAGAAGAACAACAGATAAGCAAAGATTTGGAGTTTCTGCAGAAGCAACTAGAGACTGAGTTTAAGGAGGAGAGATATGTCAGTCAGCTAGAAATTGCTTACTGCACTTTCTCCACCATTGATTATAAACTCCAGCAGACTAAAACAAAGAAACTACAGAAGGACTACAATGATTTTATGAAAGGCCAGATTTTTGTCTGGCCTAAGGAACACACCAATAATGAGGATATGCAAGCAAATGGCTTGACAGAGACTGTGGGGAAGCCCAGGCATAACAGTTTCTATGCCAACAAGGAGTGGACCAATGAGAGGGGACACCAGACGCCAACGCTGAGCTACTCGATTGCAGCAGGGGAGAAGCAGAGTAAGCAAAGCACTATGGAGCCAGGGAAAAGTACAGTGAACTGCAGTTTTAACACGAACGGAAGGGAAAATGTAGAAATAAATGATGGACAACAAGAGGAATGGAAAGACTGTTGCAGTGAGTTGGCTGATTTGGGCCTCAAGCATACAGGGGCTGCTGTGAGCCACCAAGTTAACTATTCAATTACATGCACAGGGGCACAGCCTAAGGCAACGGTTATTGGAGAGGAGAATGGAAGTTTTTTTGCCTTCTTACCAGCACTGGTGAAGAAGAAAGGAGATTGGAAACATCCACAACATGAGAGCAGAGAAACCAAGAAACAGAGGAGCTCACAGTGACTGGTGATAGTATTGTGCTTAATTTATCTGAGCATGTTTTATCTAGTGATGAGCTATATGTATTAAACAAGGGACTAACCTTTGTCCCGAGTCATGAAAGTATTTGTAATGAAATAATTTTAGATATTATGATGTCTGGTAGAAATGTAATGTTAGAAGATTTATTTGGGGGTAACAACCAGATGCAACACCACTCTTTACGACAACCTAGCACCTTTCTACCAGTGTTCAGTCACACCATGCAAACATTTATCAGAGTTTGTGAACAAGACATCATGTTGTATTTACAAAATGGACATGGTAGGAAGTTTCATAATTTGACTGCTACACAAAGACAGGCCCTAAAGGATTTACAACATAATACTCAGTCATCAAATCGGTGGATAGGGGGGGTGGTGGTGGTGATGAGTAAGAGTTTTTATCATGATAAGTTGGCAGAATTGCTTTCAGACACGTCCACCTTCACTCCTATTTCCCCTGTCAGGGTTAATAATTGTATACAAGCGGTCAGGGATTGACTGAAGCATATGGAAGCTACAGGTCTGTTAGATAAGGAGCTCTTCAAATTTTTGTGGATAGACCATCCCATAACTCCTGTATTTAAAGCCTTACCAAAGGTGCATAAGAACTTGCACCCCCCCCCCCTATTGTCTCAGGGAAGGGATGGATTACTGAAAATATCTATTTGGTTAGAGTGTATGTTGAGAACTTGTCTGACCTCTTTGAAAGAGGTATTAAGAGATACAGGACATCATTGAGAGAGAGTATAGGAGCAGGTGAGGACGGGCATTACATTATGGTGACATTAGATGTGGAAGTCTTTTCACTGTAATAAGTAATGATTATGGCATAGATGCAGTCTCTCGAATACTGGCAGAACTGAATGTGATGGAGAAGGGCAGAATAGAGTTAACTGCAAATCTTCTGGGTATAGTTTTAGAAAACAATGTATTCACCTGCACTGGAAGTTTCTACCAGCAGATACAGGGTTAGTGATGGGCACCCCCTGTGCGAATACATATGCTAACCTGGTACTGTCACACTGTAAGAACGAGTATGTGATGGGGTCCCACAACAAATGGAGGGACAAGTTACACTTATCTAGGTGTTTTGTCTGTGATATTTTTTATTGTGGAAAGGGGCAGAAACAGAGCTGTTTGGTTTTGTTAAGTACTTAAAATCAACTACAACCTTTCTTAATTTTTTGGTGAGTTTTTCCAGCACAGAAATAGACTTCCTGAATGTCAGGGTGATCCAAGATGGGGGGGGGGGGTTAAGACAACTCTATATAGAAACAAATGTTGGAAGAACAGCATATTGACACAGGACAGCATGCATCCCAGGTTCACTTTTGATAACATCATTACTGGACAGCTAGGGAGAGTATCTAGACTATGCACAGAGGAAAGTAATTTTGAAGAGGATGTGAGATGCTTGGAAGGTAATTTTATAGAAAGGGGTTATAATAGACAGAAGGTCCAGCAGATTATACAAACCAATAGAGATTTCAGGAAGGATAGAATGTGTCCATGGCTGAAACATGATGCAGGGAGGGTTTCTGCGGTCAACAGTGGACAGAAACAGAGTGGCAAAATGAGACTTATGTTCACATATAACAACAACATACATGGGGTATGTAACATAGTTAGACAGAACTGGAAAATCTTACTTTCTGATGAGAGGATCAGGAAAGATGTGGGGGAAGAACCTAGTTTTGGCTTCAGGAGGAATAAAAACTTGAAAGACTTACTGGGTAATGAGGGCAGATGTGACAAACAGCGGATTGAAGTGAAGAGAGGCACTAGACTATGTGGGTCATGTAAGGCATGTCATTACATTAATGGGGCCATTCATTTTGTTCATCCAATCACAGGCAGGGTATATTCTTTCAACACCAGAGCTAACTGCAGGACCACAAATGTGGTCTGTCTTGCTACTTGTCAGACATGCAATTATTACTACATAGGGAAAACGAATTGCATGTTTAAGCAGAGGATAGTAAATAATTTGTCAGCTATTAGGTTGAAAAATGAATACGATGCCCTGTATAGACACATATCTGGTCATCGAGGACATTATTTTAAATTTATGGTGATTTGGCATATGGTGAGTAACATCAGGGGTGGTGATATAGTGAACGACATTGAATATGAGGAGGCCAAATGGATAATAGAACTTACAGCACAGAGACATCAAGGGCTTAATGATGTCATTCCATTAAAGCCTGCCTTAAAAAAAGGTGGGTTCAGTATTGAGCACAGATTGGTTGTTACTCCCTTTAAAGAGGGTTTTAATGTGAGCAATTTATCAGATGAAGGGCACAGCCCGAAAGTGCTCCTCAAACTTTGCATTTCTTGTTTTTTTTATTGTTTTTATTGAGCTGTTGGATTAAATATTCATTTTCCAAGTGGTGGTAGCTGCTTTTTTACATTTGGTTTGACTTTGTTCAGCAGCTTTACCTTGAGTGAGGTTCTCTCTGCTTGTTCCTTGCATTATAGTGAAAAGGAGAGTGGCCCCCTAGACCTAATTCTTGATGAGTGAGACAGTGACTGATTCCCACAAGGAGTCTCATGTTGAGTATGTGTTGAATTGCAAGACTAAGCTTAGGAAACTCATGGAGTTAGTACAGGAGTATGTAGCACAAGAGTAACAAATAGTCTAGAATGACTGAACACTGACACCTCAAGAGTATAAAGTCAAACACAAAATAACAAAACTTATTCCAGATTGACAAATTAGGCTGCAAGTAGCATGGAAGGTTCTTTCAAGTCACTAACTCATTCTTAGTCCTTCTCTTTGTCCCTCCCTGTCTTCTGCCTTCAAAATGCACCTACCAAATAGAGTATTAAGGTCTAACAATCAAAACCTATTAGAAGTCCATAAACCATCTCATCTCCCAGGTAAACACTTACTATCCTTCAACCTTGCCCGCCTCTCGAACTCACTCCCACCATCCATTCGTACCACCTCAAACCGGTACACGTTCAAAAACTCTCTCCATACATACCTGAGGTCCCAATGGGATTGTTCTTACTCCCTCCCCTCATAAATTTATGATATCTCATCATCCTTTACACTTTTGATACGTATCTCTACCTAACAAACCTGATGTTCCATCAGTATATCTACTCTGTAATGTTATTTTATGTCTGCTTGAATAACTCCTCTGAATGTATATCACATTACTGTTTCAGTTTTACTTACCTCTCATTTATCCTCATCATACTGTATTGATTTGAATGCTTTTGAATTGTGAGCTTAAATGTTTTATGTTCTACTCTGTACAATCATTTTGTAATTTTTGTATGCACCTAATTTGTCTGTATTTGAGCTTTTCTCCCCAGGACTCCATTGAAAACGGGCTCTTTTGGCCCAATGGACTATCCTGGTAAACCAACTGCAAATAAATAAATAATAAATATTCAAAAATCTTCAATTCTAGATATATGATAGAATATTTCCAGTAGTTATAAATCATAATCCCTTCACATGATTACATACAACCAGTAGGCAAAACATTAAACATTTTAGATGAAGCTTGGGATTACAACAGTAAAATATGATAATCCAGCATCAGGCTGATGTCGGTAATGAAAATGAAGCCCTTTAAGACAGGGGAATGGGGAGCTCAACTTAAAGGGTTCTTTTTTCGCTTTCTCAGTCTTTGTGTCTTGAAGGTTTCTTAAGAAAGTTTGGATTTGTCAAAGGAAGAGCATGCCTGTTAAACCTGGTGGACGTCTTCAAGACAGTCACCAAGGCCCTGGATAAGGGGAAATCTGTGCATACAGTCTACCTAGACTTAGCCAAGGCTTTTGACACTATCCCACACTCAAGCATCATTGACAAACTCACCCAGCTAGATATCAACCCATATATCATTAGATCAGCCACTAACTGGCTCACTGATAGAACATATGTAGTCAAAATAGGGGAATCCACCTCCAACAGCAGACTTGTAATCAGTGGTGTTCCACAGGGATCAGTCCTGGAACCTCTACTGTTTGAAATCTATTTCTCAGAAGTACAAGCAAAAAACTAAAGGTCAGTGGCTGACAAAGTCTGCTGATAATTGCACACTGGGAGCAGGATGGTCATAGAATTTCCAAATGAAGTTAACATCCTACAAGAGGGTTTTACACAAACAAATGATTGGTGCCAAAGTCATGGCCTTAAACTCAATGCAGAAAATGTATTATTATCCCTTTTGGTAAAAGTGATGTTCCTGCTAACTACCACATCAATAGCAACATCTTAAGTATGCACTCAGTGGTGAGAGACCTGGACACACAGGTTGACAGCAACCTTACCTTTGATCACCATGTCTCCATAGTGGTAAGAAGGGCATTCTAGATTGCTCATCTCATAAGTAAGGGCATTGCCTTCAGAAAAAAAGAAGTTATAACCTCCCTGTACTCTTCCCTCATCAGGCCAATAATTGAGTACAATGCCCCTTTTGGTATGTACCTTTCCAAGGGGATCCTATTAGATGACCAAAGACGCATTCTTTCGAATGCGTCTTGGTCGAACTTGAAAAGGCGAAAAGGCGAAAAGGCAGAATGACGAAGCGGTGTATATAAGCAAATTCTTTCCTTGGGAAAGAAATTGCTTGGACACATCCATTACTTTGCCATTTTTGTCACTGTAGTGCGATCTCGGAGTTGGTATATTTAAGAAGGGGGGGGGTGTGGGGGGCGAAGCCCCCCACTTTATGCTATGTTTTAAGTGTATTTTTTTTTTTGGAACAGCGATTTTTTTCCCTTGGAAAAAAAATTGCTGCTTTAAGCATTCGAATTTGTAAGCTTTCGCTTACATGGGGTCGATAAATCATTGTTCGCTTTTCTAAGCATTCGATTATTTCATATAGACCCTTTCCAACACCTGCAGCAATTGGAGAGACCACAAAGGTTCCTCACAATGAAAATTCAAGGTCTTCAGCATCTTTCTTATGTGGATCATATGAAATCACTGTCACTTTATTCTGTTTCATACAGACTACTCAGAGGCGATCTCTGCCTTGGATATAAGGCAATCTCTGAACCTGCCTTATTGGAAATGCTGCATATCCGCAAAACAAATGGCACACAGGTTACTCACTCTAAAGACCTTAACCTGGTAAGTGACATTAATAGAAGCTGCTGGAGGGACAGATTTGTCTCCCAGAGGTTACCACACCTTTGGAACAGACTCCCACTTCATGTCAAACAAAGCACCTCATTGGCCTTCTTCAAATGCAATCTGGACAATTGGACGGGTAACTGTAAATTCACCAAGTCCCACAACATGCCAGTAATGGAAATGTGCATGGACAACAGTTGAACACAAGAAAGCACCAAAAGCCAGCACAACAAAGTCAGCATTAAATTATGTTATTCCAAAAGGGCCACAAACAGACCAGTTTTGGCTAATAAGCCTTCTTCAGTGTGTAATACAAATCAACCCAACCCGAACTGCACAACCATTGAAGCTATGTATCTCTGAACATTTGAGTGATGCTAGGTGTGCTAGACACTCTAATGCTCTCTATAAGGATACTAAACAACACCCCTCAGCTTAAGTTTAGGTTTACTATTATTGATGGTGTAATGTCCAAGGATAGGGATAAATCAGGTTGGCATTACATTTTGTACAAAAAAGAAAAAAGTGGATCATTTTGTTGGGTGCGCTTTTTTCACCAGGATTGAATGAACACCTGTGATTAGTCAATGAGGAAATGACACTATTTAAATTATGGGTTGGCTTTTACTGTAAATTCACCTCAAGGATTACACATATGTCCCTCTTGGACAGGTGCAATAAGTGCTGATTGTGGAAATAAGGATATAACTTGGCTAGGGTTGTAAGGGCCCTAGGGCCATTAGCTTAGTAACTCCCTACGATCCTAAGAAAGCAAGAAAGTTCAACAGAGGTCCACAAAAGGGGGGTGTAGTAGTGGTGCTATTCTATGCAAATACAATTGTTTTCATTGTACAGCTGTGACTGGCACAGTAAAGTTAGCAGTTGTTTTTCAGTAAAACATAAGGAAAGCCAAAGTAAATGTATTTTTATGAAAACGGTAAATAAAACATGTTATTAATTTGTTGGTGCTTTCAGTAACCTTGCATCACGTAAAATGTGAACTGCATAGGCTATGCAACTGCTTTAAGTGAAAACACCATAAAACTGTTTTTAAGGTCAAAGCTGGCATTTCAAGAGTGTACACATTTGTAATGTTTAAAAATCAGTGCTCTTTGAAATGTTACTCTATAAGTCAAAAGAATGCATTACCTTATTTGGACTTTTCCTTCATAGGTATGTGACAAAAATTAAAGCCATATAGGAAATACAGGAACTTTTATGTAGACAGAGAGAAAGAAAGACTGTTCACCACTCAGTTAATGCCTTGCATCTTATGCACAAGGGAACTGTGTCCTAAAACAGAGCTCAAACTAGAATAAATTTTCCTGTAAAACTATGCAGCTACTGCTTGAACATCTAGTCAAAGATAACTAAATTTAGCACATTCTTCAGCCTTCAGTGATGATAGGACTAGATAAATGGTTAGCATTCTTCTTTATGTTATTTTCTGTTTAAATCTATTTATCGAATATTTCTTCTTGCAGTTGTAAATATGTAGATTTAATTTTACAAAGTACATAGCTTAACTGTTAAACAAGTAATTGTATTATTCCATTTTAAATGCTTGTGGCTGGTGGTTTATTAATTAGCTTAGCAATAAGTGTATTGAACTGGTATAATGTCAGTTGTTATGTTCTGCCTTTTGAAGACTTATTGCTCAAGCTGTGTGTGTGTGTGTGTGTGTGTGTGTGTGTGTGTGTGTGTATGTATACAAAATAGTACTGGGCAAGTTTCACTTAAGACTGCACTGGAAGGTGGAGCCATAGCTGACTCTTCTAGCACCTGATACCATTTCTAAGGTATGAGGAGCAAAAAAAAAAAAAAAAATCAAAGGTCCACAGTGCTACAGAGCTATCACAGTGATCCCTAAACACAGGATCCAGCCAGGTCCTATTTCTGTACCCAGCCTCTCTGTTCAGCAGGAGAGCAAAAAAAAAAAAAAAAAAAAAAAAGATTTGTTGTTGCTCCTAAAACCAGGTCTCGTTTCTGCACCACATCCTCACAGCTGAGGAAAAAAGAAATGTGTTTATTCTGATTCTGCTTTTAAGATCACGTGCAACCATTTCTTCATATATCTGCAGTCTTTCTCTTTTTCTAGGATGTCAATATGACTTCCAACTCTGCCAATCCAATTTACTGGATCTTATGGTGTTTCATTTTACTATTATTTACCACTCACATACTTTGGCTTTCCACTGACTTATGAGGCTAGACTTCCTTTGTTTGCATCACCATGCTTATCACTCTGATGATGCAAAGTTGGATCTTTCCTGCACTTCCTCCACTAGTAGACTGAGTCTCTTTTCTCTGTTTTTTTGTAAGTATGTATCATGTTAAAATAAAATGGTCACAGAGGCAATTAGGTCTTTTAAGAAATGTATACAGGAACATGTAAGAGACATTGTAAATGTAAAAATGGAAAGCCCTTTAGGGGCTCATTTTAAATTATATCACAACTCTAGCCCAAGCTGTTTGAAAGCAACAATTTTAGAAAAAATAAAATTACAACTTGGTGAATTTAGAGAAATAATGAACAAGTTACTTTATAAAGAGACATTATTTATTTTAAAATATAATACAATGGAGCCATTTGGTTTGAACAAACAGTGTAACTGGAGGTTGGTAATTAGATAATTAGAATTAATTGAATGATGCATTGTAAATAATTTGAACTAATTGAATGAAGTAAGAAGAAGAAGAAAATTGTATATAAATGTAGAATCTGTTTTAATGTTTATTACTTCTTGAAGGCTGTATGTGAAGCCGAAGCGCTAAAGGTCTATTAAACTGGATTTTCGTTAGTACTTTTCTGTGACTGTTTTATTGTTGTTTTATTTTATTTTTGAAAGTTTTGTTGTTTTTATGTATTATGTTAATACTGCAGACAGGTTGAATGCAATCTTTTAATTTATTAACAGAACAGGTTTGCATTAGCATGCATTTTCTGGGCAAAATGAACTATAAACTATGAAACTTTAATATCTAGTATTAGTGTCTAATTGCAATCCTCAGTGATTTACTGAACAAAAAATTTATGAGGTATGGACATGGTAAAAATATGAGGTAAATTCAGGGGCGTTCAGCAAAAATCATGGACAGAAGAAAAGTAAGATTCAGTGACATTAGGCAAAATCAGAGACAACTAAGAGTTATGGACTTTGTACTGTATAAGATGTGTGACAGTGAAACAGAAGCAGCCTTGATGTTTGCTTTCCCCATAAAAGGAAGGTTAATTGCTTGGAGGTTTAAAGACAGGATTAACCAACAATGTGGAACTAACCTTAAAACTGGAAACTAGGCAAAAAAAAAAAGTACAGATAAAACTGACCCAATCTGAAAATCCTCTCTCTGTACACCTTTCTCCTTGCTGACTAGATAATGGATTCTGCCGACCCCAACATGATGCCAGCATATAACAAGGAAGAAGAACTTCTTCCAGCGGCATCAGTCAGAGTGGTGCATATTATGGTTATGGAGGGCATGTGTTTAGAAGAGATCTTTAGAAAGAAAAGTGAGAATGCAAACCTAAACAACAGAAAGACAGCCAAAGTAAACACCTGCTGAAGCAATGCATTTTGAGAACACATAGGCTACTTTGTTTTTGTAAGTTTGCATATGATCTTTAAACTGTAGCAAGCCTCTTGCTTGATTTGTAGCAATCAGCTTGCTACAACTTATATCATACACGAAATGCTGAATTGCTTTAATATCAAATTTAATTTCTATACCGGCATTCAGAAATGCCGGTACAGAAATGAATACTGGTACAGTACTACACATCTTATGTTCGTGATCCCTAACACCATGACTTGGGGTGACTGCTTCCTTCACCCCCCATGCTACTGCTGAAAGGTGGAGGACTCAGTCTGTGGTAAGTTAAATTATGGGGAAATAGTGATTATAACTCTGGTTTGTGCAGTTTAAAGTATACATACATAGATAAATGCATAGATATATTGGTGTGTATATATATATATATATATATATATATATATATATATATATATATATATATATATCAAAGTTCCAGGAAGCTTGAGAGGCAGGTAGTTTAGTCCTTATATACAGTTTTATGTCTAACCTGAAGCAACAAATATTTTATTCATAGAAATCTTTGTCTAGCATAGTCATTTGACTGTACTGTATTTTTCCTTTATGTAAGTTACTGTTGTTCCTGATTGAGCATTGTTTTTTTATCTCTGATACCAGAGTTTGTAACAGAAGGACCAGTTGCTGAGGAAATGAGCAATGAAAGGATGTTGTAGGACCTTAATTATTTCTGAGGATGCTTAGGCTTTGGATGTCAGACTTCAATGAAGGAAGTATAAAACTGCTTTTTTAAGACATGGACATCTGGCTGCAAATAAAAAGTACTATGTCGAAACGAATAGTGTCAATATGTTTTGTTAGCTAATGTTGAATGTTTTACAATTATTGCATAACCAGGCTTTAAACAGTTCCAGAACATGACTACCTTGCATCGGAATGCAGCAGGCAGCTTTCTGAATGCTGGTATGTTAACTTCTGCAGTAAAACACATGAAAAGTGTTACAAAACAAGGCTTTACTTTCACTAAATTAAGAAGTTGTAACAGACCTCTAGAGCACAACAGGTTATCTTGGGTCATTACAGACAAGCAAAAATTACTAAGCAGATACAGTTGACACCTTATATTTTCACTTGTGAGAAAAGATGTTTTCAAGAAAATGTTGCATCATACATTGCTTTTTGTTTGTGCAAGAATATGATGAATTTTGTTTGCATGTGAATAATTCCACTTCAGGCATTTTGAATCATGTAGATTTTGCCATCTAGATATTTCGTTGGTCTAGCTAACTGTGCAGCAATTGAAACTGAAAACCTTTACTTTTATTTACAGTGCTGCATTATTACAGACTGAAACACCATATAGATTTTAAGTGTGTTTGCATGTATTTGTTTTTATGTGTGTGTATGTGTGTGCATGTGCATGTGTGTATGTATATATGTATGGGTTTCCAGGAAGGAGGCAGCAATGAGCCGCTTTTTCGACACAATAAACAAAAGAATGGCTAGCTCTGTAGAAGAAGCAGTCCTAAAACATTTGGCCTGTTATTATAACACATTCATTCCCTAAGAAGGAATGCATAATCTTGGCACACAGCCTAGAATTTGCTCACAAAACTGAACTTTAAAATGTGTATATCTCTAGACTTTGAACTGGAACACATTGGCATTATGAGTATTTTGAGTTTCACTTAGCCCCTTATTAAGCATGTTGTAATTACGTTAGTAAAATGGATGTCCTAAACATTGTGTCCATATGTGCTAAAGCCATTTTCCATTTCCTAATCTGAGCATTGAGGCCAACAGCACAACATTTACTGCCCTTTTTGGATAACAGGGTAATCTATGTTATTTGAGTCATCAGACTGGCAAATCAAAGACGTACAAGTTTGCATTTATGGGTACTTGAAGGATACATCAGTGCCTGGCCTATTCTAAATGTTCAGATTGCTTTTTAGTTTAAAAGCCAATAACTGCCACAGCAAACTGCAGCTAAGAGTGTGACTATCCCTAATGTATGGTTTATGCACGCCTTTTTCAAAGTTCATTATTTCTGTAGTATTCTTACGCATAGCAGGCTAAGCTTGTTGTTTTCCACTCAAACATTTGGCTGCAGTTAGAAATCCCAGAATCCTCATACAGCTGATGTCACATGTAGGCTGCAGCTGTTGTGAGATCAGACTGGACAACAACTGTTCACTTTCACTGACTTCTCCATTGTGCTACATTAGCAATATGGGTCGAAAGGATGAAAATGTTATGTAGTTATTTATTTTATCTATTATTTTTTTAATTTATTTATACACTTGTTAATCAGGTAAGTACACTGGCCTAAGGACCCTTTCCAGGCATGACCCAGGCCAATTGGCAATAGAGAACATTATTTTATAATGAAATTAACAAGCAATTAATAATAACAATAGAATTTAAAATTACTTGATTACAACTTACATAGGTTGCATAGAATTCTTACTCCCGGTTGACTGTGACAATAATAAAAAAATAGCTGTAGTGATATGTTCTTGTCAGTGAGATGTAATGGTGTGCTCATAATGATTTCCCATTAAACTTTGCAGGAGTTTCTGCAAGTAGTAGTTCAGGGTGAACACCATATATAGCACAATTCACTATTTTCCCTCCTTTTAAGGTAGCATATAGTTCTGTTTCATTGCATGCAACCATCACAGGGTGTTACTTTTGCCAGCATTTGATATAGTTAGGAAGAAGAGAAAAAGACAGGTAGTTGATGGATATAACAAGAGAGCAGTGTTTGTACTGCTGGGATACCGAGATGACAGTTTGGTATAGAAACAAGCATCATCACACTAGGGGCAGATTACATTTTAGTCTGGAATAGCTAGACCCCACAAAAATTCAGATTGTAGAGATAAATCCAAATTATTATATTTTTAAACTGAAGTGGAAGTGGGGATAGCAAGAAATGATGAAGTTAAAGAACTCAGAAAATGGGCATGGCTGCTGGGACCATTCTAGATTGAGAACCCTCTGATGGGAGCCGTCATTCTGGCAGGCATGATGGTTGTTTGCGCCTTACCCTGCAAAGATTTATGGAAAGTCAGTATGAGATGGATCTGTAATAGTTAGCCATCTAAATTATTCATAAATTCAAAAGATAAAGAATTTGATTGCATTCTATACAACTTAATCCATTATGAGAGAATCACTGTGTAACATAAAAAATTGCAATGGGTTCTCTGTTTACACCAGAATATATTTTCTTCTAAACATATTGACCTTTAAACATCTTTTCTGATAAGATTCAAGGCCTGCAAAAGCTACAAACACTGTTGGTGACTCCCTGCTGGGTGAGGAAAGTAAATTCCCTTTTTTCTTTGAGTTGCTTAAACTGATAGAGCTGTTTTCTGTTTTACCTGTTCCATTTTGTTTCTGTTTTAAGAAATCTGCTTGACCTAGTGTTTTTGTTCTGTGTGGCAGATAGACTCTTAAATTACCCAGGCTGCACATTTCACATATTTGTTTCATTCATTAATTTGTTTCTTGAGTGATTCTTAAATACACAGAGAATATCAGTGGCTTTGTCTTTTCTGATAAGACTCAAGCCCTGCAAAAACTACAACCGCTGTTAGTGACTCCCTGCTGGTTATTTTTCCCACTCACCTGATCTGCTTTTTAAACTTGGTGATTTTGTTTAAGCTGCCCACCCTTACTGTAAATTAAGCTTCATAAGCTACTCCCTTTCTACACTGCTATTTATATCTTGAATTGTTTATTTACCTTTCCTTGTGCTCATTTTGAAAAAGTGAATTTTGTCTCTCATTGTCTGTTCTACTTGTTTACTTGCTTTGAATTTATTATCTAGCTAGTTGTTGGATAAATTAGTGCAGTTTTACTCTTTAGCAAGCTCTTATACTGTGTTTTTATATCAAGAGGACTAGACAGAGGATTTTCCATCTAGTGGCAGTGGGTAGTAACCTGGTCTGTATAGGTTGGGGAAACACACTAGAGATTCCTGCATGTAGTTGTTTTATTGGCTGGTTAGCTTATTAATTGGCTTACCTTCTTTTTAGTGTCTTTATAAATTCTGCACAACTGAGTGGCTCTTGGCTCATTTCTACAAAGTGAAGTAATTTTATTGAGTAATCACATTATTATAAGCTGTTTAAAGTATATGGTCTTATTGCCTTTCCTTAAGTTTAAGTTTGTTTGTAGTAGAATTTTAGACTGGACAGTCTTTTACTATGCTTTTACATTAGGAGGACTGGAATTATTCATATAGTGGCAGTAGGTGTTTACCTGGTCTTTCTGAGTTAGAACCCACACAAAAGTGCTTTAAGTATAGTTATTTTATTGGCCAGAGGGCTCAGTAGTCAGTTTTCTGTAATGTGGTATAAACTCTGCACATTTGCACAGAGCTGCTCACTGAGCCAGTGTCCTGTAAAGATGCAAACATCTGGAAAGATTGTTTATTTTCATTATACTATGTGAAAGTTTACTGTGCTATTTATTATTATTATTTCCAATTCTTAAAAGTTTAAAGTTGCATTTTCAAACTGCTGTAACGGCTACTCTAATGCACAGAAATATTCTGTATCTAGTGTTTCTTAATTAGTATTAGGCTTCTGTTTGTGGTTTCTTAACACTTGGGCTCCAAACCAGTTGTTTTATTTTAAGAGAGTCAAAGTCTGCATTCTTGTGACAGGAGAGGGGTGATTTCACCTATATGAGCTGGTAATTGCTGGTGAAAAGCTCATTGTGCGCTTACCTGATTGGCCTTAGGGCATAGTTAGTGTAAAACTTGCTTTTTTCTGATTGTATATAAGCCTCACATTTGTGTGACGCTGCTCTTCACACAGCAGCAGTTACTGGTGCCTTGTATACATGCAACTGCCAGAAGCTGAAATTTCCCTATAAAAACTACCTCAAAACTTTACTTCAGTCCCATGTACTCATGGGGCAATTAGTTTGTGTGGTGAGAAGCATTTATGCATTTAGTTAGGACTATTTAGGTCTACCTTACCTTATTATAGCACCCAGGACTATTGCTGTTCAGACAGCATCTGGTTTGGGTGCTAGGCAGCATTGCTGGTTAGGTTAGCTACAGATTACACTGAGTAAGCACTCATTTCTCATCCATTTACAAATATCCTCCTCTCCTACCCCTTGCAAGTACACATTAGGACCTGCAACCATGGAAGGGCACTTTCCTGCTATCACTGCATACAGCTTGGTGGACAGGGTCATCCAGAGACAATGTAACAATTGCCTTATGTTCACTGACAACCACTTAATTCTCGACAGACAAATTCAATATGTGACAGATGTAGTTGCACATTGACACTGGAGGCTAGAATTTCACATACAGACACCAAAAGCAGCAAATCGGTTGTCAGTGACTCACACACATCACTCAGTGCACCCACAAAGGACCACACAATTAGACCCATATCTGCAGAGGTGCTCACATGCAACTTACCCAAACACCAAAGGCTTCTCAGATGCAGTACTTAGAAACTCTGCATGCACACAAACAATTACCATCACAACACATAAAGCCAAATCTGATTGTGTCTCAACTATCAAGCCCATAAGGCAAAACACTCCACAACCCAATATTCTGGTCATAGGACAGTCCATTGTGAGACACACTGATGTCCCTCTTAGCAGGCTGGATAAGGAGAAAGTTACAGTTATTTGCCTGTCAGGGGCCAGGATCCACAAAATCATACAAGCACTCAGGTCTCTTACCCCTAAATACCACTATGACTCAGTCGTAGTCCATGTGGGAGTGAGTGAACTGAGACAACCTCCTTGGACTATGTGAAGAGAGAAATAATTGAGCTCTCAGAATACGTTTCACAGACAGGCATGAGCCTAGCACTGAGTGGCATTCTACCATCTCCAAGAATGATGCTACAATGCCAGCAGATAATGATCAACTTACAATTGGCTTAGCTACTGGTGTCTTTCCAAAGGGGTCCAATACTTGTAAGCCTGGGAGGACATGGTTGACAGGTCAGGCTCCTTTGCCAGGCATGTTCTTCACCTATCACCTCAAGGCTTTTGGATACTGGCCAAAACATTATCCATCCCTATAGTGCCTTTTTAGTCATTGTCAAACAGACAAACCTTCCAACATAACAAAAAATACTCAGGAAAAGCTAAAGGTGCTACTGCTCAATCCTAGGATTCTCAACAAGAAACTGCAGTCCCTGGAAGTTCTCTTCACCCTGGAGAAACATGGTTCAAAGCCAAGGAAATCACTCCAGCAGTGCATAGCTATAACACCTTTCATATATTCCGACCACCCACTGAACATGAGAGAGCAAAAGGCAGAGGTGCATCTATTTTCATAAAGGATAAGCATACTTCAAGGCTGGTCAAACAATATGACATGCTTGAGCTACTCCATGTTCAACTAACCATGGGAAAAAAACAATTACCATATTCTTGCTAGCTACAGATCCCTCATCATGAAGCAAAAAATACATACGTCATATCTGAAATAATTAGAATCACTCAGCATCCATCCCAATATCATGCTCATGGGTTATTTTAACTACCCTTCCATTAACTGGGAGGCATAGAGAAACACTAACATGCAGGTCCAAAGATTTCTTGACTTTGTAAATTCAAATGCCTTGAAGCAGCTAGTCTGTACTTCCACCAGGGGAGCAAATATCTTAGATCTGATACGCCCAAATATAGGAGAGTGCTGTATCCCCCCTAGTGTGATATCCTCATTGGTAAGATCAGATCACAAAGCAGTCTCCCTTGAAATAAAGGTAAAACTAGTTCCCCACCTAACCCAAAAAACTTTAAGAACTTCTCTAAGGTAAATTACCCCCTATTAAGGGATGGTATAGCTAGTGTCTAAGCTCCCACAAATCCAGAACACATAGAAACATATGCAGAGGCATACACAAAAGCACTGTATGACCATATAAACATCTATATAGAAACAGAAGTACTACACCAAAATAAACCCAGGTCAAACTACAAAAACAAGCCACCCTGGTGGACCCCTGGTATTAATAGTTTGTACAACAAAAGGAAGAAAATCCTGTTGAGAAGTAAGAGGGAATGTGCACAACAGAGCAAAAGTTTATTGTTAGTCTAAACAAGTGAATCAGGGAACTAGTCAAGTCTCTGAAAGCTAACTTTGAGGTACAAATAGCCAAAGAAAAAACTCTGCCATGGCAAGCTGTCGAAGTAAAACCAAGTATTTTAATGGTACACAGGTAATTTTTGTTTAAATCTAAAGCTAAGGATAACCATAAGGCATTTTTCAGTTATGTTCAGAATCTTAAGGGGAATGCCTAATAATAATGCAATTAGTTGTAGACATACCTCCCAACCTGGAAACATCAAAAATCTGGACAAAGGCCAATGAAAAATAGGTAAAAATCTGTATGCTGATTAATATAAAATTTGCATACATAATTATGTAACCCCACCCACTCCAAATGGAATTGTGGGATACCAACATTTAAACACAAACTGAAGAACAGACAACCAAAATTTGGCCCCAGACCCTGTAGTAAATGATAACCATTTTTTTAATTGTGTAACAAATCCCAGGCTATTCACCTTTCCTCCCCTCACCTCTGCTTTCTACTCATATATCCCATACTACCTCTTATTTCTCCTACCCATATTTTTTAAACCACCCTTATATGGCAAACTGCCTTGTATTAATATATATATATATATAAAATGTTATATATAATGTTTCTATATTTTACTAACTGCAGCGTTTTGTCTAGTTGTTGTTGTTGTTTTTCTTTTGGCTTTTCCCGGTTAGGGGTCGCCACAGCGGAACTCCAGTCCGCTAATGATTGGCAGTCGATTTTTATGGTGCCGGGGTTCCAGCCAGATGCCCAACCTTCAATGAAGGCACGCCATTCACGCATGTTTTTTGAATGCCACTCGACTGTTGGGAGGACATGCAGTCTCCACACAGAAGGCACTCCAGCCGAGAATCGAACAGGAGAACCTCTTGCTGTGAGGTGACAATGCTACCTCTGCACCACTGCGGCTAGCATTTTGTCTAGTATAGTTACCTTTTAGTTATTGTATGTCTACATTATAACTTTACACTTTAAATGTTTCTCTCTTGTATAAATTGCCTATTTTGTTACTGGAGCTTTCCTCCCTGGGTCTCTACTGCAAGGAGTTACTACAGCCCAGTCAAACTACCCCGGTCAACAAAAGCAATAAATAAATTGAGTTCTTGAGCCTTGCCATTGTCATGCAAATGTTAACAGAAAAATCCTCAGGAAACTTGCATGGTCATGCTTTATTTTGTAAATAAGCACTGCATTTTTTGCATGCTCACATAAATGTCAAAGGTTGTAGCCTACTTCAGATATCCACCCAAGGTGATATATTAATTGGTATACATTTCCAAACTGTGGTTTAATACTCATTATAGAAATGCACTAACAAGTAAGATAGTCAGCCCTTGCCAGTCTTAATTCATTAGTCTTGATGAATATCTGAGTGTTTCTGATGATAAAAGTCCTCGTGAGCCTAGACATGTAAATGTATACTTTCTTTTTCCTCAAATTTTTTTTCAAATACATTTGAATGAATTCCATAGTATCTATACATAACATCTTAAATAACTATGTTCACTATTTACATTAGCCTGATACTATAACAAATCTTAATGTATACAGCTACTTTATAAGTATGTCCAATCCATTATCAGAGTGTCTGATTAGTTATTGTATAGTGTCAATCAACGATAAGACTTTTCCCCAAGGGTTGTTGATAAATGACTTTGGATAAATTCTTAGTTCTTTAATTTTAATTTCCAATAATTCTGTGGTCTTCAGTAAGCTGTAGAAGTCTTCCAAAGTTGGTATTGTGTTTGTATTCCATCTTCTTGTTATACACTTCCTTGAAATTGCAAGTATAGTCCATACTAGATACATGTTTGATCTATTCAAATGAGGACCTTCGTTCACATTTAATAATACAAGAGCTTTAGTTAAATAAAATGATTAATTAAATAAAGCTTGTAGAAAGTTATTAATACCATTCCAAAATGGCTTAATTTTAACACAATCAAAGAAAATGTGATTCCAATCTGCATTGTGTACTTGCTCACATTTCCAACATATTCCTTTTATGGAAGAACTAATTTTACTGATTCTGTCTGATCTGAAGAAGCGTGCAGGTGGCACGCGAAAGCGTTCATCTCCTTTTACTTCATGGTTTAATAAAGAGTGTGAAAACTTAACCAAGGATTTCGTGTGGTTTGTGGAAGACTCAACAATTTACTTATAATCAACGCTTTTCTTTACCTTGGTTGCTGAGTCTTTGGGAGGTAAAAGACACTTGTTTCTTGCTGATTGTGTAAAGGATGTATATTTTATCGATAATAAGATATCTGTTTTAATATCTTCAGTTAACTGTATTGAGTATCCTTTCATTATATATTTCCAATATGAGGTTTTGGGTGTTGTTTTATAGTTTATCAATATTTAGTAAAATTTTGAAATGCTGTTTCCCATGTCAAAGTCATTATATATGATTTCACATATGTATTTTGTAAATTTAGGCATTTCTTTAAATGAAGAATTGTTAATTATTCTACTTAAATCTTGCGAATATGACGGAATACTGTGTAAAGTTAGCCAGTCCTGTTGTGGAATTTTGTATGTTGTTTCTATTACTTGCATTTCTAAAACTTTTAGTTCTTTGATACATTGGAGTCAACAAACAAATCCTTTCTGTTCCCAGGAATTAATAATTTCTCTACATATTTTATGTGGAAAGTTCTTTGTGACTATAAATGGTGTTAAAAGATCAAACCAGATTTTTAAATCTATATTTGCATTAATAATTTTCCTAAATGAGTTGTTGTTGTTGTTGTTTGTCTTTTCAGCTTTTCCCGGTTAGGGGTCGCCACAGCGGAACTCCGGTCCGCTAATGATTGGCAGTAGATTTTTTATGGTGCCGAGTTGCCAGCCCGACGCCCAACCTTCAATGAAGGCACGCCCATTCACGCATGTCTTTCGAATGCCACTCGATCACGGGGAGGACATGCAGACTCCACACAGAAGGCACTCCAGCCGAGAATCGAACAGGAGAACCTCTTGCTGTAAGGTAAAAATTAATCATATGAGTTTTAGTAGGTTTAGTTATGTTATATTGCATACTAATACATAATATGTGCCATGGCAAATTGTTTTTATCTGTTATTTGAAATTTCTTTTGTAAATTAAATTAATTTATTGATATTACAGTTAGTAATTATTTCCAATTTGCCGAGTAATTTGGACTTATCCAGTCTGAGATTGTTTTAGATATTGATGCTTTTATGAATGTTTCTATATCAGGAAAGTTTAATCGTCCCTGTTTCCATGGTCTGATATGATGTATTAAAGCCATTCTGTTTCTTTTGGAAAACCATAAAAAATTTATTAGGCATGAATTTATTTCTTTAAGTATATTCCTTTCTGGTAACAGTTGTATTGCCAAGGCTATATATAGGATCTTGGGCAGTAAAACTATTTTATTAACTGTAGTCTATCTTCAAATGTTGATATTATTTTGTTCCATTTTTCCACAGAGATTTTAATTGTATTGATAATATTATTATAGTTTTTTGAGACTAATTCATTATTATCCTTGCAAAACTCAATTCCTAGATATTTTAAGGTAGATTCTTGTTTCCCTATGATGTGATCCATCTTAGTCTACAGTTCTTTTTTTTTTATTTAAAAATAAAAATTTTGATTTTGATTTATTAAAATGGAGTCCTGAAGTCATGTGAAATTTGTCAATTAATATGTCTAATTTTTCTAATGTCTCTTTTGTATTAGATAATGTTAGTAATATGCCATCAGCAAATAGTATTATTTTAGAATTGTATTTTTCATAAACATCTATTCCTTTGATTTTTATATTGTTACTAATTGAATCTGCAAATATTTCAATAGCCAGAGCAAATAGAATCGGTGACATGGGACATCCTTGTTTAGTGCCATTTGTTATATGTATAGATTCAGAGGTAAAAGGACCTAACTTGACATATGCTAAATTATTTATATATATATTCTTTAGGAGATGAACAAAGGATGCAGGAAATTCAAATAGCATTAGGATTTTGAATAAATAGTCTCAATTTAGGGAATCAAAGGCTTTCTCTATATCTAAGCCAATTATGAGTGTTTCTTTATTTTCTTTATTAACATAATCTATAAGAGAAATTCTCCTTTTAATATTGTCATGTATGTGTCTAGGATATATAAATCCGGTTTGATCATTATTTATTGTTTTGTATAGTGATATTTTCATTCTGTTAGTTAATATTGTCATAAATATCTTATAGTCATTATTTAATAATTATATAGGTCTATATGAGGTACAGGTGTTTGGTGTTTTGTTTTCATTTAGGATTGGTGTGATTAAGGAATATCTCCAAGAGGGTGGTATTAAAGCTTGTGACTGAATTCCTAATAGTTTTATGGAAGAGGGATAATATCTTTGAAGGAAAAAGTTTATATATTTCCATAATTATGCCATCTATACCTGGAGCTTTATTAGTTTTACCCTCTTTTATTGTATCTGTAATTTCTTTGTAGGATATGGGTGCTTGCAGATCTAGTTTTACTTTTTTTGGTATTTTTTATATTAGAACATTTTCATCTAGATTTAATTGATCGATATGTATATTTTCTTTTTGGAAATGTTCCAAATAGTGATTTCTATAGGCATCAAGAATGTCACCTATATCTGAGACATGTTTCCCTTTCTTTTCATAGAAGATACTTTTAATGTTATTAGCTTTTGGTTGTATTTTGATTCTTGTGGATAGATTATGTAGATATTTGGGAGGAGTGACCAAAGTATTAATTTTAAATGTGTACTTTCAAACAAATGAAAGATCTTTTGCATAGCTCCAAATTTTTATACTGTTATAAGTTAATAGCTGACATCAGTGGCAAAACAGGTAGACATGCATGCATGTTAAACAGACAATCTTATCAACAGATATGAGTGTACCTAGTAGTTAACTGTTGAAGCAGTAAATGAACTGGCTTAGCAGAATATAATTACACTAAGTTACACTCCTTAGATTGTGAATTGTGATAGACTTTAAACCAGCAAGAAAGCACAGTAAAATCAGACAGCAGGCAGGGTCACAGTATTTGTCCCTATATTTTACATTACCATCCTACTTTCAGACCATACACGGCAACATACCTCTCAACTTCTAAGACCAAGAAATCTGGACAAAGCCATAAATAATGAGAGAACAAAGGCCCAAAAATAGGGACACTTTTTAAATATTGCTTTTACAAACTTAGAAAGTTGATAGAATAACATGTTTTGCATAACTATGTATTTTCTGAAGGGTATAATGAAGTCTATAATTCAAAATGTCTGCCATTATTTTCTGACTTCTAGTCAGTCCTCAATGATTTGCCAGAGAAAACCACAATTTAATGAGAAACAGAGCAAAAGTATGAGGCAAAAATCGGGACATTCCACAAAAATTGTATAGTAACAGTTGAGACTGAGGTATGATACCAAATGTTTACAGCTACAGGCCCCCAAACATTAGTTAGGAATCCTTTTTATGTTTTTACCTGGAGGTAGAGAAGGAGCTGGGGGAAGAAGTAAAATATTTCTTCATGTCTGGTCGTCCCACTCGCACCGCCGTTCTGACCCAAGTCTGACTGCTGTTGCTGCTGCCTGATGCCCTGCTGCACGCGATGACGTCAGCGGAAAATTGCTGAGGTAAAAAAAAAGTAAAAAAAAAGGCTGGGAAAGAATCAGAAATAAAGGGGGCCAATTGGAAATTTGTGGCATCCCATTATTTGGACCTCAAAAATCAGTAAATGCTGAACAATTCAGCATGGTTAAGAGGTATGGTTGTAGATACCATCACCTATACTCAGCCGTAAGAAATAGAAAATTTGCTGGCCAACAAGTTCAGCTCAAATTTCACCTCCCCATCACCCCCAGTTTTCCTCCAAGAAATAACCTCCACCACTCCACCATCAATCATCATCAAAGAAAAGGTTGCCACTGTACTCTCTAAAGCTAAAAAAACACAGCTTCAATGGAACCTGACAATATACAAGATTGCTTCTTAATCCGTTTAAATCAGGACTTATCAGACCCATTAGGATTTCTATTTAACTACAGCCTCTAGATTGGCTTTGTCCTGATAGAGAGGAGGACAGCAACAGTCATTCTTCTGCATAAAGGGGGACCATCTACAGACCTGGGAAATTACAGATGCATAAGTTTGACTAGTCTTATATGTAAGGCCATGGAATGAATAATCATAGATTTTTATTTATTTTATTTTACATTTGTTGACCGGGTTAGTCTGACTGAGATTATTGGTCCATTTTCAGCAGAGACCCGGGGAGAAAAGCTCCCCAGTAAGTTACAGTTTTATTATAATGGTATTAGACTAAATGAGAAATATACATTACATACAATGTAATGATGTAGATCTGCTAAAAATGACATAGAAAACCTACAAACACTGGATCTGATCCAATTTGGCTTTGTCGAGGGAAAGTCATTCCTACTGATTCTGGTGGATATCTTTGTGAAAGTCACTAAGGCCATGGATGAGGGTAAAACAGTACATACCACCTACCTAGACTTGGTCAAGGCATTTGACCCAATTTTCACTCAGGTATTATAAAAAACTCACAAAACTGGGCATAAATCCCTACATCACCAGATGTATAGCCAATTGGTTCAAGGACTGGACATGTGGTTATAGTGGGTGTACCCATATCCAACAAGAGGCCAGTTAGTAGTGGTGTGCCACAGGGGTCAGTGCTGGGATCACTCCAGTTCAGAATATACTTCTCTGAAGTCAAAGCTAATCTGGAAGGCCTCTGAATGACAAAGTTTGCCAATGACTGCAAGGTGGGGGCAATCGTTGAATCCCTGAGTGATGTAGATATCCTTCAGGAGGGTCTAGATCAGACAAATGATTGGTACCAGAGCCATGGCCTAAAACTATATGTGAAAAATGCCCTTTGGAAAGTCAAATACTCCTACAAATTACAACAACAATAGCACACCTTTAAGAGTTGACTTAGAGGTTAGAGATGTAGGTACACAGATAGATAGTAGCCTGCACTTTGACCACCATGCATCCACAGTGTTGAGGAAATCCTGTTGTACACAGCCCTCATTAGAACAATAATTGAGTACATTGCATACATGCTGGAGAGACAGATATGTGTCTCAGAGATTACCCCTTCTTTGGAACAGGCTTCCTATTCACATTAAGCAGAGCCCTTTCCTGTCCCTCTTTAAATGCAGTTTGGATCAATGGATGGGGTAGAGCCTATGACCCTTATAGACAGGGCTAATCTGTAAGATACTCAAGGTATAGGCACAAATCCATACCATTCTCTTGCCCCTAGAGGCCATATATTGGATAAAATTGGGTTATATTGGCTAGGCTTGTAAGGGCTTTTAAGCTGTTAACCTAGTAATCATCTATGAACATATGAACCTATGAACTCAGCCTTACTACTCTGACTGGCGTAACGGTACATGGAATGCACTTGTCTCTGCAGCTTTAGAGTCTGGCCTCACAACCCCAGAATGGAATATCCTTCATTTAATCCTGGTCCATAATTGTTTCCAGGTTTGAGAACTGCTCTAAGACTCTTCCTCCAGAGTCTGCTTTATTCTTTGAGGCAGGGCTTAGGGACATTTCTGATTAACTTAATCCTACCCTGGTGGCTGAATTGCACATCCATGTCTTAGTGGTGGATCTTATTTCCTGCCATATATGTATGTGCATTTGCATGCATGCACAGCGGCTACCATCAAAAGCATGGCAAAATCAGGTGCACATCCCTGATCTGACACTATTCTCTGACCACCTGAATATACTAGGAACTGATACTGCAATGACCAGATTGTCACCTCTCCCAGGATAGACAAGCAAACATTGGCCATTCAGTTCCACATTCCCCTACTGAGCTCCTCCATGCAGCTGTTACTTGAACTCACGTCTATGACATAATCAAGGATCTATGCATCTGTTCCTGGAACTGGGCACTTTTGAACAGTTTACTTACCTAGTTAACAAATACACATGTTTTACAAGCTGCCTATACAAGATGGCAGTAACATATATCCCAGTTATGGTAATCAATATCACTATGGCCCTCCTGTCACTGGGCAAGCTGTGTATTCCATAATATTCCTGATGGCATAAGGATAGCCTCTACTGTGCTCCTAGTTCCGCACCCCTCTCATAACTTGTAGTGAGACTGCTGTCGCATAGTGTATACAAGCAGTACATTCCACACTCCCACATGTAACGATAGTAATTCTCCTCTCTAATGTCTCCTTCTCTCCCATTAATAGTGCTCATTGTCAGTATTACCTCTTTCCACAATATTTCCTTTTCGCCTTGCCAATTTTTGCTTCTTTGACATACGCTTTTGGCAGGATTACATGAAACACCACAAGTGCAATCTTGCCTCTAAGAAAACTCTGGTAAGAATATAGCTGGTAACTTTTCTTAATAATTACAGAAGTCCTGAACTGAAGTTCAACCTGATCCCTGGGCTCTAGGCCTACAGAAGAAAAACTTGAACAAACCTATGACAAAACAATGACCATAAATTTTTCGACAAAACTATGACAATAAATGTTTCTTTAAAATCCTGCATTCTTCCATCTACAATTAGTCATCTTACCCTCTCTTGGCGCAATTTCTTTGACTGTTCTGTTGTAGTTTTGTATGTAAAAGGTCACAGTTTTATTCAACCATTTTAGTCATGAAAGCCAAGTGTTGCAGTGCAGGGATATATCAAATTGTTCATAATGAAGCTGGACTTTTATCTACCAGTCTGGAGTTCTATTTGTGTCTCTCAATGAGAATCCAGCTAGCATTTTCTCTGAAAACATAGTCTAATCTTATTGCCTAGGCTATTTTGAATGTCCCGAGAGCTGCTAGTCAGAGTATAAACACTACAGGACACCAGTTCATTCCTAGGACATAATAAAGAGAAAATCAAAGCACTTTTCATACAGATCAATGTCAGTGAACATAGCTGTAGTTTCACAAGGCTGTAGTAGGTTGGGAACTAATGGCTGCAGTTTCACAAGGCTGTAGTAGGTTGGGAACTCATTTATTTACCTTTAAAATGCTTTGAAAGTTTCTCACTGGGGAGTCAGACATAGTTCAGTTCTCCTTTCCAACATCCTATTCTTGATAAATGCTTCTTCAGTGAGGAGAAAAAATTAAAATGTACTAGACAAGTGTTGATGGCTTTCATCATGACAATAGCACAGTCCTGTAGAATACATGTTTGTTGTCTAGGGTGGGTCTATGTGTGGCTATCAAAAACAAATATCCTTGAATGGCTAATCACTGCACATAAAACATCTAAACATTAAATTACTGAAGACATCTTACTTCGAAAATAAATTAATTGAAGGCCATAGTTGGCCACCATCACAAATGCAACCAACCAAGGTGGGGGGGGGGGGCTATGCCACCCACACACCCCTAACTATATATATATATATATATATATATATATATATATATATATATATATATATATATATATATATCGACTCCAGGATCCCACTAGAGTGGGGAATAGGGCAAATTGAAAAGGTTTCCTTCATTTGCCTTATGCATCGCAATACTTCCTGGTTGTTGGCCAACAATGGCCATTTGATTCATTTATTTTCGAGGTAAGCCATACAATGATTAGCCATTCGAGGATAATATTTTTGATAGCTGAATGTAAACCCATCTAGGGTTCCCCTTCCTTTAGATTATCTAAATAGTAATGCTAGTTGTACAGGGCTTTTCTCTTTCTATAATATGAAAACACATCCTTGTTATCTAAGGATAACTTCTCACACGTCACATAAACAGTAATGTTGCAGTCACTGACCAGGGATACCAGCTCTCAAAACAGTAATGTTTTCCCTTTGTCTAGGAGGTGTGGTTGCCCAGAAAAAGTAATCAGTGACTGAGACTCTGAAGCTGAGATAGAGCTACAGCCAGAGAGTAGGTTTTCTGTTTTATATTTTCTTTTTATTATGTTACAATTTACTCAGTAGGTATCAGGGAAACTTGAGAACAGGAAGACAGGTAAGTAAAATATGAGTGAGTCCTACAGTCAAAAGGAACAGGCAGAAATTAGGAGAAATACAAAAGTCAAAAGAAGCAGGCAGAAATTAGGAGAATTTATACTAGGGAGATACTCCACTAGATAGACTTAAATACGTTTACATGCAGCCTAATTTAAACACTATGGTAGGGGAAGACAGGAAAAAGGTAAGAATAACTTGGAAGTCATGGGGGGGGATACAGTGCAGCTGTAAGTACTGATGCAGAGCTCAACCAAAACGCACCACAAATACCTGTTTGCTTAACAAAGCAATAGCTAGTGCTACTGAAAGGATTACAAGACAAAATTCAGTGGAGTGTAGTTGAAAATAGCCGTTGTAAGCACCTGGATAGAAACAGAGAGGCTGTGGAGATTATCAACTAGTAGTCCAAAGGTTTTCTAAAGTTTATAATCTTTTGGAGTGTCTGTGCTCTCAAGTATGTAGAGGGGAACATATTAGACCCACTATATAGTCGCGATGTACAGACACTAAAGGAAAATAGAGAAGGAAGAGATTGTAGTAAAGGAGTTAGACAACCTCAGTGAAACAAACATAATATCAATGTCTTTCAGGTTGTATAGCAAACACTAGGCAGCAGAATTACTTAGCAATAACATTCTAATAGTTCACTTATACCTCAGCTACAATCAGTAGTTAGATTGCAGATAAACACAGAAAACTAATAACTCTAGTTTGTACAAAACAGCGAAAATATATACATTGACTGCAGAATAAAAATAGAAACACTAACTGTAAAATCATATGCAGCCAAGTAACTTGGTTCATACGTATATAGCCCTGGTCTTAACAGGAACAGAAAACAAAAGCAATATAAGAACAGAATGCACGGGTTCAGTTTAAAAACCCACGTGCAACCCCTGACACAGTGTTAGACCTTAAAGGTCGAAGTGAAATGCCAGCCAGCAGAACATTAACAATATCTATGACAAGGATAATATTCACTTAAATAAAGCAGTAATAGTAGATGAAACAATAGCGGGTGGCCATGGTGATGCAGCGGTTAGCATTGTCACTTCACAGCAAGAGGTTCTCTGGTTCGATCCTCGGCTAGAGTGCCTTCTGTGCAGAGTCTGCATGTCCTCCCTGTGGTCGCGTGGGTTTCCTCTGGGTGCTTCAATTTCCTCCCACATCCCAAAGACATGCTGTAGGTGGATTGGACACTCTAAATTGGCCCTAGGCGTGAGTGCGTGCATGTGTGCCTTCTGTGGAAGGTTGGGCACTGGGCTGGCAACTTGACACCGGAAAACTCTACTGCCAATCATGAGCGGACAGGTAATCTGCTGTAGTGACCCCTACCTGGGAAAAGCCAGAAGAAGTAGATGAAACAATAGCATGCAGTACACAGTAAACAAACAGTTCCAGCCACAAAAATGCCAGCAGAAAATTAACAATATGTATGACAAGGATAATATGCAGTTAAGTAAAGCAGTAGCAGTATGTGAAACAATTACATGCAGTACACAAAAACAGTTCCAGCCACTATTGCTATAACATAAGATGATAGTTTGATAAATGTTTACACTGTCAAATATAGCAGTAAAACAGGCTAAAATAATAAGGGTTTACAATGCCAAATAAAAAACAATTAAAAGAAGCAAAATTTGAGTAAATAAATAAATAAATAACTATTTCAGCCTCAAAGAAAAACCTTAACTCAGTAGGATTAACATCCAATAAGATAAACCACTTCATCTCTCTAAGACCAAGAACAGAACACCACTGCTCTGTGCCCAAAAAGAGAGACATAGCTAGGGTGGGGGCAATGGGTCAGCCAGCCCAGGTGGAAGATCTTAAAGGGCTGATTGGCAGATGCCAGTCATGTGGTAGGACAGTATTAGTGCTCATTTCCATACTGGCATTTCTAAATGCCTTTACAGAGATGAGTGCAGATATTACTTTTGCCGTCAAGACTGAAGCACTTCGTTCAGTGCTTATTATGTGGTATAAGTTGTAAGCAGTCACTTCCTAAAAATGCACAAACTGGCTTGCTGCAGTTTTTAAAAGTAGAATTTTTTTTCTTTTAGAGGACATTTTTAAGAGTAGTTGCAGATCAGTGAAGAATGAATCTGGAACAAACAAAATAGACACGACAACTGTAGAAGTGCAGAGTGCAGCAAGTGGAAGTGGTAACCAGATACCAAGTAGTAGCCAGGTAAAAAAATTTGAAGCCAAGATAAAATCCAACCATTAATTTTGAAATGGTAAGTGCTTTTTTCTGGTGTAAAATCACCAAACTTTTAACAGACATCATGAGATAATTATACTGACTATATATATATATATATATATATATATATATATATATATATATCTATATATATATATATATATATATATACCCTTGTCATACTATACAGCAGCAAATCAAATCATGAATTAACCCCACCTGATATCATTTTAAAAAAACTAACAAAAATACAAACCAGCATTCATATGTTAGCATTGTTTTGAAAACGAAAATCCTTTCCATGAAAAAATTACTTATAACACCTATTGCTGTAAAAGCAACCATATAAAAGGACTTGAAAAGCAATAAAGTAAAATGTATGTACTATTGCTGTGCTATGCTAATCTAATAATCAAAAATGTATATACAAACTATATGTCACCATTAATATCTATTCACAAAAGATATAAGAAATAAAATATAAAATAAATATGCATGATATTTATTTCCCCCAGATTTACTAAACTTCCATGCAGGACTAGCTAAGTCCTGCATGGAAGTGCCTGTTTAGGAGCAAGACGGCAGCACATCATGCATATTAATAAGGCCTGCTGCCCGAGATCCTAGGCTTACATGGAGAGTGTAAGAGTGCAGGGGGCATGTCTGAGAGCAGAGCTCTCAGAATAAACATGCCCCCACAATGTAGAACAGCAGAAAGGAGTAAGAAATGAGTGAGACCGCTCATAGGTGTCCTCATATCCCCACCAACAGTCTCCCATGTGTACAACAGCAACAGTGCAAAAAAATAAGCTGCAGAAACCCTTTAATTTTTTTTTTTTTTTACAAATCCGATTGAAACTAACCGTAGATGTGCGGGTGTGCCCATCGCTCAGCTACAGTTAAAGCAGCTTAAAAGTCTGAAGAGGATATCAAGGAAGAAATATGCAAATGAAACAGCACAGCAATAGTGTAGATGGCAGAGCATTTGCCTAACGAGCAGGCATTCCCAGTTTGAGTCCCACTGAAACACAGTCTATTTTACATGGCAAAGCACAGTATAACCAATATATTTGTTGCAAAACCCACTAAATAACATATTTATGAACTGGAGTACTGCAGGAAATGCATATGTAAAGTGTCAGTGTCATAATGAATAAGGCACTAGTAAGCAGGTTTAAGCACAAATAAGCAATAGTAAGCATATGTAAGCATGTTTAAGCATGTTTGCGCGGAGGTAAGCACTGCCTACACAGATTAAGCAATGTAGAAGCTGAGTATAAGAAATGGTAACCGGACGTTAGCAGTGCTTACCTCCCCGCAAACCTGTGCAAACCCGCTTACAACTGCTTTAAAGTGCCTTAATCACTCTGTATCCAATGGCCCATGTTCTGCCCAGTAACAAAATAAACAGCCTCTGCAAGGCTCAAATCCAGGACCCTGTACACTATAGTCGCAGTAGTTAACCACTAAGCCATCATAGCAGTACATAAAATTGAGGTTTCAACAAACAAATCCTCACCATAGGAAAATCAAACTGAACATGTGAAAGGAATCTATGTATAGTGTGATGTTGTATAACCTACTACATAACATAAATATGTGAAGTGGAGTACTGCAGTATAGCCAGATGTGAGATGTTATTGTAATAAAGTGTTGGAAGTCCCCAGGACCCCATACAGTGTACATACACATGAATCACGGATACCAGACACATATATAACATGTAACAAATAATAAATGAATGCCAAAAGGAAAATATAATGCAAATTAAATATTAAGCAATGTTAAGCATTGCACAGCTCAGCTTAGTTGATGTAAGCAATGTGTAGGCTGGCTAACTTAATCTGCCCAGTGGTATAGCCCTTTAAGCAATGCCAGCATTAGGTAAGCAGGTGTGCCCATAGCTTAGCCTTTTCAAAACTGTCCAATCATGGGAAAGTGTAGGAAATCAGGTGTAATTAGACCCCACATGCATGAATACTTCCCAGAACTGGTTGCAGCTCCCTACTGTAGGCAGAATGGCTGGAGTTGGGGAAGTCACTCAATTTAGAGTGCAGCGCTGGGGCACCCAGCAGTCCAGATTCATGGTATGGCTCTTGGTAAAACACCATTAGCAGAGACTACTGCAGGGCCAGTACCAGGACTCTCAGTATAAATTTGAGGCCTGGACAGTCTCGCCCGTGACCTCACCAGTGCCACTGGTATCCCCCGGACTGGTGAGCAGGTCAAGTATCACCATTCTGACCTGAAGTGGCAGAGGGGGGATCTTGTGGAGCAATGGATCCAAGAATCAAGGCAGATGGCTGATGCCCCAGCACTAAGTACTCATTTTACTACGTAGATAATGATTGCCCAGCTTGTGTATACTATGGATAGGTAATGGCTAAATATCACTGTATTTCTCTGACAGCTGCAGATGAGCGGGCTGAGAACCAGCAAGTCCATGCTGCTAGGCTGCAAAGGCTGCATCACAAGGCAGGTTAGTAATAATCTTGCATGTACTGTCATAACAAATAAATATAACAGTTCCAGAAGGTGTTGTACCAGTATAAAAATGTATTGTGTATGGGATGTACTGAATAAACTAGGCAATATGTTAGGAAGACTGTCATAGAGTTAGTGTGCAAATAAAGGTGTAATATCTTGTGAATAAAAGTATAACCCCTGGAGTGCTTATGTACATTCTGCTATCATATGTTGTTGTAGTGTTGCATTCTATAAATAGTACTTTTGTATTAAGCAGTATTACCTACACTGTTGAACAAAGACAAAATGTGTGGGAAGATCAGTATAACAATGTTGGAAGTCCCAAGAGGTCAGTCATATTGTACAACTGAGGGAGACTTAGACAGAAAACATTAGAATGTGTCACACCAATTCTCTGATAGCACAGTGTACTGTGATGTCAACTGTAATATTTTTACCACACACAGGAGGGGTTTGAATCCCGGGAGTGGAAGTAAGTTCTATGCATAATCATACCCCACAACTGTACAGAGTTTGTGAGAATGTTCAGATAGAAAGTTGTATGCATAATTAGACCCAACAACTGTGCAGAATTTGCTAGAATGTTCAGATAGTATGCTGTAAGCATAATTATAACCATCAACTGTACAGACTCTGGCAGAATGTTCAGGTAGTAAGGTGTATGCATAGTCATACCCCCCCAACTGTTCTGATCTGTCCAGCATGTCCAGATAAATGTCCCAAATCTGCTGCCCGGTAACCTGTTCCCCTGACAAATCAGTTTGATGATCCAAGAAATGTAGGTAGCTTTTACTGACATATAACTGATAGTCAGACCTGTACATAGTCAGAGAATGTATATGGAAACAAACCTGTCATTGTAGCATCTCACCCAAAGTGTATGACAGCTATTCTCAAAATATGGCACAGTAACACCTGCATCCTGTCAAGCTGTGACCAGAGTATGTGCAATAACAGATTGTTAGGTATGTGTATAACATCAACATGGAATCTGAGTATGTGTAGAATTTGTCAGGTAGTGTTAACAAAAGTTTTCTCCACAGCTATACCAGGTAAGAGGTGTAGACTGTAGGTATAACACAGTTCACTTATATACTTGCCTACAAGCATGGAATATGGGAGTATGTGTAGAAATTGTCAAATAGTGTTAACAATGATTTTCTCAACAGCTATATCAGGTAAGAGGTATAGACTGTAGGTACAACACAGTTCACTTATATACTTGTCTACAAGCATGGAATCTGGGAGTATGTGTAGAAATTGTCAGGTAGTGTTAACAATGATTTCCTCAATATCTATAACAGGTAAGAGGTGTAGACTATACGTAAGAACAGTCCATGTATATACTAATCTACAATCATACCATTGTACAAAGTAAGGACATTGGGTAGTGTAATAATACATGTAAGGGACAGATCACTGCAGTGACTATGAAAGTTGTGAAAACTACAGGGATATATTAGTTGTTAATTGACCTCTCTCTCTCTCACCCCCACCATATGTGCTACAATAACCTAATTACACACCTCAATGGGTATGTGTACACTCCAAACTTTTGTTGTGATGTATGTCCTATTAGTTTATAAATATTCACATTTGGATCTATGCATGTGCCATGTTAAAATACTTCCATATTGGTGGCCTCTTGCCATCAATGAAACCTACATGCTGTTGTAATGGCCACTTTTGTCCCATATATGTAGGTGTTCTGCTTGCTCTGCAACTGTTGTAATTCTGGTGTCTTGAGTTAATGGAAATACCTATGCATGCTGTTATAACTAATCCTGAATGCTGTTGACTATTACTAACTGATATTTTTCTTAAAACTGCAACACCATAGCTTGTATGGGAAGGCTGGCCCCAGCGGACCCACCTGTTCCACCTCAGCTGGCCATGGCACTGGGCACCAGCACATATAGGGCCTAGCCTGGGACCTCCTCCTTCGTTGGCCCTGCACAACCTTTGGGTGGAACTGCCACAGGGCATGGGGCTCAGTCCCCCCTGGGAGCGGGAGTGGAGCGGTACCTGTCTTCTGCCGTCAGGTCTGAGCCATGGTGCATAGCGAGCTCAACAAAGAGATCTGGGACAAGCTACACCAGCTTGAGGGCTGCGTGGCGCGATTAGTGGGTAAGCCTGCCCCTACTACCCAACCCCCAGCACAGCCACCTTTGGGGCTGTGAAAGTGCAGTGGTGACTGCCCATAGGTGGGGACCTCAGTTCCACTGTTTCCATTTGGGGGCTCATGGGCTTGCGACTTCCAAGCACCCCTCCCTGTCCAAGGTGTTTACCCCCCCACATGTGCCATATACTGTCCCTGTATGCGTCTTGTTTGTGTTGTCTGTTAACCAACCCAACCTACCACCCCAAATATACCTACTACCCCTTCCCAACATTCCACTCTCACCTGAAAAAAAAATCTGTTCCCAAAAAAAAATCCCACCCCATACATAGCTATCCATTTTGCACACATGTACACTGGACACATGTAATCCGGTCTAATTGGCATCCCAACTTATTATTGTTGTCCTCACCCCCAGCCAGGGGTCTGAGTGTCCAAACCTACCTCCAAATATAGTGTATATGCACAGCTATTGCTGTAGAAGAAATGGGCAGCTATGGACCTTCCCTACACCCTTCCTGCACATCCCTGGCTTTTTTCCCTACTGTCTTTCCCTCTTTGTGCCCCTTTTTCACCACTTTCCTATCAACCCCTTTTTCTTTTCTTTTAAAGTAATTAGTGCGGGGTAAGCGGGAGTAAGCACTTTTAAGCAGCAGTAAGTGGGTTTAAGCAATGCCTACACACGTTAAGCAATTTAGAAGCTGTGTGTAAGAAACTGTAACCGGAAGTTAGCAGTGTTTACCTCTGTGCAAACCCACTTAAAACTGCTTTAAAGTGCCTTAATCACTCTGTATCCAACGGCCCGTTGTTCTGCCAAGCAACAAAATAAACAGCCTCTGCAAGGCTTGAAACCAGGACCCTTCACACCATAGACAAAGTGATTTACCACAAAGCCATGCCTGCTATACATAAAACTGATGTTTTCAGAAACTTAACATCCAGCCCAGTCATGCAACAGTACAGAGAATGTATTCCAACATCTAGATGTATGTGTGTGTAAATATAATAATATCTAAACAGATACAACATATCTAAATACGTATATGTATGTATATATATATATATATATATATATACATATTTTTTTTTGAAATATATACATATATATAAATATATATGAACATATATACATACAAATGCCTACATCGACATATATGTCTACACCTATATGTCTACATATACACAGCAAGTTACATATATGTACGCAGATATATATCTGTATAAGTATATCTGGGACATAGTTTATATATATATATATATATATATATATATATATATATATATATATATATATATAAGCAGATATATATATATATATATATATATATATATATAAGCAGATGTATATATATATATATATATATATATATATATATATATATATATATATATATATATATATATATATATATATATATATATATACATCTATATAGGTATATATGGCCACACATCTGTAGATAGCAATGGTAGATTAACAAAAACAAATATGTCCACATGCACCGTTAATGAGGTTGAGATACCCCAAACAATATACATCATGTACAAATAGGTATACCCCCCCACAACCAAACACGACTGCCCTGCAATACACTACCACATGTTACAGATCCCATAACCAGGACCTGACATGACATGGGCACAAGACAGTACAACAACACACCTGTATGTTGTCAGGTTGGTATTGGTAACATATCATGCAGTACAGTCTGGCTCCCATAGGAGATGTAAAATGTGGAAGCTATCAACATCCCCAGGATATATATACACAGACACATAAATGCAGATACAGATATACATATATATATACATATATATAGATATACATGTGACTACACATACACATGCAGAGATATGTACAGTAAGATACATATGTAAAAGGTGCACACAATATGGAACAGCCACTATGCCTACAGTTCACACCTGAACAACTGGACACTGTATGGGCCACCCATACAAATTACAATTGTTGCCCGAAACATATACCCACAGAGTGGCTATAGAAAAAACACCAGACACAGGTTTGCAGAAATGGATAACCTTTATTTGTGTACTATTACAGTTCAATACGCTATGTCATATAGCTGTTCAGACACTGACATCCAAATAAACAGAGTAATGCAACTGTGAAACAGTTATACTAATACAGTAGTCTGGAAAGGTTCACAACTGTTGCTGTCCAGGCCAAGGCCTTCAAATTGTACAATAGTAAAGACAGACTGGGCCACAGGATACCAAACAATCAACAGTATGTAATGCAGGTGTATAGTTCAGCAGCCTCTATCTACACGCTGTACAAAATCACTAGATGCTAAAGACTTCAGTTGACCAAATGGGATGTAAGTGTTGCATAACAAGGCATAACTGACACCATCACAAGCACACTGACAAACAGAACAGTCTGCGTGGCAGGAGGCAGTAGGCCTGCATTAACCCAATCTATGTGAGTAATGTAAATATAGGTGAAGTATACAGTACTGTACATTCAGAAACCTTAAGGCAGCTCACCCCTGATACCCCCACATTTTGTAACAGCCTAGATCATTTATGGTGCAATTCCCCAGACTCAATAATACAGGGCCATATACCACTGTTACATACACTGGCCTCTGGAGTGCATAAAGGCACACATGTATTGTGTGGGTGAAGGCCACGCATATATGGCCCCAGCCCCACCGTATATGTGGGGGATACAACAGCAGTAGACTGATGGCAGCAATGGCAGTGTGATATACTCACAGCCCACTACAGAATAACCCCTAACAGCATGTCATATGTGCAAAGCTTGGTATGTAGGTGGAGGACAGAGGCTGGAACACAGGCCCATATGTGTATTGTTTTCACAGACATGGTGTGTGTGGGAAGTCACATCTGCTTTTCACATGTGTGCCATTGACTACTGACAGACATCCTAAGGACATCATAGTAATGTACCCCACTGCTAGCACGTAATGCCCCTGTGGACTGCAGCAGAGATATTGGCCAATATATGTGGACTTTCTGACACACTCTGTACAGTCCAGAGGTATACACAGAACCCCTTAGTGCAAAACATGTGTACCATGCCTGACAATATGGATGTTGACAGCCATTGTAGATGGGTATAACACACAATGACTGGTATGCATTTGCCACCATAGGTTATGCATTCACACACACCTGTCTGGCCTGACACATAATAACCGCTGGTACAGGGGTGCCATGGCCACATACATCCCACTAGATATTGACATACATCTGTGCAGCATCCCACTGCTCTGTCTGACATACATGACTCTTAAGGAAGGCCTGGCAGCAGTACATCTGGAAAGTATCTGCACATGACATCTCACTGGGTAAGTACACTAAGGTGTTAGGTATGTAACAACGCACTGTGCAGGCTACAGGTAGTCTGGCTGAACACTGGCCTACATCTCCTATGGAATGCACATGTACCTGTATATATAGCAGGCTCTACAGGCATGTCACAGCACAGGTTAAAATACACCTGTGTGAAATTACATAACCACAACCAATGTGAACTCAGCCACAGCCACATATGGTAATCTAGCATAATATTACAGTATATGGACTACCTGTTCAACACCATCCTCATATGTGCCACTCACAGACTAGCCCTACATATACTAGGCTGATACACAGTTTGGTCTGATGGCTGTCTGTGGTATGGGACATGTGTGTGTATGGCCCTACAATCATATAAGCCACTATGGTAACATACAGTGGAGCAGCATGTAACATCAGATAGTATGGGACCTAGAACACTTACATCTACCACAGTCTGTACACAGGCTAAAGTACATATTAACAATACACACACTGTCAACATTTGCCATATGTACACAGACCTCAGTACTGTACAAACATCTACAGATTGTCCAGATTATGTCATCAAATATAACCCCTACTGTACATAACATGTGTAGCAGTCTGATATCTCACTGGCTTGTTATCAGATATGATGACACTAATGATTGGTATACAGCACATATGCACCTCTTAATGCAAGACATATGTACAAAGATTGACAAAGTTATGGCTGGAAGCACATACATAGGGCCAATATTGACATGTTGCTGTGATAACCGTATACATTTACTGTTGTAACAGTAAACATATGTTTTACGAGGGATATGAAGTCAGTAACTGTCACAACATTCACCATCTACAGACTGCAATCCTCACACTACCTTCTGCAGTTCACAGATAGATGCTGTGTGGGTAACACATGACACCAAAGGCACAACACACTGCCCAGTCTGCAAATGACCCTACAGATGGGGATTCCTCATAAACATAGAACTGACATGGCAGGTATTGTAACATGGAGGACAACTTTATCCACACACACACTGTTAAACTAACATTACTCCAAATGCAGTATAGCAGCACTTACAGTCTGTAGTCAGGTCAGGCACATCCCCCTCCTGTGTGTTGCCGTGTTTCCACAGTGTATGTTGTTAGAGATAAATCCCCAATCCATCTGAGATGCTGTTTGCCAAACAACATATCTAGTTTCTGCTCACAGTGAATGTAAAGGGCCAACACCAACATGATGTTCCTAGATATTGGAGTGTGTTCCCATGCAATTGGCTATGGGAATGTTACCACAGCTGTTTCACATGCAATCAAATAGGGGAGGGATGCAATTCGTGCAGAGGCCATCAGTTGATCATGAGCATCACTTAAAATACGCATGCTGCTGCCTAAACAAAGCAGGTGTAGGTTTCCACATCCACCAGAGAAGGAGTGAGTGAGGCAGACAGAGGCAAAGACAAGTCAGGGAAGGGTGGGAGAGTAAAACATAAGCATGTTTATGTCACACACCTACCAGCACAGGGTATCAAGCCCCTGATGACTATGTAGTGCTATCACAGTTCTATGCAGTTATTGGATGCGTCACATGGGTTAGATGTTGTGGAGCCCTCAGAACATATATGTGATGGTGAGTGACATCTGCAACAGGGATATGGTAGCTATACGGTAGGTGACGTACATGTGCCTGTCCACATGAACAGGTGCCAGCGTCAACACAGCCACACTCTCACAGGGACCCACACACACTGACACACTTGGCAAGGCCAGGATTAGAACTCATCAGTAGTGGGATTGCCACAACACATCACTGTGCAGTTATCACATGCACCACATGGGGTCATATGGAGGTTGTATGGGCAAAGGGTATGGGGAGGTGTCTGACATCAGACAGCATGCTTCAGTATGCCAATTGGGATTGTAGTGAGTGTGGATGTGATCATACACATCATACAACACACACAAAAACACACAGGGTGCCAGTACTGACATGCATGGATGCATTTTTGCACGGGTGTGTGGTGGTCGACTGTGCCAGATGGCTATACAATGCTAGGTGATGGGTATACTTTGGCATCAGGCCACATGACAATGGTCTGCATTGTGGCTCAGGGCTGTAGTTTCTGCATTTGCCCACACAGGTGGGTATTGTATCCCCCATCCAGTCACCTGGGTGACTATTGTGTGTGGCCAATGCTCTGCATCGCTTGCCATGTAAGTGTTCCCTAGTCCATGACATGAATGGTGTCTGGGATGTGCACACCTCCCACATACATGTACAGTGACATGTGGAACTGCACCTGAGTTGTCTGGCCCATCTTGTGAACACAGATTATCATCAGATGCGCCAGTCTTGCCCACCTGTGGAGGGAACTGGTAATGGCCAGCAGGTTTACCATGCACCTACATTGATAGGATGCTAATGGCATTCCCTGGTGTCAGTGGCATTTGTCCATACAGGGCATGTTGTCAGGCATGGTATGTCCTTTGTGGGTCACATGTGATGGCACCACAGGTGTTGCAGGTGTCCATTGGGGAACATGGGGAAGGTGCTCTGTCTGCATGTATGTGCATATTGGACAGATGGACAGGGTGCTATGCCCTCTGTAGCCCACTGCAATCACTCCAAAGTTACTATCGGTGGTCAATATGCAGTGTACTATCCACATATTAGCTGTTGCCTAGGCATGTGTGTGTGTATGAGACATGGATTGAGGGTGTGCTATGGGTAATACTGGGGTTGCGAACTGTGATTGCCTGGCCTTGATGTCACATGTATGGGTATGGTTTTGCACCCCAGCCTCTCAGCTATTTCACATCTGTTATCCCTATATGGTGGACATTGTGATATATAGTAGGGCCACCATATAAGAAATATGCAAAACCTGCTCCACATTGGGCACAGGTGTCACACACTCATACCAGATATGAATTGGAAACACATACACACCTGTCATGTCTGGGAGTAGAACCCCTACTTAGTTTATTACACTGCACAGTTATAGTACACACCACAGTGATTACTGGAGTACTCTTTCCCCAAAGGTGTATATCACACTGGATGACATCAGCAGGATTGCCAAAGTAGGACATTCAAATTGTAGTGAGTATGACTAGCCTAAAATGCATTGCTCCCTACACAGGCAGTGACACAAACACAAAACATCCACAACCAACATGTGTGGGTATAGAACCCCTAACAGAGGTCTATATCACACTACATTATGGAACTGTTATAGGATGCACCACAGGGATTACTAGAGAACTATTTCCCCAAAGGTGTATTTCACAATGAATGACACCAGCAGGCTTGCCAAAGTAGGGCATTTGAAATGTACTGAGTGTGACTAGCCTAAAATGCATTGCTCCCTACACAGACAGTGACACACACACACACACACACACACACACACACACACATAAAACATCCACAACCGACATGTGTGGGTATAGAACCCCTAACGGATGTCTATATTACACTACAGCATGGAGCTGTTATAGGACACACTACGGGGATTACTGAAGAGCTCCTTCCCCAAAGGTGTATTTCACAATGAATGACATCAGCAGGATTGCCAAAGTAGGGCATTTAAAATACACTGAGTGTGACTAGCCTATAATGCATTGCTCTGTACACAGACATTGAAACACACACAAAACATCCAGAACTGCTATGGGTGAGGAGAGAACCCTACCGGGATTCTAAATCACACTACAGCAGTACGCAGTTATGGCATGTGCTACAGAGATTACTGAGCTACAATCTTCCCAGAGGTGTATTTCTAGGTGGATGACATCAGCAGCCTTGCCAAAGTTGAGCATATGAATAGTAGGGAGTGTGACTACCCTAAAAAGTAGTGCTCTCTACACAGACAGACAGACACACAAACACACTTGCCATGTCTGGGGTTAGAACACCTACCTAACTACTCTATCACACTACAACAGTACGCAGTTACAGGATGTGTTATGAAGATTACTGGGCTACAACCTTCACAGAGGTGTATTTCTAGGTGGATGACATCAGCAGCCTTGCCAAAGTTGTGCATATGAATTGTAGGGAGTGTGACTACCCTAAAAAGCATTGCTCTCTACACAGACAGATACCCAAACACACTTACCATGTGTGGGATTAGAATACCTATCTAACAACTTTATTACACTACAGAAGTATACAGTTACAGGATGTGCTATGGAGATTACCGGATTGCAATCTTCCCAGAGGAGTATTTCTAGGTGGATGACATCAGCAGCCTTGCCAAAGTTGAGCATATGAATTGTATGGAGTGTGACTACCCTAAAAAGCATTGCTCTCTACACAGTTAGACATGCACACAAATACAGTGACCAACTCTGGGAGTGGAACTCCTACCTAACTAGCTTACCACACTACAGCAGTACACAGTTATGGGACGCGCCACAATGATTACTGTGCTGTAACTCTCCCAAAGGTGTATTTCACAGTGGATGACCTAAGCAAGCTTGTCATAGTAGGGCTATGGGGAGTGCAGTGTGTGTGCATGGGCCATAACCCATTCATCTAGGGGTTGACACACCACATGCGGGCACACACAGGGTCATATTTCACAGGTACTTGTATACAGCTGCTAGACGACTACTTCCTTGTACAGTCATTGTTGCACAGCTGGCAGGTGCACCACATAGTCTGTAATGCTAACAGATATGGGTGGCTAGTATCTGCAGTGAGTGACATCTGAACCTCATGTGTTTGGAGCCCTTTGGCTGTGTGCTGGGTGGGACATGCCTGGATGGTTCCTTGTCACAGTCACCCTCTTCCACACATCTATTTACATGTACCTTTGGCTTATTATAGTGTGTTGTCCTTACATATATGTCTGTATTCCTATCCACTGTGTGTGCAAGGCACGAGTGATGCTTACTGACGAGTGTCTGCACTATCAACTGTGACTGGTGTTTGCAGACATGGCCCTCATATGTTTAAGTGTGTGAGCATGCCCAGTATGGCTGTCTGTATTGAATGTGTGGATCGAGGCCAGGTAGTTTGTTCTGCAGTGCTGACCTTTGTGTTGTACACCGACAAGTAGCATGCTGTCTCTGCAGGGTATCCATCGATCATTTGGCATTGACTGTTATTACATTGACTATTTCTACATTTCTACGCAGGAGTGGGGGGGGCACACCTGACTATTACTACATGTCTACATAGGGTGGGGGGCACACCTGACTATTTCTACATTTCTATGCAGGATGGGGGGCACACCTGAATGTTACTACATGTCATGTAGGGTGAGGGGCACACCTGACTATTTCTACATTTCTACACCGGATTGGGGGGCACACTTGACTGTTATTAAATGTCTACGTAGGATGGGGGGCACACCTGACACTTGTACACATTTTCTAAGACTGTACTGGTATGTCAGGTACTCCATTTCATTCTGTAGGCTTACCTATTGTGCTGACTGCAGGCATACCAGTGTACTACAGATCTTAGCTTTTAATTACCTACATATTAGTTTCTGACTTCCTACCCTTCAGAACTGACATCCCACTGCCTGTCCTGCCATAGTCTGTCTGTGTAGGCCTGGGAAGGTTACCCATATTCAGAGGCCATAGCACAGCCTTTGTTTGTGTTTGTCTACTCCTGTCCTGCTGGCTGTGACTGTTGTTGGGTATGTGAACCACCCTGCCTGGCATGTGTGAGTCACTTACCTTGTGGGTGTCCCAATATTGAGGGTGGTGCTGCAGGGCTGCCTATGTTGGATGCTCATAGTACACTCCCTACACATGGTTAAGCACAGGTAGTGTAATGTTTGGCATCCCTTTTACTGTATGTGAGAGTCAGAGAGAGGTGTTATCTCTGGGTCCCTCCTGTGCCAGTGTATGTGCTATGCGTTGCCTCTTTGCCAAGGCCAAGGCATACTGGGCACACCTCCTTCTGCTTATTGGGGCAGGCTCAGGTTGTTCCTCCTCCGAGTCACTCTATGCCTGTGCAGGCCTTGGCAATGGTGGGGGGCTGTGTGGCCCTGCTCCATGCTGTTCCTGCTACAGGTGTTTCTGCAGGATCATATTTTGTAGCATGCCACATACAAGGACAATTTGGGTACATGTAGCTGGTGAGTACTGCAGGGCTCCACCGGATGTGTCCAGGCACCGGAACCATGACTTGAGCATCCCAAACACATGCTCTACTATAATTCTAGTCTGTGCGTGTGCCTCATTATGGAGTTCTTGTTCAGGTGTGTGTGCATTTCTGATGGGTGTCATCAGCCACAGCTTCAGTACGTATCCAGCATCCCCCACTAGGTGACCATCAGGGATGCCCCCATTGGCAAATCTCTGGTACAGTTGCGTCAGATGCCAGATGTGGGAATTGCTTCCAGGTCAGCCAGCACACACATTCATTATTATGCCCTGGGCATGGCACACAACCTGGCAGTTGATGGAGGGGAAGCCCTTGTGGTTGATGTAGACCCTACCCCGCTCACTGGGTGGTGCTTTGATGCATATGTGCATGCAGTCTATTGCACCCACTACCTCAGGGTATTCTGTTATTTGGTGGAACAGTTGCATATTGCTGGCCAATGCCTCACAGGTTTTGGGAGAATATACGTGCTCACCGACATGTGCTGACATGGCATCCAGGAACTAGTGGAGTACCCTGGATGCTGATGCCTGTGAAAACCCCATCATATCCCCAGTTGGCCTTTGGAAGGTACCTGTGTTTAGTATTCTTAGGCCTACACATACCTTGGTATCCACTGGGATGGGTTCCTCTCTGTTTGTTCTGTGTGTCAGTTGTGGCCGGCACAGCTCAACAATTTGCTGTAGGAGGTCCCTGTCCACCTTATAGTGCTCCACTATCTCCAGCTCATGTAGCCCCTGGTAGGTTACCCTGGGTCTGTACATCTTTCTCCGTCTCCTCACTGTGGGTTTATCGACAGCATTCACATTCTCACCACCCTCAGCCTCTTCCACAAGCTGTTGTATGATAGCTATAGCAGCCCCTAGCATTTTGCTGTTGTGAGTGTTAAAATTTCCCGCTTGTTTACACCGGTGGTGTAGAGTGTAGAGTGTGGATAAAACCAGAGGGAAAGGTATTTGCATAGTTTATACTAGTGTTCTGGGCTGGGCTGGCCTGCTGCCTGTGCAATTGGCTGATGCTGATACATTTCACCTGCCAGCTAAGCTAGTTCTCCTTGATTACCTTCCTACTGCTATTTTCCATTCTCATTGCCTTCCTGTTTAAGCCTGGGTGCATGCCGCACAAACAGAGTGCTCAAATGTGCACACTGCTGTCTGGTTTAACTTCTTTTTTCTTCCTGTAAAACCTGGTCCGCAGCATGCACACCTGCTTAGGCTTTGTAAAGAGTGCTAGGCAGGTTTAGACACACCCCCTAGCTTAGTTGTGCTAAGCTAGGAGCAGACCCGAGCCACAGGGCTCCAATCCACTTACAGTATGCACACCCCCCCCCCATGATGTCACCTAACTCCTAGGCTTGCACCAAGCTATTCCTACTCCTACACTGTTGGGACCTGACACACATGTTGGGGAAAACTGGGATTCACTATCATTCCCCTCATTTGCATAGGATTGCCTGCTAATGCATAGTTACATGTCTCATACTGAGCCTCCCCCCTTAGCAACGACTACTCACTGGCCATGTTGTCTTCTGCCTGCCATTGACTTGCATGGTAGAATGCTGATTTTAGTTAGAATGCTTACTTTAGGCTCATTTTGTTATTTTCCCCCCGATCTCATTTGCGCACTGCTGCCCTATACTTAAACAGCCGAGATTGGCTAAAAAAACATAAAAGTTGATTTTTGTATTTTTTTTTTTTTTATGTTTGCAATGCCAATGACCTTATACTTGGACATTGGCATGCTTACTATATGATATGCAGCCTTTATTTGGAACTGTCACAGCTACGTTTGGGATTTTGTAGAAATGTACTTGGTTACTAACCGAGTACATTTTTGCAGATAGCACTAGTCTTGCACGGATGATTGCAAGCTTCCTGGATTGCAAAATCACCTAATTTGCATAGATTTCTCCTGAAAATGGGGTGACTTGCATACAAGTTCTTTGTGCGTGCAGGATTAGTGCAGGAGCGCTCATGCACACCCCTGCAGGCTGTTCCTGGATTGCACAGCAGACATATTGCCTGCTTGAGCTCCTACACCAATCTTGCACGCCGTGCAAGCTTTCAAGAATCTGGGGGTTTATCTATCATACACTTTAACTTTTAATAAATTAGAAACAGACACTGCATCATTTAAACCTAGTGGACAGTTGGCATTCAGATAAATCTGTCACCATACCTCTTTTTCCTCCAGATACAATTTCCATGGACCACCCCGACTTACACATTGCACCTGTTGTAAAACAGCAAACTTGAACATATGTTGGGGAAATATTTTTAAATGCCCATATAATGCATTAGTTTCTTTATGTTGTGTAATCTCATAGAAATGCTTGTGAATTCTTTGTGACAACTTACGCTGTGTCTTACCAACATAATAAGCAGTGCATTGTGTACACATGGCAATATAAACAACTGCTCGTGAATAACAACTGCACTTGCCCCTAATTTTTCCAACTGCTACTTACATTATTCTAGTAGCCATCCTCCTCATGTTAAGCATGGGATTATTAAGGGACAGTTAGTAAGAGCTGTCCGTATGGTCTCCGATTTCAGTGACATTTTGGATGAAAGTAACAAAATGGCACAAATGTTTTTGGACTGTTGGTATCATATATCCATTGTCAATAAAATTAGGCAGGACGTTACTAGGAAATGCAGTGCTGGCTTTTACCGACCCCTATAACAAACACCAGGTCAATATTCATCTCAATCTAATTTACAGGCGCATTTGTCTGTCAGCCAGTCTGTAGCCCACAAATTAGACTTGGATGTACATAATCAATCAGAGGCCAACAGTTCAGGCATGAGTAGTGACTCCTTTTGCCCTTTCATCACTACATTTTGTAATGATAGTCCAATGGTCATAAATATTTTAAATAAAAACTGGATATCATTAGAGGTGATCCAGATATGTTGGACACTTTCTGACAAACCCCTAGAGTGGTATACCAGAGAGGGCCTAATATAAAGAATATTTTGGAGAGGCAGTGCAATACAACATCTTCCAACCAGATGACACCTTGTGCCATTTGTCATCAATGCCAGCATATTTTTTCTGGTTCTAGCATCAAGGTGCAGGACAAGATTATAAAAATTAGGGGCAAGTACAGCTGTTATTCATGAGCAGATGTTTATATTGCCATGTGTACACAATGCACCACTAATTATGTTGGTACGACTAAGCGTAAGTTGTCACAAAGAATTCATGAGCATTTCTATGAGATTGCACAACATAAAGAAACTACTGTATTATATAGGCATTTAAAAATATTTCCCCAACATACATTCAAGTTTGCTGTTTTACAACAGGTGCAATGTGTAAGTTGGGGTAGTCCATGGAAATATTATCAGGGGGAAACAGAGGTATGGTTGCAGATTTATCTGAATATTAACTGTCCACCAGGTTTAAACGATACATTGTCTGTTTATTAAAACTTAAAGTGTATGATAGATAAAGAAATTTCATGCATATTTATTTTATATTTTATATTTTATTTCTTATATCTTTTGTGAACAGATATTAATGTTGATATATAGTTTCTATATAAATTTTTATTAGATTAGCATAGTACAGCAATATTACACAAATTTTACTTTATTGCTTTTCAAGTCCTTTTATATGGTTGCTTTTATAGCAATAGGTGTTATAAGTAATTTTTTCATGGAAAGGATGTTCGTTTTCAAAACGATGCTAACATATGAATGTTGGTTTGTATTTTTGTTAGTTTTTTAAAATTATATCATGTGGGGTTAATTCATGATTTGATTGGCTGTTGTATAGTATGACAAGGGTATATATGGTCAGTATAATTATCTCATGATGTCTGATGAAGTCTGGTGATTTTAAACCCAACAAAAGCGCTTAACATTTCAAAATTAACGGTTAGATTTTATCTTGGCTTCAAATTGTTTTACCTGGCTACTACTTGTTATCTGGTTACCACTTCCCCTTGCTGCACTCTGCACTTCTACGAGAATGGATCTGGCTTTTGATGTTCTTTAGGTGAGGACGGGAGGACCTACATCTACTATCTTCTGATCTTCAGTTTGTTTATTATATGCCCTCAGTCATGTCTGTGTACTTCCATCTTGTAAATAATCCTGTACATATATTTTTACTATGTAATTACATTCTCTTCGTTGTACTTGTTTTGACTTTACTATATCTCTAGTAAGAAAATGTTTATTGCCTTACTCAAGCTAAACTCAGGTTAAACTGTTATAAGACCATATGTATCATAGCCTTATATAGTCTTCCTCGCAATAACAACAGCACAGCAGAGGCTGTACTATCCCTGGGCATCTACCAACATACCTCTCAACATCTTAGAGCAAGAAATCTGAACAAAGTCATAAATAATGGGGGGACAAAGCCCTAAAAATAGGGGCAAGTTTTAAATATTGCTCTTACAAGCTTAGAAGGTTGATAGATTAACAAGTTTTGCATTGCTGTGAATTTTCTGAAGGGTATGAAGTTTGAAACTCAAATGTCTGTTATTATTTTCTGACCTCAATGTTCAATAATTTGCCAAAGATTTGACAGAAAACCACGATTTTCTGAAAAATGATTTGAAAATATGAGGCAAAAATCTTGACATTCTGCAAAAATCTGTACAGTTGAGAGGTATGTGCCAATATACCTAAGAAATCATCATTCTTGGTGACTGAGCCCAATATCTGATACCCCCCCACTATCAGTAGTAACCTATATGGTTCTCTCAGCTCATAAATACATCAACAAGATATAACAAGCCCTCCTCTAAGGCCTCTACTCTGGACTGCATTCTCTCAAAGAAAAACAATAATATTGTTACCTATGGCCCGATATCTGACAACCTAAGTGACCATTTGCCCAGTTTTGTGAACAGGCTTGTATGCAATCTAGTAAAACATCACACACACAAGAATGTGCGTAACCTATCCAATTTTAATGTAGATTGTTTCATTTTCACTTTACGCAATACAATTGGAATATGTTAAAAAATCTTCCTTTAGGCAAAGCCACTCTCATATTTAACAAAATGTTTACCAATATACTGAACGAACATCCTTCTATCAGGAGAAAAAAATGATAAACTTAATAAAGCAATATGGCTATCTAAAAACAGTAGATAATTAATGGTGCTTAGAGTCAAAGCCTGGAAAGCATGGCATGCCAACAAATCCCAACAAAAACCTGTGCACTACAGACAGATACAAAATAAAACCAAACACAGTATAAGGCTTGACAAAACTCTCCACTGCTTTAACTTATAGCAGGCACACCAAAAAAAAAAATGTTCTGGTCATCGATCCAAAATCTACTAAATCTAGGTCAAAGTCAACAATACAGCCCCTTATCAGAAGATGTTTCATCAACAGTCACTAATAACTTTAACAAATACTTCCTTCAAGCTGTAGCTTCACTTATCAAAGAGAACTCCATCAGACCAACCCCCCAACAACAGAACTCCATGAAAGCTCACTTATCACTCACACCTGTCCCTACCTCCACCATAAAAACAAAATCTCCTAAAAAGTAAAAACTCCAAGCTCTGCTGCAGGCATCCTTCCTCCTGAATTCCTAAAAATTTCAGCTGAAGCTCTATCATGTCCATTTTATATATATATATATATATATATATATATATATATATATATATACTAATAAATAGATCCATTCTAGACTTTCATGTCCCAGGCCCTTGGAAGAAGGCATACATATTTCCTATTCATAAAGGAGGACCCCCTGCTCACTACGTCAACTTCAGACCAATAGCTATCCTATTACCATTATCTAAAATATTAGAAAAGTGTATCCATTCTGAATTACTTCAGTACCTAGCCATAAACAACTGCCTCTCCCTCACACAACATGGTTTGTGATCCAACCATAGCACCACTGCTGCCATACTTCACTTTGCTGATACCATAAATAAAAACAGAAATACCAGAAATCTAGTATTTTCCTTATTGCTAGACCTATCCAAGACATTTAACACAGTCTCTCAACATAAATTATTACTAAAACTCTCTCTGTGGGTCTCTCTACCCCTCCTCCCTCTCCTGGACTAACGGCTACATAACAGATAGATTCCAAGCAGTCAAATGGCAGCAGGAATACTCATCATTTCTACCCATGACTGTAGGAGTGTCACAAGGTGCCATACTAGGGCCCTTCCTGTTTAACATGTTTATAAATGATCTATGCACTGCTTCCAAGTATGCCACTCTGGTACAATCTGCAGATGACTCCACTCTTATCTGCACAGCCTCTAACTTACTGAAACTTCAAGAAATTACTCAATAATCCTTTACGTCCATAGAGTCCTGTTTAGACAACTCACAATTTTTATTTTACTCCCCAAATACAAAATTAATACTTTTCATCCCAAAAACATTCTTTCAACACAAAACTCTTGTCAAAATCACTTCAGAAATAACACCCCGATTGAACAGGTCTCTAACACCAAACTCTTAGAAGTCACAATTAATGACAATTTGAAATTTGACCTAGACTTCCAAATTGTTTTTAAAAAAGCACCAACAACTCTGTCTCTTGTGTAGAACAAAACATTATGTAACAGACAAAACTAGAGAAACCATACCTAAATCCTACCTGCTACCTACCCTACTGTATACCTGCATACTCTTTACTAACCTACAAATGTCCACACAAACAATGCTGGAGCAATGCTAGTGTAAATGCTGCAAAATCGCCCCTTTAGAACTCATCACTGTTCTGCCCTTAAACAACTAAATTGGACTGAACTTCCACATCACCTCCACTATAGTCAGCTACATGTAGTTCATACTCTAATATACTACCCTGATAAGTATCTGGCACTAAAAGGCATACTTCAGCACTACCACCCTATCAAAACTCTTCACTCTAAAGGCAAACTCCTCCTCTCCATTACTAAAGCCCAGAATGCATCAGGAGACTCCTTTTACTCAAACTCTGTAGCTTCCCTCTGAAATGCCCTTCTACATGCTCCCAGACTTCTTGAAAACAAACATGGTGGCTGTACATCTCCAGGATAAGTATAACATATTTGCTTCTTCCTTTTCCTTCTCTTCTACTATGTGTCTGCTCTCCTCTAGGCTGTTGCCAACTTTCATGCAGTCTTCACCCACCCCACCTTCTAGCTATACCTGTCTTAACTCTTTTAACACTCATTTAGTTTATATCTCATAATTAAATCAACCTTTTGCTTTCCACCCTTTGTAAATAACTCAGTACTGTGTATTGTGTCATCTTTCCTACTGCTTAGTTATTTAACCATATCTTTATCGAATATGATTTGTATAAGAAGCCTTACTACTTTATGTATAGTTAGTATCTTATCTACTTTGACAATGTAAAATTTATTCTGTCTGACGCTATTGGTATTGTATAACTAAAAAGAATTTGTTTTTACTGTATGTACTGGAGCTTTTCTCCCCAGACCTGTGCTGTAAAGGGGCCTATTTGCCTAGCAGGACTTCCCCAGTCAACAAATGTAACATAAATAAATAAAAAAAAAAAAAATAAACAAATAAACAAAAAAATAAATTTGCCTCATCTACTCCCACAGTGTAGGCTCCATTATTTTCATCTGTAAATTATGATTCTTCTGTGTTTTATTGTATTTGTACTTTTATCATTGTAATGTGTTTTTACACTTGGGATGAACCTGAAATTTGTCCATATGGATCAGTAGACATAAATCTTTTATGTTTAAAGCATACCAATAAAAACACTATACTGATGTCCTTACATTCATCAATGAAGTATTCATAACTTATGGGATTGTCTGCTATGGAAGCCCATCATCCGGCCAGTAGCTTACCATTGCTTTAAGGTACGCTGAACATCACCTAAATGCTTCTCGTGTAGCATAGGGTATAAAGGTGATGTTCAGGTGTTCCATCCTCAGAACTTCTTTGCCACCAGTCTGAGCGCTGTTTTTAACCATCGGTCTGTTTGCCTCTGTCCCTTTCTGCCATTTTTTTTCTGTATGTTTGTATTGGGGTGATTACTGGTGTTTGCTGAAGTCTTCACCATTGCAGATAAGTGGGTCTATATCACATAGTCGAAGTTTTATAACTTCGAACATGGAATGTTCGAACCATTCCATTCAAAGTTATAAAACTTTGACTAGTGATTAAAAAAAAGAAGTAATAACAAAAACTGTTGTAAGCGGGGGGGGGGGGCAAGCCCACCTGCACCCCCCACACCCCCCACTACTTAAATATACCAACTCTGAGATCACACCACATTGAAATGAATGGAAACCTCCCCTTAAGGAGATTTTCGTTTAAACGCTCAAACTTGTACAAGTTCAAACTTATGGTCTCGACCATATCGGGTTCAAACTTGTAAAAGTTCGACTATGTGATAGGAACCCCAGATAAGTACCTAGTTGAGGGTTTTGTTTTTTCTTGAGTTTTTTGTGCTGTTTGGGAGATTAATGTCATCCAGGAAGGGTAAATGCCAGTGTGGGAGGCAGATGCCCCATAAAAAGTGCCTTTTTTGCCTAGGAGCTTCTCATGGCCATACGTCTTGTTTGATTTGTCCGCCTTTTGTCCATAAAACCCTTTGTAGTAGGCTTTTTTCCCTTTCATTGTGTCTTGAGAACCAGTGTCTTGAGCTTCTTGCTAAAGATACTATGGATGGAACTAGGTAAGACCGGAATCTTCCACTGTCCAGCATCTGCCAGGTGTTTCTCCCTAGGTTGTTACAGACCCAGAGGCTCGCCTGGCTGTGTTGTCAGATTTCTTAGACCACGTCCGGATTGGAGGATGGAGAGGATCTGGTGGGCAGCACATCCAACGAGGCTTTGCAGGTATCCATTTCAGATGTTCAGGGGGAAACACAGTTGATTGTTTCCGAGGGGCCTAGGAAGATTCTGCATATTCTTCTTAGGGAAGAAGTTCCTGTCACTGTTGTGGGATGCTGTCCTAAGTTAGAGCCTTCTCAGTTCTCTAGGATAGATATTCCCTTAAAAAAGAAACAGAAAGCCAAACATGCTTCTTCTGCCCTAGGGGTCCACAAAGTGAGTGGCAGGCCTTGGTTATTTAATGCTTTACTGTCATTAAGGCCTCCTAAAGGGGGTTTGGTTCCTGCTCCTCTTTGGTCTTCTTCTACACTTAAAAGGCCTAGAGAATTGAATTCCTCTGAGGAAGAGTTGGATTCTGATGAAAAACCCTTACTTATTCTACCCAGATTCCTTCTCCTTTAGACTACAGGTCTGAGGAGAAGGAATATAATAGTCCAGATACTGCATAATAGTATAATAGTCCAGATCCTTCTGAGGAAATTTCCCTTGGGGACACAATGTCTAGGATGATGGAATTCTTTAAGTGGGATTGTGCTTAGGTTTCTGATATCCATAAGAGATACTATGAGTTACTACAGATGGAATCTCCTAAATCTGTGGCCATTTCTCCTGTCTTAGCTGCTTTACTGGATGTTTTTTCCAATGCCTTTAAAGTGCCTGATTCTCTGCCTCCTGCTCCCAAGAAGCCTGATAGGTTTTATACGGTGCCTGAGGATTGTTCCTTTTTGTTCAAATGTCCTGCTGCTGACCCCTCTGCCTGTAGCCCCTGATAAGCTGTCTCAATTGCTTCCTTCATCCGAGTTACTGCCTTCTGACAAGGACACCAGAACCATGGACTGGCTAGGTAAGAAGGCTTATACTTCAGCTACCCTAGATTTTAGGACTATTAATTATCAGACCCATATCTCTAGGTATGTGTTGGCTCTTCTTTCTCAGGCTTGTCAGCTTCTTTCTAATCTTCCAGACTCTGAGAGCAAATCTTCTGCTCTTTCTTTATTAGCTACTTCCTCTCAAATAGTTCATCATTCTATTAAATGTAGTTATGATGCAGCAGATGCCTTTTCTAGGGTTCAGTTCTGAGGAGGTATTCCTGGCTTAGGCTTCAACCTTTACCCAATGATATTAAGGCTAAGTTGATGAATGCTCCTCTGGATAATAAACATCTGTTTGGGGAATTGGCTGATGGTTTGTTTAAGTCTCTTCAGGACAGGGGGAAGGCCTTATAGGAGCATAAACATGTCTTTGTTTCTCCTGTGCCTAAATTTCAGAGAAACTACTATTCTAAGCCAGCCTTTGTTTGTAAGCAATCTCACCCTCCTGTCAAAGGTAAAAAGGGTGGTAAACAGAATCTTCCTGCTAATGCCACTCAGACTGCAGGGATTCAAAAGCCTTCCTTTCCTGACAAACCAGGTGCTGTCTGACTATCCTCCTGTTCACAGCCATGTTCCTTTTTCTCTTCACCTTTCTGTTTCTCTTCCTATTTGCCTTCAAATCACCCAGGATTCTTGGGTTCTGTCAATCATTCGACAGGGGTACTTCATGGTGTGGATTTCCCATCCTCCTTTTATGGGCATTCTGCAGTTTCCTCAGGAACAACTTCCTTTTTTCCAGCAGTTCTTCAAGATCTCTTGTCTCTGGGTACTGTTCAAGAGGTGCTTGTGTCCCAAAGGGGGAAGGAGTTTTATTCAAGAATGTTTCTAGTGCCCAGAAAAGAGGGTACTTGGAGACCAATTCTAGACCTCTCTCATCTAAACACTTTTCTGAAGGTGCCTTCCTTTTGGATGTTGCCCCTTCAGACCCTGTTTCCTCTCTTGCTCCCTCAGGCCTTTCTGGTGTCTCTGGTTCTCAAGGATACTTATCTCCATATTCCAATCCATCCTCTTTTCAGGAAGGTTTTGTGTTTATTTGTTGCTTTCTGGCATTTTCTGTTCTGTGCTTTGCCCTTTGGCCTTTCTACTGCCCCAAAGGTGTTCACCAAATGCCTCGCTGCTGTGATTCCTTTTTGCAGGCTTTAAGGGATCCACATATTTCCTTACTTGGACTACCAGATGATTCATGCATCCTCTCCAGAGGTCCTTTTGCAAAATCTTCATTTTATCACTTCTCTTCTTCAGAGCCTGGGATTCACAATAAACTTCAAAAAGTCTTCCCTAACTCCTTCTCAGGATCATGTCTTTCTAGGTTGCAGGATTCAGACAGTGCCAATGCTGGCATACCTGCCTCCTCCAAAGGCCTTAACTCTTATTTCTTACTTTCAAACTCTTCTACCCTGGCCTCCATTACAGCCAGGGAGTTTCTGAGAGCTCTGGGGTTCTTGGCTTCACCATTCTGATGCTTCCTCTGGCCAAACTCCACATGAGGATGTTCCAGTGGTTTCTGAAGTTGGTGTGGCTTCAACATGCACATCTTCTTGACTTTACAGTTCCTCTTCTCCTTTGTCTCAAGAAGAAACTTCTATGGTGAATTCAGCAGTTGTCTCTGAATCCAGGGTTCCCTTTTCATCCTCCTCTTCCCACTCAGGATCTGTTCACAGGCACTTCAGATATGGGATGGGGAGCAACATTTGGCTCCTTGAAGGTTCAGGGAATGTGGTCGCCTCGTCAGCAGAAGGAGCACATCAACACCAAAGAGATGATAGCTCTTATGTCGGCTCTTCAGGCCTTTCATCCTCTTTTTCTCTCTGGGGTCTCTCAAGTTTTTCACAGACAGTACCACATTTATGTGATATATAAATAAACAGGGAGGAATAAGATCTTATCTTCTTTTTCAGCTGCACTTCTAGTACGGGATCTGGCTGTCAAGTATCAAGTGACTCTTCAGGCAATTTATATTCCTTCAGATCAGAACATTGTGGCAGCCACTCTGAGCAGGTCCTTCACTTAATCCCATAAATGGTTGCTTCACATGGCTGTGTTTATGGACATTGTTCACCAGTGGGGTACTCCTCAAGTAGATATCTTTGCCTTCCCTCTGAAAAGACAACTTCCTCTGTTTTGTGCCAGAGTCCCAAGTCCTCTGGTATGGAAGATGGATGTCCTCTCATTTTCTTGGAAAGGGATGGTTCTTTATGCATTCTCTCCCCTTCCTCTCATTCCAAGAGTCCTGTTTCAGGACATTCAACAGGATGCTCCCAAAATCTTGTTGGTGACTCCCTTTTGGCCATAACAACACTGGTTCCCTCTACTTCTGCATCTAGCCAAGGGCAATCATCACATGTTATCTCACAGGTTGGATCTACTTACACAAGACAAGGGATCTCTCATCCATCCCCACCTGTCCACTCTTCAAATGATACTGTGGGTGACAGGGTTTTGATTCCTTATAGACACTTTTTTTTCTGAGGGCATGTTGCAGGTCCTGCAGGAGGCCAGGAAATCTACTACTAGGAAATCCTACTTATCTAAATGGAAGAGGTTTTCTATTTGGTGTCTTTCTTGTGACATGGACCCACTTTCTGTGGATGTCCCTTTGGTTCTCTCTTATTTGTGTGAGTTGCTCAATACTGATTTGGCCTATTCTTCTATTAAGGCCCACTTATCGACTCTTTCTACTTGTCTGCCTTTAACTTGTCCATTAGCTTCTAGATTTGAGGCTAAGCAATTTCTTAAAGGCATCCTTAATATTAGACCTCCTAGGAAGCCTGTTCATTCTCACTGGGATCTTAATTTCATTGTGGAGAATTTGAATCAGGCTCCTTTTGAGCCTGCTGTTTCAGCTTCCTTGTAACATTCTTCTTGGAAGACATTTCTTTTGTTAGCTCTTACTTCTGCCAGATGGGTGTCTGAGTTGCAAGCCCTTATAATTTGTCCACCTTTTTTGATATTGCACGAGGACAGGGTGTCCTTCTTTTATGTCCAATGTGGTTAATGAGTTGTCAATCAGTCTATTAATTTGCCTACTTTTTTCCCCTCTCCGCAGTCCGACAGTGAGAGAGTGCTGCATACTTTAGACATGCATAGACAGCTCAGATTTTATTTGGACAAGACTAAAGCTATCAGAAAATCTGATCAGTTGTTTGTTTCCTTTCATCTTAGGTCTTTAGGATTGGCTGTTTCCAAGCAAAATATTTCTACTCAGATTTCAAAGGCTATTTCTTTTTGTTATACTTTTCATGGCAAGAGCCTTCCTTCTTCTGTAAAAGCTCAATCTACTAAAGCTGGGGTTTCCTCTGGTGCTTTTTTCATGGACTTAGACATTAATTCTATTTTTGAAGCTGCTACCTGGACTTCCGTGCATACCTTTACCAAACATTACCCGTTGGATGGTATCTCCAGAGCTACAGCTGGTTTTGCTGCTGCCATTCTTCATGGCTTCTTAGAGGCTCTGCTGCTTCCTCCTCCCAACTTTCTTCTTGAGCTTTGGCACTCTCCCATTTGTAAGGGATACTGCAGTGGTGAATGTAAGGACATAGTACAGTTGTGTAAAATCTTACCATAACAGTAGATGTCCTTGCCTTCACTGCTGCAGTATTCTTTCCATCCCTCCATCCTCTAGCCTTTTTTCCTTCCTGGATGTGCAGGTTCTCTTTGGTTCTCATAAGAACCACAAACCAAAAACCACAATAAAATACTAAAACTGAAAAGTAAATCGAACAACAAACCAGTGACCACCAAATTCTTTTATTGCTTCTGACATCTCGGCCATAAGCCTTCAAGGAAGATAAAAAACAGAAAAATCACATGTATATATACTATAACTAATTATTCAATAAAATAATTAATACATGAATTAAAACAAATTAAAGCCCTTAAAGCAACAAAACTACACACTACAATAGAATTCTCCAATTAAATTCTGAATTCATGCCCTTAGTTTTTATGTGAGGGGGGAGAGAATGAAGCTGACAGCTTTATAGACATTTTACAAATAAACATATTTGGGCTTAAATTTCATGGTATACAGAAGGGTAAAAAGGTTTATTTTTAGATGAAGATTTGGATATCTCCAGTCCTTTGGGACTACATACTCGAGTGCATAGAAAATTTGAAGGGGATATCTACTATTTAAAAGCTACTGGTTGTCACACACCACATACAATAGATGCTTTACCTTTTGGTGAGCTAGCTCAGATACATAGACTATGTAATATTGATTCTGAATTAAGGAAGGACATTTTAAAAACTAGCAATATGTTATATTGCAGAGGATATAGCAGTCAAGCTATTTTCAAGGCAGTTTCTAAGGTTAATGACAGGTATAGTAGGAGATCAGTTAAGCCATTTAAATATGGTTGTAACTCAGGAAATTCTGAAATGGATATATATTGTACCACTACTTACAGCTCTTTTAGTGACACTTTGATTAATCTGGTAAAATATTATTGGGATTTTCTTCAGTCTAAAAAAGAAATGTATCCATGGCTCCCTAAGCAACTTAAAATATCTTATAGGGTGGGGAGAAGTTTGAAAAATATGTTAGTTAAAGGGAGATTTATTATGCCCTCAGTAGATTTACATCCTACTATTTCTTATACAGGAACTCAGATTTGTGGTAAGTATAAAGCTTGTAAATATGTCACCGTTTTGAATATATTAATGGAAGGAAGTTCCAGGTTAAAGGTAATTTTAGATGTAATACACAAGACATTGTTTATGCCTTGAAGTGTCCTTGTGACAAGGTTTATATTGGGCAAACAAAGAGAGCTTTTAAAGTAAGACTGTTGGAACACATTAGGGATATAATTAATGTTAAAGAATCTAGTTCAGTAGCGATGCATTTTCAAGCTGTACATCAAAGCTCTGTAATAGGTTTGCACGGCACAGGTTTAGAAAGGATTGATGAAGTTCCCCTTGATTCTTGTTTGAAAAATAAGTTACTGTATAAAGAAGCACTTTATAGTCAGAAGTTTGACACTTTAAGCCCTAAGGACATGAATTCAGAATTTAATTGGAGAATTCTGTTGTAGTTTGTAGTTTTGTTGCTTTAAGGGCTTTAATTTGTTTTAATTGATGTATTAATTATTTTGTTGAATAATTATAGTATATATACATGTGATTTTTTATCTTCCTTGAAGGCTTATGGCCGAAATGTCAATAGCAATAAAAGAATTTGGTGGTCACTGGTTTGTTCGATTCTCTTTGGTTCTCGTTGGACTGCTGTTCGGACTGGGGCAATCAGTTCTGGGGATGGTATGCCTGAACGTCACCTTTACATCCTATGCTATGCGAGGAGCATTTAGGTGACATTCAACATACCTTAAGGCAATGGTAAGCTTTGGTAGACTGGATGAACAATGGGCTTCTACGGCAGGGAATCCCATAAGTTATGAATAGTGCAGTGGTACTGTTATGGCAAGATTTTACAGAATTGTACTTTACAACTACTTGTAATGATGTTGTTACTACTCCTCTTTGTTATTTTCCCTACGAAAGAGGTAGTCTGTTTTGGGGATCATCACAGTTTTCTTTTGGAATTATTGTGTTGTAAATCTTTATCAAATAGCCTTAATTTGTGGAGATAATCTCCCAGATTTACTATCCTTTGGTGCAGGACTAGCTTAGTTCTGCACGGAAGCAGCCGTTCAGGAGCATAACAGCAGAGCACCATGCATATTAATGAAGGCGAGCTGCCTGAGCTCCTAATCTTATATGGAGCATGTAAGAGTGCAGGGGGCGTGTCTGAGAGCAGAGCTCTCAGAATATACATGCCCCTGCAATGCAGAACAGCAGACAAGCCTCAAAATAATGAACGAGACCACTCATAGGTGTATGCATTCCCCCAGCAACATCCCCCCATGTGTACAAGAGCAATAGTTAAAGCAACAAATATAAAGATATTTTTTTTATGAAACAGATGAGATTTAATCGTAGGTGCGCAGGTTTGCCCCTCGCTAAGCTACAGGTAATGCAGCTTAAATGGCACAAGAGGATAAAAAGCAAGATATATGCAAATGAAGCAGTACAGCAATAGTATAGTGGGCAGATCATTCGCCTTATGAGTAGTCATTCCCAATTCGAGTCCCACTACAGCACATTCCATTTTCCATGTCAAATCATTTTATGACCAATATATTTAGTTGAATAACCTACGATATAACATATATTTGTGAACTGGAGTACTGCATTAAATGCAGATGTGAGGTGTCAGTGTCATAATGTTGCAAAGTCCACAGATAAACACATGTGCCCCATATGTACACAGGAATCAGGGATACAAATGTAAGATAAAATGTGCATTGAATGATAACAACTCCATACAGCTTCCAAATCCCCCATCTTCCCAAGAACCATTAGACATACTGTCTACATTAGTGCAACTGTAAGTGGGAGTAAGCACTAGTAAGCAAGAGTAAGCACTATGAAGCAGTAGTAAGTGGGAGTAAGCATATGAAAGCACCAGTAAGCGGGTTTAAGCCCATTTGCGTGGGGGTAAGCAATGCGCACACAGGATAAACAATATTGAAGATAACTCACTGTAAGCATATTTAACCCGAGGTCACCAGTGCTTACCCTCGTGCACACCCACGCAAACCCACTTACAAGTGCTTAAAAGTGCCTTAATCACTCTGTATCCAACAGCTCTTGTTCTGGCCAGCAACAAAAGAAACAGCCTCAAACCCAAGACCCTGCACACCATAGCCAAAGTGATTACCACTAAGCCATCACAGCAGTATGTACGATGGAGGTATCACCAAACAAATCCTCACTATGGGAAAATCAAACTGAACTTGTGAAAGGAATCTATATACAGTCTTATGTTGTATAACCTACTACATAACTCAGATATGTGACGTGGAGTACTGCAGTAAGGCCAGGTGTGAGGTGTAATTGTAATAATGTGTTGAAGTCCCGTAATAAACACAAGGACCCCATAGAGTGTACATACACATGAATCATGGATACCAGACACATATATAACATGTAATGCATCATACATCAATGCCAAAAAGCAAATATAATGCAAATGAAATATTAAGCAATGCTAAGTATTGCACAGGGCAGCTTAGCAGGTGTAAGCAATGTGTAGGCCAGCTAACTCATTTTGCCCATTGGTATACCCCTTTAAGCAATGCCAACCTTAAGTAAGCAGGTTTGCCCATAGCTTAGCCTTTTCAAAACCGTCCAATCACGGCAAAGTACGGGAAATCAGCCCTACTTAAACCCAACAGGTAGGAATACATCTCGTAACTGGTTATAGCTTCCCCTTGCAGGCACCATGTCAGGAAGGGGAGAAGGAGTGAGCTTTCGGGTGCAGCGTTGGGGCATCCAGGAGTCCAGAGTCATGGCAGGATTCCTTGTCAAAGACCATGAGCAGAGACTGCTACAGGGCCAGTACCAGGGTGCCCAATATAAAGTGGAAGCCTGGAACTGTCTCACTTGTGACCTCACCAGTGCCACTGGCATACCTCGAACTGGTCAGCAGGTCAGGCATCACTATGCTGACCTGAAGCAGTGAAAGGGGGCTCTCTTGGATCAGTGGATCCAAGAGGCAAGGAAGACAGGGGAGGTCCCAGCTGTGTGTAAGTATCACTCCACTACCTGTTTAATAATTGCCAGCTCATGTATATTATGGATAGGTATGGCTAAATATTCCTCTTATGTCCTTCACAGTGGCAAGTGAGCGGGCCGCGAACTACGAGGCCCAATGGCTGTCGCTTGGAGAGGTTGCAAGTCGAAGCAGGTTAGTAATACTCTTGTATGTACTGTCATAAGAAATAAATATAACTGTATTAGTAAGTCAATTGCCTGTAAAAAACCTGTATTGTTTAAGGCAAGTACTGCATACACCAGAGAATATGGCAGGAAGAGTCTCATATAGGTTGTATGTAAATAAAAGAAGAATAGCCTGACAATGAAGGTCTAACTGCTGTACTGCATGTGTTTACTCCGGTATCATATGGTAATGTAGAATTGCAATCACTTAATAGTACTGTTGTATTAAGCACTGTAACCCACACTGTGCAACATAAATAACAAATGTGTAGGAATGTCTGTATATGACTGGTGTAATCCGCAGAGGTCAGCTAGTACAACTGGGAGAGACATAGACAGAAAACAGTGAAAAGACAGACAACAAAATCCAAATAGAACAGACAACTGAGATGTGAACTGTTGTATTTTTAGCACACACAGCCATGGTTCAAATCCTGGGAGTGGTAGCAGTCTGCATACAGAATCATACCCCACAACTGTACAGGCATGTCCAGAATGTCCAGTAAATTGGCCCATATCTGCTGCCTGTCACTGTGTCCCCCTGGGAAATCAGTGGGATGACTCCAGGCATATAAGCTGCAAACAAAGAATACAACTGAATGTCACACATCTTTAAGAACAAACCTGCCACTCTAGCAACTCCCCAAACTGTTATGAGAGTAATAAGCCAAGTATGTCCCATCTACACCCCCATGTTGCCAAGCTGTGACCAGAGTGTGTACAGTAACAGAGCGATATGTAAGTGCATAATACTAATGTAAAACTGGTACTTTGTGTAGAAATAGTCAGGTAGTGCTAACAAACATTGCTTCCAGAGGTCCGTCAGATATGAACACTGTGCCCAGAAATAAAAGAGCGATACCCTGTACTGGTACTGTTTACTTTGGCATTGTTTGGCATTGCTAGTATTGCAGTTGCTCTGAATAATAAGGTATTACTCATCACTGCCACCCACACTCTGCTACATAATATAACTGTCTAGGAAACCCTGCATAAGAGTGATGTAATACAAGGTCAGAATGTAAAACCACAGAAGAATTATACACAGAAATCAGATAAGAGATATACAGCAATATCCATGTAGCACACACAACTGTGATGGACAGTGTTGTAGTGTTAGGAGACACAGCCATGGTCTGAATCCTGGGAGTGGAAGTAGGCTGCATACAGAATCATACCCCACAACTGTACATATATGTCCAGAATGTCCAGTATATTGGCCCATATATGCTGCCTGTCACCCTGTCCCCCTGGGAAATCAGTGGGGTGATCCCAGATGTTCAGGCAGCAGACAGGAATTACAACCAATTGTCACACATCTATAAAAACAAACCCGTCACACTAGCAACTCCCCAAAATGTTATGAGAGTATTAGGCCAAGTATGTCCCATCTACACCCCCCCCTGTTGTCATGCTGTGACCAGAGTGTGTACAGTAACAGAGTGAGATGTAAGTGTATAATACTAACGTGAAATCTGGTACTTTGTGTGGCAACATTCAGGTAGTGCTAACAAACATTGCTCCCACAGGTCCGTCAGATATGAACCCTGTGCCGGGAAATAAAAGCTTGATACCCTCCCTGTACTGGTACTGTGTACTCTGGTATTGTATGGCATTGTGAGTGTTGCACTTGCTCTGAATAATAAGGTATCACTGATCACTGTCACCCACACTGTGCTACATAATATAACTGTCTAGGAAATCCTGTATAAGAGTGTTGTAAGTCACTAAAGGTTGAAGAAGGCGATAGTCTACATATGTCCTGGTTCACCTGCATGTGGTCAAGACATGGCCAGAGTCTGTACAAAATGAGATGGACAGGTATGTGCATAACATCAACCTGGAATCTGGGAGTATGTGTAGAAACAGTGTTACCAAACAATTCCTCCACAGGTATACCAGGTAAGAGGTGTATAATGCAGGTAAGACTAGTCCATGTATATAGTTGTCAACAGCCGTATCACTGTCCAAACTAAGGCAATAGGGTAGTGTAGTAATACTTGTAAGGTACAGATAACAGCACTGACTAGGAATGTAATGTGAACTACAGGAATATACTAGTTAACTGCCATCTCCAACCCACCATATCTCCAACAGTACACTAAATACCCACCTCAACTGGTATGTGATGACTCCACTGTAATGTTGATATATATCTCCTATTGTTTGATAATTATTTAAATCTGTTTCTATGCATGTGCTAAGTTGAAATACGCTGACATTGGTGGCATGGTGCCATCAATGTACCTGCATGCTGTTGTTATTACCACTGTGGTCCCATATATGTATGTGTTCTGTTTGCTATGCAACTGTTCCATATCTGCTGTCTGGGTTAATGGGAATAACTATGCATGCTGTTATACCTAATCCTGGAATGTGTTGACTATTACTAACCCACATATGTTGATAAACCATAAACACCATAGCACGTATGGGAATGCAGGTCCCAGTGCACCCACCGGTCCCACCTCAGCTGGCCATGGCACTGGGCACCAGCATGTCTGGGGCCCAACCCGGGACCTCCTCGGCCGTTGGTCCTGCACTACCTTCGAGTGGAACCACCTCAGGGGATGGAGCTTGCCCCCCCTGGGAGTGGGTGCAGAGAGGAGCCTGTCACCCATCACCATGTCCAGGTTGTGGTGTGTAGCAAGCTCAATCAGCAGTTTGGAGATCTGCTACTCCAGCTCGAGGGCCACATGTCATGACTAAAAGGGTCGGCCTGGCTCTCTGACTCAGCCCCCAGCACAGCCATCATTGAGGCTGTGAAGGTGTAGTGGTGACTGCCCATGGGTGGGGATCTCAGTCCCGCAGTTTCTACTAGGGGGCTCATGGGCTTCCGATTTCCCAACACCCCTCCCCATCAAAGTGTTTACCCCCACATGTGTCATATACCAACCTGTATGCATCTTGTTTGTCTTGTCTGTTAACCTACCCAACCTACCTCCCCAAATATACCTGCTATCCCTCCCCAACATCCCACTCTCACCTGAAAAAAATAGAAAGGGCAATCTGTTCCCAAAAAAAATATCACCTCATACATAGCTGTCCATTTCGCACACGTGTCTGGATACATGTAATCTGGTCGAATTGGCATCACAACATATTATTGTTGTCCTCACCCCTCTCTCAGGGGTTTGAGTATCCAAATCTACCTCCAAATTCAGTGTATATGCACAGCTGTTGCTGTAGAAGAAATGGGCAGCTATGGACCTTCCCTAACACCCTCCTGCACATCCCTAGCTATTCTCCCCACTGCCTTTCCCTCTTTGTACCCCTTTTTCACCACTTTCCTTTCAACCCTTTTTTTTTTTTCTTTTAAGGAAATTAGCGCGGGGGATAAGAGGGAGTAAGCACGTTTAAGCATCAGTAAGTGGGTTTAAGCTTGTTTGAATGGGGGTAAGCAATGCCTATACATGTAGTAATTTAGAAGATAACTGGGTATAAGAAACAGTAACCGGAAGTTAGCAGTGCTTACCTCCACTAAACCCATGCAAATCTGGTTAGCAGTGCTTACCTCCATGCAAACCTGCCCAAACCTGCTTACAGCTGCTTAAAAGTGCCTTAATCACTCTGTATCCAATGGCCCTTGTTCTGCCCAGCAACAAAATAAACAGCCTTTGCAATGCTGAAACCCAGGACCTGCATACCATAGCCAAAGTGATTTACCACTAAGCCATGTCAGATATACATAACCCCGATGTTTTCACAAACATATCATCCAGCCCAGTCATTCAACAGTACAAGGAATGTACTTCAACATGTAGATGTATGTGTGTGTGTGTGTGTGTGTGTGTGTGTGTGTGTGTGTATAAATATATATATATATATATATATATATATATATATATATGTATATTAATATCTAAATAGATATAACATACCTATATATGTAGATATATATATATATATATATATATATATATAAATATATATATATATATATATATATATATATATAAATATATATATATATAAACATATATACATACATATGCAAACATCTATAAATATATATTTCTACATCTATATGTATATATATATATATATATATATATATATATATATATATATATATATATGTAAGCATAAATATATATCTATATAGGTATATACAGACATACATCTATAGATATAAAAGGGAACATAGCAAAACATATAAGTCCACATACACTTTTAATGGAGGTGAGGGGGGCCAGACAACATACGTCTTGTACGTATAGATATTCCCCCCCCACAGCCAACCACGTCTGCCCTGCACTACAGTACCAAATGTTGTAGATCCCTTAACCAGGACCTGACACAACATGGGCACAAGATGTTAACAGTACTCCATCCCACCTGTATGATGTCAGGCTGGTATCAGTAACATATCATGCAGTACAGTCTGGCTACCATAGGGAATGTACAATGTGGAAGCAATCAACATTCCTAAGATACATATACACAGACACATATATGCAGACACATATCTATCTATATTTATATATATATATATATATATATATATATATGTGTATATAGATATATATGTAACTAGACATACACACACACACACACACACACACACACACACACACACACACACACACACACACACACACACACACACACAGATATGATATGTGGAGGGTGCACACAATACAGAACAGCCACTATGCCAACAGTTGCCACCTTACCAACTGGACACTGTATGAGCCATCCATACAAATGACAATTGTTGCCTGCAACATATCCCCACAGAGAGGTCAAAGGATATAACATGACACACAGGTTTTCATACATTGGAAAGCTTTATTTGTGTACTATTACAGTTGTATATACCATGTCATATAGCTGACATACATATAAACAGAGTAATGCAACTGTGAAACAGTTATATTAATAAAGTAGTCTGGTAAGGTTTACATATGTTGCTGTCCAGGCTGAGGCCTTCAAGTAGTACAATAGTAAAGACAGACTGGGCCACAGGATACCAATCAATCAACAGTAAGTAATGCAGATGTATAGTCCAGCAGCCTCTATCTACACTCTGTACACAATCCCTAGGGGGTAAAGACCTCAGCTGACACAATGGGATGTATCTGTTACATAACAAGGCATAACTGACACCATTACAATCACACTGACAAACAGAACAGTCTGTATGGCAGGAAGCAGTAGGCCTGCATTTATCCAAGGTGAATTGTATGGTAATGCACATCCAGAGACCTTAAGGCAGCTTACCCCTGATACCCCCACATGTTGCAACAGCCTAGGTTAGTTATGGTGCACCCACCATAGACTCAATAATACAGGGCCATATACCACTGTTACATACACTGGCCTCTGCAGTGCATAAGGGCACACTTGTATTGCGTAGGTGAAGCCCACACATATATGGACCCAACCCACAATATGTGTGGGGGCCACAACAGCAGTGGACTGATAGTAGGAATGGCAGCATGACATACAGCCCACTACATAACAACCCCTGACAGCATGTCTTATGTACAAAGCCTGGCATGGAGGTGGAGGACAGAGGCTGGAACACAGGACCACATGTGAAAAACTGTTGTCATACACTAAGCAAGTTGCTGGTGTTACAGGATAGTCTGCAACATACCCTTAGTCAGGAATATGAAGTTAGAAACAGAAATGGATGTATCCATGTACTGATAGTACTCAACACACACACTGCCAGTGATACATCTGACACAAGACCTGTGTGGTGGACAGACAAAACATAATAGGCACACCTCTGGCCATCAAGTGGATAGGCTCACAGTTGAGAGCTATGCAGACAGATTGCATTCCAAGTTAAACTAGTATGTACACACAAACCCTGTAACACCAGTGCTATGCAATGCATATGACAATACTACTCACACTCTGCCTGTAGTTCTGGAACCTCCTACAAATATATAGCTGGTCTGAGTGTGCAGGTTCTCCTGTAAGAGGTATTGCTACCTGCTGTCTGTGACACTGCTGCCCACACACAGGAAGGATGTCTACCATACAGGAAAGGTAAAGGGACCACGCCCACATGATGTAGGGATTTATAGCAGCTGGTTGCCATGGCAGTGGTAATTGGAAGTACTACACAGCATGCTGCATGCAGGTAGCAAGTGGAGGACACTGATTGGTGCAGAGGCCATCACCTGATCATGTGCATCACCTACAAAATCCATGCTGCAATCTATTCAAAGCAGCTCAATCCAGTTACTGGAGATAGACCGAGAGAGAGAGAGAGAGAGAGAGAGAGAGAGAGAGAGAGTGCATGAAAGGCACAAACAAGCAAAAAAATAAATAAATAAAAACATCAAGCAAACCATCCAGAAGAGACTTCATTCCCAGAACAGGTACGTGACGTATATATGCATGTAACTGACCGTAGTACTTGGTAATGATAATGGGATAGATGATGTGAAATGATTTATATGTGCCTTCAGGTGTTGTTGTTGTACTGATGTTCAGCTGAACAACTGCTAAGGAAAGTAGCGTCTGTCCCTGTGTGTAGTGGGTCATACCCGTCAACCGTGCAGAGCAGCACTGACTGATAAGATGTAAGCCATCATAGTGCGTGTTGTGTAATGGGAAGTATGTATATTACTGTGGCCAATAGCTGGTGGTGGAAGCAATGCCATAATGATGGGCACCTGGGTTCCACAGCCCACTTCTTGCAGGATACTCAGGTTAACCTGTATTGTAGCATGCAGGAATGCCATAGGTGTGTAATAGGGTTACCTGCAGTCTGGCCCTACATATACCCCCCAATGTCAGGCTGTGTCCATATGTGACACCTGTCTGTGTTGTAGCAAGGCAGAACAGTGCAGCTGTGCAGGAAGATGTTGTGAGATTGTGGACCTGATGTCTGAATGTACTCCATATATAGGTATGCATATGTCTGTGTGTGTGTGTGTGTGTGTGTGTGTGTGTGTGTGTGTGTGTGTGTGTGTGTATATATATATATATATATATATATATATATATATATATATATATATATATATATATATATCTACATGTATGTCCACAAATATACAGATACCCATGTGTAGACAATTATATGAACACATATATACAACATCATGTATATCTACACATATATAGATATATACCTATATGCACATGTCTACATATATATACAAACACACACAATCCTATATGTATGTAGATACATGTCCCCTATATTACCACCACAGTGCTGCATGCTATGTGTGAGGAAACAGCACACATGGCAATACACACAGATATCTACAGCTGTCAGTGTGTGCAACATGGACGGGTATGTCACATGTGAACCCCTTGTTGGGACCACATTGCCCTTGTCTGTGAAGTATGGAATGAGAATATGGGGAAGTATGGAAGGTATAGTTGTGAAGGTGGCCAGGGTTGGTAGATATAGAGCACAGCCTACGGGAGGGGTATGTGACACATGTGGTGGGTAAACACCCTGGATGGTGTGTGTAGTCTGTGTGATGGACACCCCATGGGCTCCAATATGGACACAATGGGAACAAGCCTCCCACCCACTGCTACTCACAGCAGCAGTCCACGTCCCAAAGGTGCCTGGCCTGGAGGCTGAGCAGGAGTAGCATGTAGGCCATGTGAATGTGAACTAGGTGTCTCAAGGTGATGTAGCACATCCCACATGTGTCTGTGGAGCCCATTATGGCAAAGATCCTGGACCTGACCTCGGGGGACAAGAACATATCTGTGTGTACCCCTGGGGGGGACACCATCCCCTGAGTTGGTTCCACCTGAAGGTATTGCTGGACCTGTGCATGAGGAGGACCCAGGGTGGGTCACACATGTGTTGTAGCCTGGTAACATTGGCAGATGAGTTTGGAGAGGTGATTCTGCTGGCCAATAGTACATATACATGCTATTGTCCCACTGTTAGATAACATTTGTCGGTAGTAATAGTCTACACAATCCTGGAACATGTCCAACAGCATGCATAGATAACCCCAATAACACAGACTGTCAGATGTGCAGCAACCACATAGCAAGCATACCACAGGCATATATGGAACCATTATGGCCCTGACAGTGGCATGCAGGTGAATAGTTTGTAACAGGCCAGCAATGATAGTGTCCACACAGGGAACATGGCTACAAACACATTGCACAAAGTGTGATACAGTACAATATCCACCCACTGGTAGATATGCTGTAGCCATATCTACTGAGTTGTTTGTACAGTTTGTTGTCACTGATATGGTGGGGGGATGACAGTGATGTGTATTAAGAACTGTGGTAACTTTGCTGCATGATTTGCTCACACCTATATCTTCAGGCACGATGTCCCATGGAAGGCTTCCGGCGTACTCAGCAGCTGAAAATGACATTCTGTTGCACTATGCTGTCTTGCTTGGCTGGACCGCCCATGATCAGCAGGAGTGGACTGCCCTATGGAATGACTTAGTCCACAGGGTCAATGATGTTGGACTGCACAACCGCAGTTATGAGCAGGTCCGGCATCATTGTTCTGACCTGCTTCGCAATGCCCATTGGCGTGCTGCTGCAGTCTGGGAGGAATCACCTTGCCATAGGGTGGGGCCATGCCATCCATACCCCTGACATGTATGGAGGAGCTCCTAGCCAGCCTCGTGGCACCTTCCCGGCCGCATAGCCACTAACCACCGGACACCATTGTGGAGGTGGGTACTACCCACATATCGGCCGAGGAGGATGCAGGTAAGTTCTCAGGGCACATCAGTAGACCACTGTTGTGTATACATTCACATCTGTACAGGTAGAGCATGCATATCTGACATGTCATAGATATAGTTTGTTGCTGCATAGTAGTGATAAACAGATGTACATATGTGGTAGTATTGTGGACATGTACTGTTAATGTATTGTAATGCTGCATCCTCCCTATAGCAATGCTACAGGTGTGGCCACTGACTTTGCATCTCTCACCTCTTATGTAGGTCCCTGCGGTATACCACCAAGGCAGCAGCCTATAGCTTGTAAGTATGGTTTATGTAGATGCTTGCCAATACACTGGGCATGTAATGGCTATGGTATATTCCATGCACACATCTAACACAGCTACATAGAATGCATGCTGTACATGTGCACATATTGTTACTGTTAAATGCACGGCATCACAGTGGTGACCATGATGGGGTATTGGAAGGGTATGTCAGACACCTGCAAGATAACTAACATCCTGTCATTGTGGAATGTGTCCACAGGGAGTAACATAATGGTGGGAGACATGGCCTACAGTAGGGACATGTTTGGAACAACACCCATATACAGTGCAACATCAGTGTATATACCTGTAGGACAATGGCAACTGTTGCAGAGTTACACTATGGCATAAGGTATTACTGTGGTCCACATTATCAGCTGGGACTAGGCTGTAACATGTGGTGTTCAGTGTATGGGACGCTGCAAAGTGACACACGTGTAGGCCTAGGTGGGGGGGGGGTGTCAGCATGACACACCAGTGCACTGCAGCAGAGATCCTAAGGATGCTAAGAATGGCTGTAACTGCATATAGTCTGGTTCAGGAACTGTGGCAGATGTGCAGTTACAGCCATTCTTAGCATCCTTAGGATGGCTGTAACTGCACATAGTCTGGTTCAGGAACTGTGGCAGATGTAACCCTACCCCCACAGCAATAGTGACGGCAGTGTGTGAACACCAAGGGATGTGCACACACTGCCATCACTATTGCTGTGGGGGCAGTGTGTGAACACCAAGGGATGTGCACATGAGTAGACCTTGCAATCATGCAGATTAGGGGGACATGTGTAGAGCAGACCGAACATACACTGGCAAATGCAGATGGCCCACGCTAATATTCCCCTGCCAGAAGTAGTGACTGCTGTAGTACACATAACAATAGGTGTAACAAACCATCATGATAAGGGTGTGTACACATATGCCCACACGGAGTGTTTGCATCGTGGTCAGCATCTGCACACCTAACACATTCCGTAGACACTGCATGTGAAAGTACAGGACATATGTCATATATCGGGATCATGTACTGTTAAGATATGCAGTGATGTGCTCCCATGGCAGATCAAGGATGGGTGCGTCATATCAATAAGGGTGTGTACACCCCCATCGTCATGGTATGCTCTGATGGTTGTCAGTGTAATAGTATTGGATTGGTCATACATGGTCTGCTGATGTTGAGAGCTGTAAATCAGACATCAAGCATTCACAAATGACATCTGTCCACATATCATCCCAGGTATGTGTTGCTGAAAAACATAGGGGCTGTGAGAATTAAAGCTGACATAACTGATACAGTACTACACATTCAGCAATGGGTTGTACACCTGTGAGGTGTGGTGCACAGTACATGGCAGGGTGCAGAACAGGTGTACAGCAATACTGTGTACATGGGTGCAGTGGTATCCAGGGGAAGGGGGCATCACATAGTGACACAGCACATGCATCACACACATGTATACTGTTGCTATCATGGATTGACTGTAGCTGCACTGGATGCTGTTGTGTACCATATGTTATGCATGTTGACAGATGGGTAATAGGAGGACTTTGTATACTATCATTGTGCACCTGTGTGTGTGTGTGTGTGTGTGTGTGTGTGTGTGTGTGTGTGTGTGTGTGTGTGTGTGTATACATCCTGGTGGGTAGTTAGTTTGCCTGTAGGGTCACTCTGGTGAAGTGTAGGGAGGTTGATGCATGTAGGATGCATGTGTGCATGTGTGTGTTTGTGTGGGTGGCCATGTATGCACATGTGCGATTGTGGGGTTGTTCATACAGCAATACCTCCATTTGGGATTGTGCAATACATGGACATGGACTGCCACATTACACACCAGAAATACTTGCCATGTATGTAATGACAGGACAGCTGATAGTATAATAAGGTCTGTAGCATGGAACAGGCATTGTGAGGGAAGGTAGACACCAGGTATACCCTTAATATCGCATTCAGCAGGAAGGTGACCGACAACCCACATATGCAGTGCTGCAGATGCATTGGGGAAGTACTTGTCAACACCAGGGAGTGTATCCATATATTACAGTTGTCACATGATAGGCAGACTGAGCAGCATATCTGGCATGAACTGAGCAATACATACACATGACACTCCAGTGTGTGATATTATGAAGTGAACATAGTAGCCCACACATATAGGGGCCATGCCCATGATGTCTGGACATACACAGGGTGAACACCGAATGACAGCAGTGAGGCCATCTAAAACCACTACACACAGGTCAGGTCGGTAAGTTAGTAACAGGTCTTGTGTTGTGATGACTTGTCTAGGCATTTAGAGGACTGATATGTTAATGAGTGGTATCAGTGTGTGTATGTTACCAAGTGTGATGCAGGATGGGGAACATATGGAAATATATGTGGGACTGTCTGTAAAGTCATGGACAGGTAGGTATTATGGTAGTGTGTGTGTGTGTGTGTGTGTGTGTGTGTGTGTGTGTGTGTGTGTGTGTGTATGTGTATGTGTATATGTTGGTGTCCATACAGACACCAAAGATGATAGTACTGTTGAGGCACAGCTGGGGTTGTCAGAGGACAAAACAGCACCAACATTTGACATCCCCCTTTTAGCCACCCCAACCCTGCACACAGTTTCAATGCCTATGCATACCCCATCACCAGTGGCCATAGTGGAGGGACAGCTGGCGTTTGGTGGCAGTGCACACGAAAGTGTGGCAACCATGCCTACTGTGTCTGGTTGCAGCAGGCATAGCCGGATCTCTGGCAGGGCATCACATTGGCAGATGTCCCAGGGTGCTCATGGTAGGGCCACTGGTCATCATGCCCCTGGCAGATGCAACACAGCTGGTACCAGCAGGTGCATGTTTCAGGCTGTCATGGTGGAGCAGGCATTATTGAAAGTTACACCAGACAAGGCCTTCGGCTGCAGAGAGCTGCTCTCACATCTGCAAGTGACAACACCCGTGAAATGGCTGATGCCATCTGTGTGTTAACTGAGTTAATGGATAGAAGGTCTGGTGAGATGATGGCCCACATCGACCATGGTCTGTCCGTGCTTGAACGTGTGGTTGGAGTGCAGCGATGGCCACATGGACGTAGGCCAGCAATGCCAACAGCTGGCAGTAAACATGGATACGCTAGGACACCAAGGGGCTCCCTTAGTGGTAGTGCCAGCCTCGGCACTGTGGGGGATGCTGTCCACATCATACCACAACAGGCCACGAGCATGTGTTCCTGGCCAGTCCCAGGAGGGACCTGGTTCCAGCAGACATTCGTCATTGTCAGGTGAGAGTAGCACATCAAGGCCTGTACCTGGATGTGCCCATGGAACCCCTGGCAGACATAGTCCACATGTCCATGGCTGGAGGCAGTGAACTGCACACCCTGCCAGGTATGGTCTGCAGCTGTCCATAAACACCTGTGTAGGGTAGCCACATGGCAGAACTGTGTGCATGCATACCCACACACTATACGAACACACCTAGGGCAACCCCATACCTACACACACCATATCACCATGCCCAGTTCACCTCAGTACACCCCTCACCCACACACATGGTGTCAAATGTATGGCCCACCCTCGGCTTCTGGCAAACCAATAATGCACCCTGTGCATATGATGATACCTTTGCAGGGACAGGCTAATATGGTTCTGATGCATATCGTGACTGCACTACAGTGTACCACAGTACTGCAGTGTAACATGTAAGGAGTAAAGTGTAATGCATATATGCCAGGTAGTGTAGCTGTCCAGCAATGATGCGTTATAGCTGTTAGTAAAACTGGTTGACTGTGGTCTTTATAATGATATCCATTTGTATTTTAGGTGTACATGAGTCAGCACGAGGATGGTCTGCAGTCATATTCCACAACAGGGTATGGCACTGTGGTGACACCATGGCTGTGACATATCTGGGGTACAGTTGAACACATGTCACAGGTTTGTATAACAGTTATTGCCTGTGCCACATGGACTGGTGACCTGCTGGGATGTGTATAATCTGCAACCTGATGGAGACCCATCCACATACATGCATACTCTTACTTGGTAACACTGGGACTAGACCCCTACCTAGGTATGTAGTGATACTGAAGTGTGTGGCTTTCATTACACACACCACACAGTGTTTAGGGTGAGGTGTTTTCCAGGTTATATGTTACATGCAGGACATCCCCAGACATGTACAGTATGCCAATGGGGGATGTAATGGGAGTATATGGACAATACATAGTGTGACATACCTTCATATACACATTAACAGACACATAACAGGCAGGCACACATCCAAGAGAACTGGACCTATCGCTGCTAACTAACTTGACCGTGTGTCCAATGTGTTACTGGTAGGCTGAGCACAGCAGATGCATAACTGACCTAGATTTTGGTATCAGTTACCTGTATGGTTGATGGTGACAGTAGTAACCATAACGTGGTACATGGGACATATACCGGGTGTACCTTGGTGTAATGACACTGTACACAGAACCCACATCCCCCAGTGGATACTGTACTCCCTAACACTCATGCTGACACTCTGACATACCCACCATTACACATTGGCCACAACTGCGATACAACCCATTGTATATCCCAACAGTGGTACTACAGGAATATGCATCTAGTGCACATGCCACACACATAATAGGGTTTTGCATTGTCATGCCTCACCTATGGGCAGCAACAACACTATCTGTACTACTGTGTGGCAATGGGTATTGTAATAGGAGTATGTGGCCTCGGAATGCTGTACCCTACAGATATACAGACATGCACACATACACACACATGCCAGAACACAATGGGTATCCCATGCCTATCAACCTATTTGTACAACACTGTTGTGCTGGTACTGCAAAGCTCGTGTAGCCGGTATGGAGAGGAGCTTAACAGGGTACATGTAATGTCCCAGACAGCAGCAGCCACAACTGACTATGGCAATGGGTGTTGTGGTGGTAGTGAAGGCTCTCATGGAATTCCCAAGTACAGATGTGCTAACACACAGACACTGCTATACTCAGTCATGCACATGTACAAATGTGTCAGTACTAGGGTGCATTGCTGCTGGTGGTCATAACTGTGTACCTAGCTGTTGTCCAAGGAGAGATGGGTTGTGCAAGGGTTGTGTGTACAGTGGTATCCTGCCACCTGCCATGTGGCAGCAGACAATCTATCAACAGACACTACTATGGTGACCCTCAGGGTGAGAGTGACATGCATCAGCCAATCCTCCAGGTGCCTCCTGCACATGGCCACTGAGGTGATCAATTTGACATGTATGCAACATGCATTACAACACATGGTTAGTGTCTGTGATGAGACCTGTACCCAAGCATGGTCTGTTGACTGTGGTAGTGTAGTGGAGGTACCCGTGGCATGTGGTGCATACAGGGTGTTAGCTCCTATATGTGCTAGTTCTTACACAGCTGGGCAGTCATGTCAGTGTCAATCAAGCTTATGTTTCCTGTACATATCCCAGCTGGATACCTGCCATCTGCACATCTGTACACGGACTGACAGTACTTTCAATAAATATGTAGATATCCATAAGTATATGTGCATATGTATCTCTATTGGTATATGTGTAGACATATATTGCTGTGTATATGTACATATCTGAGTGTTTATATATATATATATATATATATATATATATATATATATATATATATATATATACACATATACATATCCATCTATGTATGTCGATATGTATATATCTATATAGCTATATGGATAATTATATATACATATATGTCCACCATATGTCCTGAACATGGAGTGGAGCCCTACCTCAGCCCCAGTAGTCCCAACCTCTTAATGCAAGGGGATGTCAGGTATGTAGTATGGGTATATATGTAGACTATTGCTACTGTGATAGGAGTTGTCTTCACAGACATGTTGTGTGTGGGAGGTCACATCTGCATTTAACATGTGCTACTAACAGACATCCTAAGAACATCATAGTACAGTACCACTGCTAGCACAGTAATGATCCTGTGGACTACAGCAGAGATATGGCCAATAAATCAGGACAGTCTGACACACTCTGTTCAGTCCAGAGGTATACATAGAACCCCTCAGTGCAAGACATGTGGACCAAGCCTGACAATGTGGATGTTAACTGCCATGTAGATAGGTATATCACGTAAATACTGGTATACATTTGCACCCATAGGTTATAGATTCACACACCCCTGTCTGTCCTGACACATAATAACCACTGGTACAGAGGTGCCATGGCCACACACTATCCACTAGTTAGTGACATACATCTGTACAACATCCCACTGTTTTGTCTGACATACATGACTGTTATGGTGGCCTGGCAGTAGTACATCTGGCAAGTATCTGGGCATAACACCACACTGAGTAAGTACATTAAGCTGCTAGGCATCTAACAAAGCACTGTGCAGACTACAGGCAGACTGCCACAACACTGGCCTACATTTCTTATGGGGGATTACACCTGTAGCTGCTTATATAGCAGGGTCTACAGGCATGTCACAGCACAGAGTAACAGACACCTGTGTGAGAGTACATAACCACAACCAATGTGAGCACAGCCACATATGGTAGCTAGTGTAATATTATGGTATATGGACTATGTGATCAACACCATCCTCATATGTGCCACTCACACACTAACCCTACATATACTGGGCCACTACACAGTGTGGTCCGATGCCTGTCTGGTATGGGACATGTGTGTGTTTGGCCATACAAACATGTAAGCCGATAGGGTAACATACAGTGGAGCAGCAAGTAACATCAGACAGAACAGGACCAAAAACAATAACATCTACCACAGTCTGTACACAGTCCAAGGTACATATTCAGAATACACACACTGTCGACATTCAACATAAGTACACAGACCTCAGTACTGCACACATAACCACAGAATGCCCAGGTTATGCCTCAAAGATAACCCCTACTGTACATAACATGTGTCACAGTCTGATATCTCACTGGCTTGTTATCAGATATGATGTCAATAAACTATGATGTACAGAACATATGCACCTCTTACTGCATGACATATGTACACAGGTTGACAGAGTTGTGGGTGGAGGCACAAACACAGGGCCAATATTGACATGTTGCTGTGATAACCTCATACATTTACTGCTGTAACAGGGTTTGTTGTGACATAAGTCCTATGAGGGATATGAAGTCAGTAACTCTCATGTCTGTCCATGTACTGACTGAAATCATCACACTATGCTTCTGCAGTTCACAGAAAGGTGCTCTGTGAGTAACACAAGAAACAAAAGGCACCCCACACTGCCCAGTCTGCAGATGATGCCACAGATGGGGATTTCCTCAGAAACATAGCACTGTCATGACAGGTATTAAAACATGTAGACCAGCCATATCCACACACACCCTGTTAAACCAACATTTCTCCAAATGCAGAATAGTAACACTTAAATTCTGTAGTCATGTCAGGCACATCCCCCTCATGTGTGTTGGTCTGTTTCCACAGTATATGTTGTTAGAGGTAAATCCCCAATCCATCTGTGATGCTGTTTACCAAGCAACAGATCTAGGTCCTGCTCACAGTGAATGAAAAGGCCCAACACCAACATAATGTTCCTGTATATTGGAGTGCGTGTCCATGCAATTGGCTATGGGAATGTCATCACAGTTGTTCCACATGCAATCAGCTAGAGGAGGGCTGCAATTCATGCAGAGGCCATCAGCTGATCATGAGCATCACTTACAAAACACTTGCTGCTGCCTAAGCCTCCACCAGAGTGGGTGTGAGAGAGGCAGACAGAGGCAAAGATAAGTCAGGGAGGGGGTGGGAGAGTAAAACGTCAGTGTGTTTGTGTCACACACCTACCAGTACAGGGTATCAAACCCCTGACTTACTATGTATTGCTGTCACATGTCTATGCAGTTATTGGATGCGCCACATAGTTTATATGTTGAGGAGCTCTCCAAACGTATATGTGATAGGGAGTGACATCTGCAACAGTGATATGGTAGCGATATGGTAGGTGTAGTATACGTGCCTATCCGCATGAACAGGTGTCAGTGTCAACACAGACACACTCTCTTAGGGACCCACACACATTGCCACACTTGGTGGGGTCAGGAATACACCTCCTCACTAGTTAGTTTGCCACATTACAGTACTGTGCAAGTATCACATACACCACAGGAGTTATCTGGAGGTTATGTGGGCAAAGGATATGTGGAGGTGTCTGACATCAGACAGCATGCTTCAGTATGCCAATGGGGGTTGTAGTGATCATGAATGTGGTCAAAAGCATCATACACCACACACAGACACAGGGTGCCAGTACTGACATGCATGGCTGCATTGTTTCATAGGTATGTAGTGGTTGACTGTGCCAGAAGGCTATACAAGACTAGGTGATGGGTATACCTTGGCATCAAGCCACATGACAATGGTCTGCAGTGTGGCTCAGGGGTGTAGTGTCTGGACTGGCCCACACAGGTGGGTATTGTATTCACCATCCAGTCACCTGGGTAACTATTGTGTGTGGCCATTGCTGTGCATTGCTTGCCATGTATGTGTTATTTAGTCCATGACATGGACGGTATCTGGGATGTGCATACATCCCACATGCGTGTACAGTGACAAGTGGAACTGTACCTGGGGTGTCTGGCCCATGTTGTGTACACAGATTGTTATCATCAGATGGGCCAGTCCTGGCCTCATGTGGTGGGAAGTGGTAATGGACAGCAGTTTGACCCTGCACCTACACTGATAGCATGATACAGGTATTCCCTGGTGACAGTGGCATCTGTCCATACAAGGCATGTGTATAGGGCATGGTATGTCCTTTGTGGGTCACATTTGATGGCACCACAGGTGTTGCAGGTGTCTAGTGGGGAACATAGTGAAAGTGCACTGTCTGCATGTACGTGCCTTTTGTACTAATGGACAGGGTGCCATGCCCTCTGTAATCCACTGCAATCACACTATGGTTACTATCTGTGGGTAATATGCAGTGTACTACCAACATAGCTTTTGTTGCCTAGGAAAGTGTGTTTGTGTATGAGACATGGGTTGAGATCATTCTCTGGGTGATACAAGGTTTGCTAACTTTGTTCGCCAGGCCTTGATGTCACATGTAGGGGTATGAATTGGCACCCCAGCCTCTTGGGTATTTCACATCTGTTATCCTTGTAACATGGATATTGTAACATATAATAGGGCCACCATATAAGAAATTGCAAAACCCGCTCCACAATGAGTCCAGTTGTTACACACTCACAGCCACCTCCACACAGGATACAAATGACAAACACACACACACACACACACACACACACACACACACACACACACACACACACACACACACACACACACACACACACACACACCTGCCATGTCTGGGATTAGAACTCCTGTCTAGCTAGTTTATTACACTACAGCACTATGCAGTTATAGGATGCGTCATGGAGATTGCTGGAGTACTCCTTCCCCAAAGGTGTATTTCACAGTGAATGACGTCAGCAGCCTTGCCAATGTAGGGCATTTGAATTGTAGTGAGTGTGACTAGCCTAAAAAGTGTTGCTCCCTACACAGACAGAGACAAACACACAGTTACCATGTCTGGGATTAGAATTCCTACCTAACTAGTTTATCACACTACAGTATTATGCAGTTATAGGATGCCAAAGAGATTACTGGGCTACACCTTTCCCAAAGGTGTATTTCACAGTGAATGACATCAGCAGCCTTGCCAAAGTAGGGCATTTGAATTGTAGTGAGTGTGACTAGCCTAAAAAACATTGCTCCCTACACAGACAGAGACAAAAACAAAAACACACAGTTACCATTTCTGGGATTAGAATTCCTACCTAACTAGTTTATTACAGTACAGTATTATGCAGTTATCGGACGACATGGAGATTACTGGGCTACACCTTTCCCAAAGGTGTATTTCACAGTGAATGACATCAGCAGTCTTGCCAAAGTAGGGCATTTGAATTGTAGTGAGTGTGATTAGCTTAAAAAGCAGTGCTTCCTACACAGACAGACACCTACCCCCCCACACACACACAGTTGCCATGTCTGGGATTAGAACTCCTACCTAACTAGTTTATCACACTACATCATTATACAGTTATAGGACACACCACGGAAAATACTGGGCTACATCTTTCCCAAACGTGTATTTCACAGTGAATGACATCAGCAGCCTTGCCAAAGTAGGTCATTTGAATTGTAGTGAGTGTGACTAGCTTAAAAAGCAGTGCTTCCTACACAGACAGACACACACACACACACACACACACACACACACACACACACACACACACACACACACACACACACACAGTTGCCATGTCTGGGATTAGAACTCCTACCTAACTAGTTTATCACACTACAGCATTATGCAGTTATAGGACACACCAAGGAGATTACTGGGCTACACCTTTCCCAAACATGTATTTCAAAGTGAATGACATCAGCAGCCTTGCTAAAGTAGGGCATTTAAATTGTAGTGAGTGTGACTAGCCTAAAAGCATTGCTTCCTACACAGACAGAGCCACACACAAACGCACTTGCCATGTCTGGGATTATAACTCCTACCTAGCTAGTTTATCACACTACAGCATTATGCAGTTATAGGACATGCCGCAGATGTTACTGGGCTACATCTTTCCCAAATGTGTATTTCACAGTGAATGGCATCAGCAGCCTTGCCAAAGTAGGACATTTGAATTGTAGTGAATGTGACTAACCTAAAAAGCATTGCTGCCTTTACACACACACACACACACACACACACACACACACACACACACACACACACACACACACACACACACACACACAGTTGCCATGTCTGGGATTTGAACTCCTACCTAACTAGGTTATCACACTACAGCATTACACAGTTAGAGGACACACCACGGAGATTACTGGGCTACGCCTTTCCAAAGGTGTACTTCACAGTGAATTACATCAGCACCCTTGCCAAAGTCAGACATTTGAATTGTAAGGAGTGTGACTAGCCTAAAAAGCATTGCTTCCTACACAGACAGAGACACACACAGACACACTTGCCCTGTCTGGGATTAGAACTCCTTCCTAACTAGTTTATCACACTACAGCATTATGCAGTTATAGGACGTGCCACGAAAATTACTGGGTTTCACCTTTCCCAAAGGTGTATTTCACAGTGAATGACATCAGCAGCCTTGCCAATGTAGGGCATTTGAATTGTAGTGAGCATGACTAGCCTAAAAAGCATCACTCCCTCCACAGACAGACACACACACACACACACACACACACACACACACACACACACACACACACACACACACACACACACATTTGCCATATCTGGGATTAGAACCCCTGCCTAACTAGTGTATCACACTACAGCATTATGCAGTTTTAGGACATGCCACAGTGATTACTGGGTTACTCCATTCCCAAAAGTGTATTTAAAAGTGGATGATATCAGCAGGCTTGTCATAGTAGGGCTATGGGGAGGGCAGTGTGTGTGCATGGGCCATAACCCATTCATCTAGAGGTTGACACAACACATGCAGGCCCAAGCAGGGTTATATTCTGCATGCACATGTATACAGCTGCTAGATGACTACTGCCTTGTACAGTCATGTTATACAGTTAGCACTTGCACCACATAGCCTGTAATGCTTATGGATACCAGTGTCTAATTTCTACAGTGAGTGGCATTTACACATCATGTGGTTGTATCCATTTGGCTGCATGCTGGGTGGGACAGTCCTTATGATGGATGGTGCTTTGTCACAGTCACTCTCTTCCACACATCTATGTATGTCTACTTTTGGCATATTATAGTGTGTTGTCCTTGGATATATGTCTGTATTCCTATCCAATGTGTGTGCAAAGCATGACTGGTTCATACTGAGGAGTGTATACACTAACATCTGCAACTGTCAGATATGTATGGTCCACTGTTGTTTGCAGACATGGGCTTCATTTGTTTAAGTGTGTGAGCAATCCCAGTATGCCCTTCTGTATTGAATGTTTGGATCCATTCCAGGTAGTTTGTACTTCAGTGCAGACATTTATTTTGTACACCTACAGGTAGCAAACTGTTTCTGCAGGGTATCCATAGATCATTTGGCAATATGGGGACAAACTGTGCAAGGGCTAGTGTGTACTGTATGTGATTGTGTCTGTGCTGCTTCTGCTACATGGAGCTGGTGTTTGCAGAGATATTCAGACATGTGTACTGTTATACACTGTGATGTTTTATGTCCTCGAGTACTGTCAGGTGGACATTCTTGCTCACAGTGATGTTGTGGGGAACAAGGGTGAATGCAGCTGTGTCCAGTATTGTGGGAAGGTGCCTACATATTCATGGTACGTTATGCCACTCTGGAGGGGGAGCTGCAGACACTTGCTGCTGGGTCTGTGTATCCAGTTCAGAACCTTGGTACAGTGCTGGCAGAGGATCCCATACTTGTACATCCATCGACATGACAGTATGGCCTTATCTTGCTGTGGCAATACCTCACAGCTGTACAGATTCACGCAGGTTACCCAGGAGCAGTGGCTATGAGGCAGGACATTACCCCTATTGTGGTGTACAGGCAGGTGTGTTGCCACCCATTTATGTGTTTGCAGCCAGGGATAGTGTGTGCACACAGTTGTGTGTCAGACCTTGCACATTCCATGCTGCCCATGCTCCCACCCCCTCTATTATTCTATCCTTTTCCATACATCATGCATACATTCCCTGATACTTTCCCTAAGGTTATCACCTCATCACAGTTTTGTTTTGGTGTTGGTCCACAGTTCATGCAGTGGGACATGGTGGACATGTTATTGGGGTTTGCCCAGATGGCCTTGCATATGGCTTATGTGGAGTGTGTTATGTTGTTATTTGGGTATCTATGACATAACATGCATTGGCAGTACATGTGAGCCACAAGTCCATTTGGTGGTGATGTGGGACAGCTGTGGCAGGCCATTGCTTTCTGTCCATCCTACAGTCCCAGTCCGCCATACAGTATATTCCCTGGGGTGACAGGATAGGTGTGCTAGGTGTTCATGCCATTACTTTCTAACAGTATTGATCAGGTGGTGTGGATGCTGGCAGGGTGCTACCTACAGCTAGGGACACACCTGCATGGGACACCTGCACTGCATGCTGCATTCTTTCACTATTGCCATATACAGGTGGGGGTCATATTGTACCCATTCCCAACAGCAGGGATATGACCTGAGAGGTACCTGTGGATGGTGTTTGGGTGAGCTGGGTGCATGTGTGCTATGGACACTATTTGCATCGGACACACAGATATGCATGGGGCATTCCAGTTATGCTGGCATGTGCAGGTACATCAGCTGTTTCCCAATACATCAGTCATACCTTTTGTGATCTGCAAGTGTTCGGGCAGACATCAGTATTCCCTACTACAGGCTCAGATAATGTGATGCATTCCTGTATGTACAATTCCAAGGGTGGGTCCATTTCACAGTTACACATTATATACTGTATGTCTGAGGTACTTTCCCCTGTGTACTGCTTGTATATCTAGCCCAACAGCCATGCCATGTCAATCTTTCAGATGGTGACACATATTGCCACCATACATTTACAATGGCTTACTGCTAGCATGTGTTATACTGGTGGGAATTGTCTTTGACAATGCAGTTGTGAGGACTTGGCCCTGTCATCAGCAGTAGTGGGCAATGGCCACCAGGTCATACCTCAACATGCATACATAATAACCACCCTCACACACTATGAAACACACCAACCTAATGCACACATACCTGCATATTGTACAAATGCTACAATCTATCCTACTACCTTGGCCACCTCTGGGCATCTGTGCTCCACTGGTATTATACCTACACATTCAGGTTACTACAATTCTACATAGGATTGGGGGGCACACCTGACTGTTACTACATGTCTACATAGGATATGGGGGGGAACACCTGACTGTTTCTACATTGCTACACAGGATTGGGGGGCACCTGACTGTTACTACATTTCTGCATCAGATTGGGGGGGGGCACACCTGACTGTTATAAAGTGTGTACTTCGGATTGGGGGGCACACCAGACAGGTACTACATTTCTATATAGGATTGGGGGGCACACCTGACTGTTACTACATGTTTATGTCGGGTTGGTGGGGCACACCTGACTGTTTCTACATTTCTACACAGGATTGGGGGAGGGGGCACACCTGACTGTTACTACATTTCTACACATGAGTGGGGGGGGAGGCACACCTGACTTTTTCTACATTTCTACACAGGATTGGTGGGGGCACACCTGACTGTTTCTACATTTCTGCATAGGATTAGGGCGGCACACCTGACACTTGTACACATTTGCTTTGTCTGTACTGGTATGTCAGGTACTCCATTTCATTCTGTATTCTAACCTATCATGCTGACTAGAGGCATAGCAGTGTACTACAGGTCTTACGCTTGATTGACCTACATATCAGTTCTGACTTCCTACCCTTCAGAACTAACATCCCACTGCCTGACCTGATGTAGTCTGTCTGTGTAGGCCTGGGGGGGATGTTACCCATAGGCATCATTCAGAGGCCTTGACACAGCCTTTGTTTGTGTTTGTCTACACCTGTCCTGCTGGCTGAGACTGTTGTTGGGTATGTAAACCTCCCTGACTGGCATGTGTGTGTCATATGGACACACATGTGGCCCAGCACATTTCCTGCAGTGGGTTTTGTCACCATGTGTAGTAATGGCTACTATGGTGACACCAGTATTTGTTACAGATCTCATGCTGCAACTATAGGTGTCTACTATCTGCTGGCATCCCATTCAGCCACCCGATTCCCTTGCATGCTCACATCCATACCATAGATACAAATAATATCACATACTACTCCAATCAGCAATTGGTAAGGAGAGTGACTTACCTTGTGGGTGTGCCAGTATTGAGGATGGTGCTGGGGGCTGCCTATGTCGGATGCACATAGTACACTCCCTATACATGGTTGAGCACAAGTAGTGTCATGTTTGGCATCCCTTTTACTGTATGTGCATGTCAGAGAGAGAGAGAGGTGTCATTCCCTGGGTCCCTACTGTGTCAGTGTATGTGCTATGCGTTGCATCTTTGCCAAGGCCATGGCATACTGGTCCCGCCTTCATCTGCCTACTGGGGCAGGCTCAGGTTGTTCCTCCTCCGAGTCACTCTGTGCCTGTGATGGCCTTGGCATTGGTGGGGGGCTGTGTGGCCCTGCCCCATGCTGTTCCTGCTGCAGCTGTTTCCACAGGATCATATTGTGTAGCATGGCACATATGATAACAATCTGGGTACATGTAGCTGGTGAGTACTGAAAGGCTCCACCGGATGTGGCCAGGCACCGAAACCGTGACTTGAGCATCCCAAACACATGCTCTATTATGATTCTGGTCTCTGCGTGTGCCTCATTATGGCATTTTTGTTTGGGTGTGTGTGCATTTCTAATGGGTGTCATCAGCCATAGCTCCAGTATGTAACCAGCATCCCCCACTAGGTGACCGTAATGCCCTGGACATCGCACATGACCTGGCAGTTGATGGAGGGGGAAGCCCTTGCAGGTGATGCAGACCCTACCCCGCCTACCGGGTGGTGCTTTGATGCATATGTGCATGCAATCTATAGCACCCACCACCTCAGGGTATTCTGCTATTTGGTGGAAGAGATGCATATTGCTGGCCAACACCTCATGGGTGTTGGGGAAATATACGTGCTCACCGGCATCTGCTGACATGGCATCCAGGAACTGGTAGAATATTCTGGATGCTGATGTCTGTGTGATCCCCATGATATCCCCAGCTGGGCTTTGGGAGGAACCTGTGGCTAGTATTCCTAGGCCTACACATACCTTGGTATCCACTAGGATGGGTTCCCCTCTGTTAGTTCTGTGCATCAGGCGTGGCCGGCACAGCTCAACAATTTGCTGTAGGAGGTCCCTGTCCACCCTATAGTGCTCCACTATCTCCAGCTCATTTAGCCCCTTGTAGGTTACCCTGGGTCTGTACACCCATCTCCGTCTCCTCACTGAGAGTTGGTCAACAGCATTCTCATCCTCACCACCCTCAGCCTCTTCCACATTTTCATGTCTGATAGCTGCTGCAGCCCCTATCATTCTGTTGTTTTTGTTTGTTAAAAGTTCCCCGCTTGTATACACCGGTGGGAAAGGTGTTTGCATAGTTTATAGTTGTGTTCTGGGCTGGGCTGGTCTGCTGCCTGTGTAATTGGCTGATTCTGATACATTTCACCTGCCAGCTATGCTAGTTCTCCTAGATTACCTTCCTACTGCTGTTTTGCCTTCCCATGGCCTTCCTGTTTAAGCCTGGGGGTGCGCCACTCAAACAGAATGCTGAAATGTGAACTGAGCTGCTATTTCCTGGTTTACTTGTTTTTTCCTTTAAAACCTGGTGCGTGGCATGCACACTCAGTCAATGTAAAGAGTGCTAGGCAGCCTCAGACACACCCCCTTGCTTAGCTGTGCTAAGCTAAGGGCAAACCCGAGCTACACGGCTCCAATCCGCTTACAGTTTGCCTGACACCCCCCCCCCTATGATGTCAGCTAACTCCTAGGTTTGCACCAAGCTATTCCTGCTCTTACACTGTTGGGTGTTGACTATCATGCAGGGGAAATCTGGGATTCAGTATCATTCCCCTCATTTGCATAGGATTGCCTGCTGATGCATAGTTACAGGTCCCAAACTGAGCCTACCCCTTAGCAACCACTATTCACTGGCCATGTTGTCTTCTGCCTGCCATTGAGTATAATGGCAAAATAGTGATTTTGGTTAGAATACTTATTTTAGGTATTTTTTTCCTATTTTTCGCCCGATCCCGTTCGTTCACCTCTGCCCTACACTTAAACAGCCGAGATTGGCTAAAAAAAATAAAAGTTGATTTTTTTATTTTTGCAACTGTTTTCCATGCTAATGTCCTTATACTTGGCCATTGGCATGCTTTCTACATAATATCCACCCTTTATTTGGAGCTGTCATGGCTCCGTTTTGTAGTTTTCAGAAATGTACTCCGTTACTGGTGAAGTACATTTCTGCAGATTACACTAGTCCTGCACGGCCAGTTTCCAGCTTCCTAGATCGTAAATTCACCTCATTTGCATGGCTGTCTCCTGCAAATGGGGTAATTTGCATACAGGGGCTGAGTCCATGCAGGACTAGTGCAGGAGTGCTTGTGCACGTCCCTACAGCTTATTCCTGGATTGCACGGCAGACGTATTGCCTGCTGGAGCTCCTGCACTAGTCCTGCACACTGTGCAGGGCTTGCTGAATCCAGGGGAAAGTTTTTCAGAGAAATATGTGCAATGTCTAGCTCTGATCTTGGACCAGTTATTTCTTTCAGCTTTCAAGATTTGTTTGCTAAAATCATTACAACTATTTTGCTATCATTTTTTTTTCAAAAAAATGTAGTCATTTTCCACACAGTAATAAGCTCAAGAGAAAAAAAAAGGAAGAACAGGAAATAATAATAAAAACAATACATAAACTCAACATTAATGAAGCAAAGAAAAAAAAAAAAAAAAAAAAATATATATATATATATATATATATATATATATATATATATATATATATATATACAGTATATACAATATTTACGCAATGAAAATAGCCAAAATTGATCAGTTATGAGCACCAGATAGTAAAAATGGATTGTCTTTTTGCTTAGGACAACAAATAAGTTGACATGCCATAGGTTGACAGATTTATGGTAAGATGTTTAGGACAATAGTGCAAACACTGAACAGGTAAAGTTTGCTTTATCTTTTGAAATTATTTTAAAATATGTGTAGTATTTGTAAAGTTTGTTTTATCTTTTGAAATTATTTTAAAATATGTATAGTATTTTTTCGCTAGTTGCTATCTAATGATTCATTTTGTATCTGCTTGTTCTTTTAACGTACATTTTCTAGTCTAGTGGATTTCTGTAACTACCCACTCCTGGAGTTGCTGTTCTTTGCGTTTTTCTGTCAAATATCTTGAACATTTCTGAGGAGTTTCTCCTTCTGTGGATGAAAGTGCTACATGGTATGGCTATTGGAGTTTTTGTGCAAGCCTTTTGTAAGAATGTAGATAACCAGTCTTAGCTTGTGTGTTAGCTTTCCAGGGACTGATGTCTTCATATTATTTGTACAAGGAGAGGACTTGTCTCTGTTTTCTTCATTGTGAAGCTGAAGCTTACTTGAATGACTTTGTGTAAGTATATCGCCCTTATAGATGAGGTTTGAATTTGTTAAAGTCTGTTACCTTAAAGTTATTGTTTTAGCTTATTACTTTGACTATTTCAGGACAACACATTTTGGTTATTTTTGTATAATAGTAGTAGTACTGACATAGTTAATAACATGATAGTTTTTCAGTATGTTATTTTTTAATCTTGAAGTTTATTATATTCATTAATGATATTCATCACATTTGTGTATCTAGTTTTTTTCCTTACTTGTTGGAGTTATTATATTTCAGCAAGAATGTGCTTACAGTTATGAATTCAGAGTTGACTGATGCTTAGACAATAGTAAAATAACAACAGCAGGCACTCCATTTCTTTGGAGTCCGTGCTGAATAGAACATTACACTGTAACAGTCTTAGACTGTATTACCTGCAGAATACCTTTATGAACCTACCCATATTTCACAACTGCTTGCCAGTTTCCTTATCTGCAAGGCAATCAAGAAATACTAGTTACAAAGGAAGTTAGAAGCTATGCTAGTGACAGTTACATACATTACTGTTAACCGTTTAATTTTAAAAGGTTTATTAAGTAGAACTGTCCTTATTTTATTCTGTCATTCGGCTCTGTACAGATTTTTCATCTTTTTTTTTTTACTCTAGTCTGAGGAAGTTACCACTTTAGTAGTTTGTCTAAGCTGGATAAGATAAGACCATCTGACTGACAGTTGGGTTAGGCCATCCTGTGAAATGTTAGCTATTCCTCTGGAGGAGTCTCCATCTCACCATCGTGTCACAGCTGCTGTCACTAGGTATGCTTTCACACTTTTTACTTCACTTTTCATCTTTACAATCTGAAGTTTGAGATCAGAATTTTTTTACTTGCTTATTATAGGTTACTGTTTTTAATTTTGCTTTTTGGTCTATTGGTTTTGGCATTTTTGCAGAACTACAGCCTTCAAAAATGTGCAGGCATTTCATTATACCTCTAACACTTTCCCTACATTAATAGTACAGAATCATTGAACATTTTTCAGTGCAAAAAATGCTTGGCACTTCAGCCTGATCATTTGTTTCCTGTTTGGTATGAGACTCCTATCTCATCACTTGTAACCCTTACTCCTGTTGTCATATCCTCTTATATCCTTCATACAAAGTTCTTCTTTTGTTATATTCTCTTACATCCTTCATATGCAGTTGTTCATGGTGTCTCCACTGCTGTTGACGTTCTTTTCTGTGAATGTATTATTTCCCACCCAAGTGAATCCCTGTAATTACTTTTGTCTTCATGCACTCCTCCTAAGTTGCCTTAAAGCTGTAACAGTGCATCTCTTCACTGGATGGGCCTGTAGAGCTTCAAGTGGGTCATTGTTATTACAGACTGTAGATCTTGGCTGCTTCCAACCATTTCTGTGCATGGTCCCCTTTGGCCTATTGCACTGCAGTCATGGTTGATTATGGAATGCAGACATAACATCCCCAAAGGTTCACATGTCCCTCTGGGGTCGCAGCAATATGTATTGCTTCTGCACATCTCTACCCTTGTATGTGACACCTCAGCTTGCTGAATGAGTTCCAAGCTGCTTCCTTTGGTCTCCACTTAGGGTACCTGTCACAGTGTTTTACACTCTGCTGACATGAGAAAGCTAATTCTTTGCTGCTTAATCTAATTTCTGCACCACTCACTAAATCTGTGATACTAAGACTGCTAGCCAAACCCAGGCCACATATTGTAGAGGATATTGTATTGGGCATATGCCAGTGGCCTGACAGGTATTTGTTTCTTTTTTAGTAATATGATGCTTTGTCTCTGACCTTCTCAAGGATGAATCCCTTGGTTCTTGTGCTCTATGGAAATATACATTTGTATAATAGATACATCACTTAATGACAGAAACAAATTTATTATGTGTATGTAATTTATGTTCAGGGTTTTAGTAAAGTTTTTAAAACACAGTATAGACACTTAAAGGTTTCTTACCATATGTATGGCTTACACTGTTTAAAGGTTACTTTATATCACCCTTCTCTTTCACACAAACACACACACACACACACACACACACACACACACACACACACACACACACACACACACACACACACACACACACACACACAGTCATATTACAGGTATGGAGAACTGCTATATTTATGGTCTTATTGATTACTAGTCTTGATAATTCAGGTCTGTAACTGGCAGGAAAGATAATAAGTGCAGACTGAATTTTAAGAAGATGGTGTGCATTTAACATATATTTTTCCAAATGGAAATGCAACTTTTAATTCTACTTTAGCGAAAGATTTGCTTTATTGGATTCAGAAATAGCACAATATCCTTAAGCATGCATTTTCCACAGTGTGTTTCCAAAACAGATACACACTAGCTTCCTTTGTGTTGGCTATATTCTGTCTCCTCAGATGCTTCCAGCAAATAGCCCTCATGGGACACAGAAAGGAAAAAACAAACAGCCTATGTAAGACTAAGTATCTGCCAGATTTGTATTATTCTTTCTGAGGTGCCTCGCTTTCAGATCAGTCTCCTCTGCAGGCTTTTAGATATCCACCAAGGCAATGTGATTTGTCAAGCAGTCTTGAGATTTTAGTTTGGAAATCATTAAACATTTCGTAACTTGCAAGTTACTGAGTTATTGCTTTACTGCATGCAGCAAAACAACTTTTTCACTAGGACGTCCTGGGGAGTATGACTAGCATAATGCATAGAACAGAATGCATGGCCTTGGCTGATCAACAGTTTTACAGTCACATTAGGTGACTGTGACACTTTAGGTAAGTTTTGGAAACAGCTTGAAATATTTACCTAAAGAGGAAAGACAGCCATTCTGCTATACTTCCAACAGTACTGACAATGGCTTGTCTGTACAGTGATTGAAAGATAGTTATCTGATTGCATTATGTGACTTTTGCATTCACTTTACATATTTTGTCAAAGTGGTGCCTCACCTAGATCCTGTTCTCACTGATATAGCCATTACATGAAGGTTTGATTTCTCTATGACATACCTGTGACGGGTATTTTGAAGCAGCATGCCATTAATGGTACAGTAAGATTTGTATAACTTCCTGAGGATTCCATTCCTCAGATTATAACATGTCTACCATTACAATATTATGCAATGCACTTTAGATAAGCAGGAGTAATCACAGAGCTAGCAAACAAAATAAAAGTAGGATCAGCTTAAGATCATATACAGATAAGTATAAAATGATTTATTAGTCATACCTGGGTTATGAGGGTCACTGATCACACAGTTTATGTTGGAGAATCCCATTTCAGAAACTTACAAGCTAAAGTCATAACTGGTGACCTGACTGTAATTCTTAATAGCACATGGAAGTTCTAATTTAATCAAAGGCTCCTGTTAGGTTATTTGCATATCTGGGTGACCCATGGGGAAATGTGTGCTGCTGGAATAGGATTAGTGACACCCAAAATGGACAGAGTTATATCTGAAAGTAACAGTATGTATTTGCTGGCTTAGTATCTTAAGCAGTAGTGTTTTACATGTTCCCTCTGTCATTCACAAAATGTCATGCTTCAGGAAACTTTATCGATTTAATCTCGTCAAAAAAGCAGTTGCCTGTAATCTGACCCACTAGCACTATAGTAAACATTTTTGCAGGGGTAAAGCTCCACACGCTGGAGATGTGGGGGCTCCTTTATTGACAAATATTATAATCAGAGATGCACTACAGTAAGGAAAGGATAAACTCCCTATTAAAGCCCTAATGAACAGCAATCCCACAGTGACTAATGAAATAGCCACATAAAACACAAAAGTAAAATTCAGTGAAACTCCATGAGTGTTTAAGAAACAATGATCTGCTGTCACCAAAAGCTGTGCCTCTAAATACATAAAACACTACTTCACCCAAAAGGGGTTCTTGACGTAGAATACCTGAGCTAGGAAATAACTTTTCAAGTTAACTGAATATAATATGGTGAAGAAAATAGAATGCAACAAGGTTCATATTGGCTGAGTACAGGGTTAAATGTTTTACATGCTAATTCAGTTAGTGAAGTGGTGACAAACAGTAATAAATTATATACTATTATGAGTGTGTTTTATCCCCACCATTTACTGCTGGACTTACAATGTATTTTTATAGTTTTGTAGTTTTGTGATCCTTTCTTTGGGCATGCAACACCCACTGAACCTTGTTATTGTGAGATGACAACCTAATAAGCCTCAGTATAACAAGGTTATGCATAGTTTGTGTGTGTCAGAACTTTATTTACTTGTTTGTTTGAGAATGGTAAGGGTGATCTATATTATATTATATTATATTATATTACATACAGTAAATAGAAAGAATCATGTTGGAAAATAAGGAAACAATACCAGGTAACTGACAAAGTAAAAACTGATCTGTTTTATGTATAGATAAACAAATCTAACAAGGCAACCTCTTAAATGTAACTATGCCCTATTGTTGATGAATTATGTAGATCAAATACAAAAGACCGATGCCACCAAACACTGTGGCATATTTTATCAAATTACATTCACAAAGTGGGATGCCTACCAAATAAACAATATAAAATCAATTCATAGACAACTTTACCTGCAAATGTATACTGCTTTTGAATCTAAGAAATGAATCTGGCTATTTGTGATATGCAAGATGCCGTGTTAGTTATTTGATTTTTCTGGGGTTGCTCAACAATGAATATGCAGTATTTGTAAATGGTACAGCAGAGAGAAAACATTTTTACATTGCGATGACCATTTCCTGCTGACAGGACATATGGTACCATCACAAATCTGCTTACTTTTCTAACAGCAGGAACTGGAAATCAGTTGTAAATTATCACAAAGGCAATACAGTGGAATACTTTTAGTCATTGCACTTTTCTAGTGGAGTACTGTCTGTTTAGATCTGTACTGTGAGACATGCTAATATTATAGTCATTTGGATGTCTAATCTGATTGTAATTTTAATGAAAAAAAATGGTGGCACAGGGATACAGGGGATATTGTTTCTGTCTTAATGAAACAGGTCCCTGGATTTGAGTGTAGCCTCTGTGTGGAAACTTCAAGTTTCTTCTCTTGTCTATGAGGTGCTTTGCATTTATGTTAATTATAACATCAGTATAATTTATTCATTATTTATATTACTTTGTCTTAATGAACCAAGGTCCTGGATTTGATTGTATCCTCCATGTGGAAACCTCATTTTCTCCCCATGTTTATGAGGTGTTTTGCATTTATGTGAATTGTAACATTTGCATAATTTATTTATTATTTACATTTCTGTACTGTTGTCGGCATGTATGATTTGGCAAAATTTTACGCCGGATGCCCTTACTGACGCAACCCTCCCCATTTATCCGGGCTTGGGACTGGCACAAAGAAATGCACTGGCTTGTGCATCCCCAGTGGCTGGTATTAGAGGGTCAGCCTAGGTTGGAAGGTTTGGTGACAAAGCCAGAGAGGCAAGATTACCTTGGTTTGGGCATGTGCTGAGGAGGGATGCAGAGTATATTGGGAAAAATATGCTAAGGATGAAGCTGCCAGGTAACAGGAAAAGAGGGAGGCCTAAGATAAGGTTTATGGATGTGGTGAGAGAGGACATGCAGGTAGTTGGTGTGACAGAGCAAGAGGCAGAGGACAGGTAGAAATGGAAACAGTTGATCTGCTGTGGCGACCCCTAACGGGAGCAGCTGAAAGAAGAAGATTTATTATTTATATTACTTTTTCTTGTTATTGTAAAGTACTTAGGCTTAAACTGTTAAAGAAAGTTGTCTAAATGTTGATATGTATGACTGGCATCTTACTGAGGGCATATCCTGCTTTGTGCCCAGTTTTGGATTTTCATGGCATTGAACTGGCTTAAGCAGTTATTGGTAGTGGGTGGAGAAATAAAAATAAAACCAAAAGTGTAAATGGATTATTGTACTGTGATGTTCATTTGCATAAATTAACCCTGTTATAACAAAAAGGTAAAGGTCAATATTTTCAATGTCATTAGCACAGGTTGCATTATATGACTGAACCTATTTTTCTTTGGTAAATATTGCAATAGCTAACTTTGTCAAGGCTGTGACATTTTAGCATGTAATAACACTTTAGTTGCTGTGGATCTGAAAATCTCAGGTAATATGAGAAACATTTATATATATATATATATATATATATCGGTGGTGCTGCTGTTTACAAGATAACAGTTTTTAGATTTTATTTGGACTGATACATTTGGCAGTAAATTAGCATATGGAATACCAGTAGATATTTTTCTGTGATGAGCTTTGTCACCTGCCCTCTCCCACCACAGATCTTGGTTGGAAGCACTATAGGATCTCCATCAGTGTATTTATACTTGGCTTCCTCTTTACTTCTCCAAGTCATAGAATACAAAATGTGGTCCTGATAAAACTGACACTGCATATGCCAGAAGACTATTTGTTATAAGCCACTGCTGATCTTTTTATGTCACATGATTTTTCTGAGTTACTGGTCCAGTTTAATCAAGAAAATCACTGTACTGTTTATGGCATATTTCATATAGGTTCATAGGTGTGTACTAGGCTAATGGCCCTGGAGCCTTTACAAGCCTAGCCCATAGAAGTGCCCTGGCATCGTGATGTCCGACATTAGTTCCCAGTGCCTCTATCAAGTAGAGCCACTGGAGTGATCCCCGGGGTGAACGTTCTATTAACCATCCACTCATTAAAATTTCTCTTGAGGAAGGCCAGTGAAGTTCTCTGTTTGACATGTATGGGAAGGCTATTCCAAAGCATGGACAGTCTCTGGTTTATGAACCTGTCCCTCTAGCATGTTCTGTTGATTGTGGTAATGAGGTTGAGGTCTTTGGAGTGTGTGGTGTGGAGGGATTGGGATTTCTTTAGATGTAGCATTTCTAACAGAGCTGGGTCAGACATGGCTTTGTAAGTCAAACAGAGATCGCCTCTTAGTAGATGATATGAGACAGAGAATAGCTGGTGTTTTTTGAGTCTGTCCATGTAGGGCATGTGTTTAAGGCCTAGGATCCTATTCATGACGTACTTTTGTGGCCTTTCCAGCTGTTGTATGTGTCTAGTGAGGTAAATGACAAATGGGGCATTATACTCGATGATTGGCCTAATGAGGGAAAAGTAGAGAGAGGTGATGACCTTTTTCTTCCTGGATGTAAAACCCTTGGTAATGAGGTGTACCACATAGAAGGACTTTCTGACCACAGTGGGAATGTGGTGGTCGAAGGAGAGGTTGCTGTCAACCTGTGTCCCCAGATCTCTTATAACACCTTCAGTATTCAGTGGGGTCCCATTGATGTGGTAATTAGTGGGAACTGAGTTTTTCCCAAAGGGGACGATGACACATTTTTTGGCATTAAGCTTAATGCCATGGTTCTGACACCAGTCATTGGTCTCATTGAGGCCTTTCTGTAGGATGTTTACATCACTTGAGGAGTTAATAATGGCTCCCAGCTTGCAGTCATCTGCGAACTTGGACAACCAGAATCCCTCCATGTTGGCGTGGACTTCTGAGAAGTAGATGCCAAACAGCAAAGGACCCATGACCGATCCCTGTGGGACTCCACTAGTGACTGGTTGGCAGTTGACTTGGAATCCGCTACTTTCACACTGTGGGTTCTATCTGTGAGCCAGTTTGCAACCCACCTAGTGATATAGGGGTTGATGCCTAGTTTGGTGAGTTTATCAATAATTTCTGAGTGGGGAATGGTATCAAAGGCCTTGGCCCGATTGAGGCAGGCTGTATGAACTGCCTTGTCCTCATCCACAGCTCTGGTGACTGACTCAAAGAAGTCAACCAGGTTGAGCAGGCATGATCTACCTTTCACAAAACCAAACTGAGTGGGTTCTAGAGTTTGGAGATTCCCTATATCCTTGTTAATTAGGTCCATGATGATGCGCTCCATAGCCTTACATATCAGACTTGGCTAATGGAGTGATAATTCCCAGGGTCTGGAGTTGCTCCCCCTTAATGGAGAGGGATGACTGTACCAGTGCGCCATTTCATAGGGACAGAGCCTGAGGTGAGGCTGTTATTGAACAGGGCACACAGATGTGGTGCCAGTTCACTTTGTGGAACACATCCAGGGATATTGTTGGGTCCCATGGAAGCTGTATTCTTGGCCTTGGACAATGCAGCTTTAACCTGTGCTGCAGTAATGCTGGATGCCTAGCATTCCTCTAGTATTGTGATTAGTCCTTTAGGGGGGAGAAAGGGATGAAGTTGGCACTTAATCTGTCAGCCAGTATGTTGGCAATATCTGTTGGCTCAGTATAGGAGGCACCATTGTGCAGGAACTCAGAGCAAATCTGGGTATTGCCATGGAGATTCTTGATTATAAATATAGAAGACTTTGTGGTTGTTTTTAGTGTCTGCCACAATTCTGCCTTCATAGCTAGCTTTAGAGGTTTTGATGAGGGATCTCAACTTTTTGTTGAGGCTAATAAGGGAGTTTTTCCAGTCTTGGGACTTCACCTTTTTCTACAACAGTTTTTTCCTTCTATTGTAGAGTTTATTAATGGCAGGGGACCACCAGATTGGCTTCCTTTTTTTGGAGGAGAGTGTCTTGGTTCTGTTGGGTATGGCTAGTTCCATGCATTTATGTATGTGTTCGTACAGTGCATTGTTGTATGATTTGGCAGTCGTGCATCTATTTTCCATTGACATGGATGCTGTGAAGTTAGCCACCTCTGTTTTTAGGAGCCCAAAGTCAGCTTTGGAGAAGTTTTTCATGGTGATTACCTTTGCGGGCGGTGTGGGTGAGATGTGGATTTCCATGGTGATTAGTTTGTGGTCAGATCTTACTAGGGAGGAATTGGCTACTGGTGTACAGCAACAGCTGCCCATGTTAGTAATAACCAGGTCAAGGATGTTGCTTCCTCTAATGGGGGTAAGAATGAGCTGGTCCAAGGAATTGGAAATGATGAATTCTAGGAAGTGTTGGGCCAGTGTATTGGTGCATGAGTAGTTTTTCCTAGTTGATGGAGGGGTAGTTGAAGTCACCTAGTATGAGAGTGTTGGGTTGGACCCTAATAGTTTCCAGGGTGCTTAGGAATGTGGAGTGAGAGTCTTGGGACATGGTTGGGAACCTATAGCAGGCTACAACCTGAATCACCATCTTACCCAATGTTAGTTGTACCTGAAGTTTCTCAGATGTGTTATGCTGGGCTACTAGTCTGGAGGTGTGCATATCCTTTATGAATTCTTGGGCCGAAAGGTGTGGAATGAGTTATAGCCTGGTAGCGCAGGGGTTCTTTCTGCTGCTTTAAACCAGGTCTCCGTTACAGCACAAATGTCAATGTTCTCCATTTTGAGGAGTGCTTCGAGCAAGTGCATCTTGAGATTTAGACTTCTAGCATTGAGCAGCATGACCCTCAGAATGCATTTATAGCTGTTATGGTAGTAATTTGGTCTTTGGAACATTGCCTAAAAAAGGCACTATAGGGGTGACAAAAGCCTTAGCCAGTATCCGGAAACCCAGGGGTGACAGATGCAGGCCATCTCTGGCAAAGCATAGAGGTCTGTCAATCATGTCATCCTAAGCAGACAGATACTGGATCCCCTAAGAGTGACACCAGAAACTTAGCCAATTGTTGAAGTCAATTATTTTCTGCTTGTACTGCGGTATTATTCTGGGCAATGCTAGGATGCTACTCAGGGCTAGGGTCATACCTGCCTGGGCCACATAATCCAAGAGCTCCTCCATGTCTCTTTTCATGCAGTCCATGGAGTGCATCTCAGGTCATGCACACCCACACGGACAGTGACAGAGTCATACTTGTACTTGTTGTGGAGTGACCTGAGTGTGTGTGTTATGTGTCGGATACTGGCACTTGATAGACAGCTGACTGTTACCTTCTCCTTATTCAACCTAGTGAGCAGGACATCAGTGTGCCTCACTGTTGAGTCACCTATGATTAGTGTATTAGACAAGCTGTTTTGCCTTAGGGGCTTAGGTTGAGGGGCACACTGTGTAGGTGAGCTATGTGTCTTGTGGTTTGTGTTGTGGTGGTTGAGTGCATTTCTATTGAGAGCCTCTGCGAAGGTGGGTGTGTTGTTTGTGTTTTTATGTGAGAGCTGTGATGGTGGGTGTTCTGGAGGGCTATGTGTTGCATGTGGTGTGGTGCAGATGCTGACCTTCACCTCTTGACCAGCTATTCTGGTCTTGGCTTGAGAGCGCATGGCTTCCAATTTGGATATATAAGTGCATCTTTCACAAGTCTGAGTGTTGAGAGGTAAGAGGAGAGGGTTGTCTGTCTAACTCCTCTAGTGCACACTGCAGTGTTTAGGATAAACCTTTTTTTTCATCTTACCTTTAAGCATCTATTGCAAGATACACTGCCTCAGAAAGCCCACGTTCACCAGGTTAATAGGAGAAAGCACAGGGAACTGACCTTTAGACATGTCAGGAGGGATGGTCATTATTACTAAGTACTGGAGCTGTTTCTTTATATAGTCCTGTTACAGGAAAAATGTCACTCAAAGTGTCTGAGGCTGTACAGAGCACTGCCAAGCACTTGAGGGGAAACTAATATGCAGACTCTGAAAATTTAAGGATGAAGTATTTAGGCAGATATTCTGAAGTTAGAAAGAAATCAAGCAGTACTTACTGAAAAATAAAGAATTAGCTTGTCAAGAATGATGAAAAGAGGGGAGTTGCATGAATGGCTACTGCCTGGCTACTACTAATGCTTGTCTAAGCACTGCTTCACTGGGGTACAATACTCCTTTGCTTCTTATCTCACCAGAAACAAAATGTTAGCCTCAATCCCAAGAAGGGAAGCAGGCCACAGCCTGTTTGGTGATCCACAGTCTTGTCCCAGATGATGCAAGGGTTTGCAGGCTTGTAGCCTTTTTCCTGGTAGATGCCTCAAATAGCAACCAGACCATTCAGGTACGTTAAGCACAGACACACATTCTCAACCAGAAAGAGTCAGGAATCAATACACTCTGCTCCTACTCTCACCAGGATCAGAATATAAGCACAGATTCCAAGCTGCCACCTATAAAGCAGTTATTAAGCTTTCTGGTGATCAGCAGTCTCCAGGAAATAACGTAACTGCACTCCTCTTACCAGGAGAAAACAGAAGCACTAATCCCAAGATGACTACTGAGAGGCAGCATGTGGGCTCATCAATAACTGGTGGTCTTGCAATAGATGCTTAAAGGTAAGATGAAAAAAAACATGGTTTATCCTAAACACTGTATTGTGCACTAGAGGAGTTAGATATGAAAGTAGGTAACTTAAGTTTTACCTGTCTAAAAAGTTACATTTTAATGGAAAGTCACTATTTTTAAAACAGCAAGATAGATTGAAAGGGGGTGGTCACTTTTGTATTCTGGTACTATGGAATACAGTAGGATGGCTAATAAAGTTAAATAGTTGAAGGGGATTGATTTCACAAAATGATAATTTTGTGCTTACACCAGCCAGTAAAAGCAGAGAGGAAATGAGATATATGGTCAAATTAACATAAGGGGCAGGCAACTAGAAAGACAGTGGTGTTTAAGAACACAACAGTAACCAGGTGGGAAATAATTTCTGTCTGACTCACAAGAGACAGAGCTGTGGTCTCTTTTCACGTTTTAATATGCAGCTAAAAGCAGAATACAAGTAAAACACAGTGTAAAGAAAAATCACAATATACAAAATAGAAAAAGGCAATAAAGTAATGCAAAATACAACAAATAAAAAACAAACTAACCTTTCCCTCACAGCAAACTGTAGCAGAGTCTGGCGATCTTGATTATGGGCAGCTTTCTCATAGGGCTGGCTCTAAGGTACATGTCAACAGATATACAAACAGTAAACATGATAGCTCATGCAGTTGTGCACTGTTTTTCTAACACAGCTTATATGCTAGACTGCACTGTTCGCCCATTTTGAAGGATCGTTAGAATACGTTGCCCTTTCACTGCACTATTCTTCCTTCTTCCATTGATTCTGTTTTCAGTTATACAGATAGTGGGGTCCTGATGACAAACACCATGTATTTACTGCAAGCTGGTATCAGTAAGTAAAGAATGGTGACATAAGAAAAGGGAGGTGTTAAACGCATCAGATAACTAATAAAAGTAGAAAGGGATGGAGAGTATGGCTCTGGGCAGATGAGTTAATGGGCAGTGAATCATTATTGAAAACAAGAAGATGCTGCTGATTGGTCAGTTGTTACTGAGCAAAGCAACTGAAACGTAACATTAGAATAATTATTAAATATTCTACTACTTCAGTGAAACATTTACCCCCCCAAAAATGCTTGCCCTGAGTCCCCTCTGAAATTCAGAAAGCCTTCCTTTGCAACAAAGCAGCATGCAAAAGGTACAAAATCGGTAATACAATTGTAGACTAAGCACTGTTTTTGCTGACCCATAAAGAACTGCAAAAAAGGGCTGCAACTAATCCAAGACCTAGTATATAATGCAGAAACATCTAGCACTGGGCAACTACAGAAAGTTTTATGCTGAAATTGTAGGAGTAAACGAACTGTTAAATGCCCTCTCACCTTTTATGTAACACAAATCGCAGACACCAAAAAAGGATTGTCATTATCTACTAACTCTTTCTGCCACAAACCTGTAGTTCAGAGGATTTAGACAACTTTCCAAATGCCACATCAGTAGAGCAGATGTTAGACTTTACTACATACTGTCAATTCTCAAAAGTAACTTTTTTAAATATCAGTAACTGGCTTTAAGAAATCCCATACTGTAGCCACCCTGGTTCTAACATTTTTATACCCAGATTTTTAAGAGCTGTGATACTTTCATTGTTAAGCCCATAAAAAGTAATGGTACTAATTACATAAAAAGCAGCACCGGTCTCAGTGGTCAAAATTTCAGCATCATGGGTCCACTGATCACAACTGACCTCCATTCAGTGCCTGTAATAGAGCTGGCATGTTGCTCCCCATGTCTATGTGGGTTCTCTCCAAGTATGCCCAATTTCCTTTTACCTCACCAAAAGTATATATGTATATGGAACATGCAGTTGCTGACAAGGGTCCAGAATGCCCAGTTCAATTTCTCAGTTAACAAGTGAGTAACCTGTAAGTTAAAAAATATATATATATATTCCCTTATCTCTGGAAACAACAAGCATTATATTTTTACCCAAACATAGGCATGGCAGTGAAGCAACTTTGCAGACTTCTTCATTTGGTAGACATGCCTTCCTCTGAGGAGAATTTACCAGTAGCAGACTGTGAAACTTAATCCATTTTGACAGATGGGGTCAGTCAGTTAATGAAACATTTCTTCTGTGTCAAGGTTATGAGAATGGATGAGATCTATCTGGAAATGTTGAAACTACTGCACATTGTTGGGGTCTTTTTTTGGTCAGCATGCATTTTCTATGGTGAGTAAAAACTTAGGACAATGCATCTGGACTGGCAAATTTGGGTAATGATCCCCATTTTGGAATAAAAGACAGCACTTTGAACTACTTAACTGGACTAGTGGTCCACATTTACCAGTGGTCCCCATTGTTTATAAAGGGGAACAGAAAGGTGTGTTCCAATTTTAGAGGTATCACTCATCAGCCTTCCTAGGAAAACATATACCAGAATGCTGTAAAGCAGATTTTGTTCAACAGTGAAGACCAGATTCAGGAGAAGCAAGGCACATTGGGTCTTCGTCATGGAACAATGGTTCAACTCTTTGCTCTTACTCAAATGTTGGAGTCATTTTGGAAATTTGACAGTGCTGTCTACATGTATTTTGTGATCCTAGAAAAGTTATATAATAATATACCCTCAAATGTCTTATGAAAATGCTGTAAAAGGGGCTAAGGGCCACTAATGTATGTTGCTCTGTCCCTGTATTTGTGAAGTGAGAGCTGTGTGTATAGTCATGATGTAAAGTCAAATGCATTCAAGGTGGGCATGGGACTCCACCAAAGATGCTTCTTGTCTTTCTTCATTTTTGTGATTTTCACTGACAGGACTTCAAGGTGCAGCTAAGGTTTGAAGATCATCATATCTGTGGATGTTAGGATTACATCTTTGTTCTTTCCAGATGTTGTCCTGTTTGCTTTAAATGACTGTGATCTCCAGAGTACACCAGAGAAATTCTCTATTGTGAATGAAGCTCTATGGATGAAAATCAGCATTTCTAGTTCAGAGGTCATGATTCTCACCTTGAAAACAGTGGATTGTGTTCTTTAGATGAGAAGTGGAACAAATACCTCATTTGGATGAGTCTAAGTATCTTGGGGGTATTATTCATGAGTAAGTTTGGGAAATTGACCAGTAGATACATTTAGCAGCAGTAGTGCTGTAGGTGTTTCAGCAGACTGTGGAGAGGACATGAGAGCTAGGACAATGGACAGGGCTCTCAGTTTTCCAATCAGTCTTTGTTGTCATATTCAGCTATGGACATTAGTCTTTGTTAGCAACTAAGAGAATGAGATTATGGATGCAGTTGCAGCAAAAATGAGGTTTCTTCATAGGGGAGCTAGACTCCCTTTCCATGACAGAGAATATAGGTTAGCAATCAGGGAACCTCCAAGTATTGCTACTCTACTCATTGATGAAAGGAAATAGCTGAGATGACTTCTTCTCTTGTTGGATGTCCTCCTAATGCCTTTCTTGGGGGGAGTACTGGGCAAAGGCCACTGGGAAGAGACCCAGGGACACAGCCAAGATGCAATGAATGGATTGATTATATAACTCACATTGCATGTAAATGCTCAAGTGTTCCACAGAATGAACTCATCACTGGTGCTGAGCGTAGCCAAGTCAGGTTGCTACCAGGGCGACCTTTTCTAGTGCACATGGATTGGAAGATAATATAGAGGAGTGGACATGGAGGATAATATAGAGGTGTGTGTGTGTGTGTGTGTGTGTGTGTGTGTGTGTGTGTGTGTGTGTGTGTGTGTGTGTGTGTATACATGTCTCCCCTTTATCTCTTTATTTCTCTCTCTCTCTCTATATATATATATATATATATATATATATATATATATATATATATATATATATATATATATATATATGTTTATATATATATATATATATATATATATATATATTAGCCATATATGTGTGTATGACATGAGCTCAGCTAACCAAAGATTCTAATTGCCTAAAGGGATGTATGTAAAATACTTTTGAGACACACCTAGATTGAGGTCCTATCAAATGACCCCACGGCCAAGTCATGCCCTTTCTTATGTGCAGTAGCACATGCTAGGCTTTGCAATGAAAAAATATTAGTATCCCCCCAGGCTTGCACACCTCTTTGTGAATGTGATGATATGGGCAAGTGCCAGCATAGCCAGCTGGAGTTTTGTAAAGAATGATATCTCCTTTGAATATCAAGCTGATTTATACAAGATGCTTGTGTTACAAATGTACTAGAACTGTACATCATTTGTATATCAAACTGATTTGTTCAGGTGTTTGTGCTGAAAATGTATTGGCGATGTTTGCTTGTGTTAAAAAGTATCAATAGTGCTCCCTGCTGAAATGAAAATGAATGTATTTTATTGTTGTAACTGAATTAAATGTATATGTTTTAATAGAGGATACTGGGAAAGCAGAGGTTAACCAGGTAACTTACTTTAAGAAAAATAAGGGAAATGTAAATGAGCTGATAAATCATTAAAGGCACCCTACATTGCTGACTAGGATCAGAGAACCTGGGTTTGAGAAAGAGCCTTTGTCTATTAGCACAGTCAAAAGAGGGGAGGCTCCAGGCTCTGCCATAAATATTTGGATTTGTATTGTGGCCGTCAAAGCTAAATTGCCTTTTTATTTAAATGTTTAGTCTCCCACCAGGACACAAGTGCTCTTCAGCAATTACATTCTGCTTGCCGAGCACACTCAAGCAAATCTGCAGTCTGCAGCTACCAATCCACCCATACAGTATAAGAAGGAATCAGTACTGCAAACTAAACAAGGATATACATTTTGAGCTTCAAGAGTAGGAGCACACTCAAGCAAATCTGCAGTCTGCGGCTACCAATCCACCCATACAGTATAAGAAGGAATCAGTACTGCAAACTAAACAAGGATATACATTTTGAGCTTCAAGAGCAGGAGCACACTCAAGCAAATCTGCAGTTTGTGGCTACCAATCCACCCATACAGTATAAGAAGGAATCAGTACTGCAAACTAAACAAGGATATACATTTTGAGCCTCAAGAGCAGGAGCACACTCAAGCAAATCTGCAGTCTGCGGCTACCAATCCACCCATACAGTATAAGAAGGAATCAGTACTGCAAACTAAACAAGGGTATACATTTTGAGCCTCAAGAGCAGGAGCACATTCAAGCAAATCTGCAGTCTGTGGCTACCAATCCACCCATACAGTATAAGAAGGAATCAGTACTGCATACTAAACAAGGATATACATTTTGAGTCTCAAGAGCAGGGTGAGTCCACCCAGGCATTCTACTTGTATGTTTTATGCGAGTGAAGCTATTACATTAGCAGTATTTCTTAGTAGTTCTCAGCTTGCTAATAAAACTGACTGTTGTAGCCTTGTGTCCTCTCCACCCCCCCTGCTAGTACAGTAATCCTAACTGTCCAATAGGCAGTATACATTTAATTCACATCCCTGTGACTAAATTAACCATCAAACAGCCCTCTCAGTGCTTTCTGCCTTAGTGTGTATCACTTGGAGGCCCACCTGTTTATTTGCATCTCTATACATTCCCCGTCATTGCTAATGTATCTCCCTACTCTAATCTGTGCACAAACTGGTTACTAATCAGCAAATCAATGTGAAGACACACTCCCAACCTTAATAAACATTGCTGTCTCTTCTCTCCTTCACTTTACAGGTAGTTTGAATTATTACTTACCCCCTCTGAGGCCTTCACTGATTTCCACTGATTGTCTCTCTGGTTTCTTTGCATTCCACCTGGTTTATACCCCTTGTACTATCTCCCTCCCCCAATACAAAGTCTATATTAGAATCCTGCTGAGCATGGAGCCATCTTTAAATTTCTAGTCTCCCACCAGGACACAAGTGCTCATCAGTAATTACATTCTGCTTGCCGGTAAGCCATTAGACCTCAGGAATTTGTTTAAAGTGTTCAGATTTGTAAAGTAATACATACTTTTTTCTCTTGTCTTGGTTGGCTTTGCCCCGCACCGTTCGCCCTCGCTAACACTCAGGCTCTCTCCGCTCCCCTGCCCCCTATTCTCTCCCGCCCCCACTACATCTACATTTATAGTAATCACAGCCACACCCACAGCTCACCGTCACATCACCTCCACCAATCACAGCTCCTCAAGTCATATCACATTATACTACACCAACTTGCTCCACACAAAATACTCCCAATCACTCTCATTCCCACTAGGTATTTTGTACATCACCCACACTACTTCCCCATCCACATATGGTGCAACCCTATAATTCCTATTCAGACCCCCCTCATCTAGAAACAACTTAAACTTTATAACCATGACTATCACACAACTAAGTCTAGTCTGTCTTCTCATAATTCTTTACAACACCACAAGTTATCACTCTCGCAATATCCCTAAACTTAGTAGCACAACACTGCACTATGCACTCTCATATACAGACACCACACACTATAATAATATCTGCCCACAGTTATTCAAGAACTACATAACGGATCAATTCAGAACTAAACACATATGCTGTCATTCCTACTCCAAAAAAATACAAAACTTCCCACACTCCTCACCAAACTCTAACATCTGTATAACCATTTTAACTCCAGGCTCACCATAAGTGGGGATATCCACTCCAACCCAGGCCCAAATCCATCCTGTCCAACACAAACTGCTCCAACACAAATGTCAGAACATAACACCCCCACTTTCTTCATCCCTGGGCAAATCAACAACAGCAGCAAAACCAACCATCTTTTAATGCTAAATATTAATATTAGAAGTATCAAAAATAAAATACCCGAACTCCAGGCCACAATAGCACACTACACCCCAGACATAGTTGCTTTAACAGAAACCTGGCTAAATAAAAACATAGCTAACTCAGAAGTTCTCCCTACCGGCTACAATATCATTAGACAAGACAGACCACTTCATAAAGGGGGTGGAACTACCTTACTGTACAAGTCCAACTTAACTGTCCGTCAATTACCAAACTCCTACCCCTCCCCTAATAATTGAGACATACTTATCTCACAACTTCAACTTCACCCTAAAAAGGTCATCACCACAATTGTGATCTATATTCCACCTAGTAATACACCTGCTAGCCTTGGAGACTTTTTATCCTGGTGTTCTTCCACATACTCACAAGAAACCCTTATTCCGGGGGACTTCAACCTAGATTGGTTCACCTGTATATCAGAACCACCAAGTAATCTAATAAATCTCCATGGCTACCAGCAGCTAGTACGAATTCCAACTCGATGTGATAAAAAATCTAAAAGGGAATCCATCCTTGACTGGGTCCTAACTAACAACCCCGCATTGTACCCTCACACAGGCAGTCTCCCAGACACCTTAAGTGACCACAACATAATATACTTTATACATAGTAGAACAAGCATATGCAAAACCACTAACTATATATCCACTAGAAACACAAAAAAATTCTCTCCTGAGGTCCTCAACACTTTACTCTGTAACTGTGACTGGACCCCCCCCTAAAAACCCTCCCACTTGACCATGCTGTAGCATATTTCAACAAAACATTTCTACAACACCTAGACACTGTTGCTCCATTGCACAAAATAAAGGTTAGAACCTCTACAAACCCCTGGCTCAGTAAAGAAACCAAACAAATCCTCAAGTCCAGAGACACTGCCTGGCTTTACTATAAAAAAAAAACAAAGAAACACAAAGCCTAACTAAGTACCAAGAACTGCGCAACAGTGCAAAAAATGCATTAGGCTGGACAAAAAAAATCCTACTACAGAACATTACAAACTAAATACCAACATAACCCGCAAAACGTTTGGAAAAATGTAAACCAGCTACTAAAATCCACCCAGAAGACTACTCCCAAACCAACCACCCCTGACACTAAAGTTCCCATCAAAACACAATTCAACTCCCACTTTGTGAACTCAATTCTATCCTTAGTATCACAGGACAGTTCCTTCCTCACTATCCCCCCAACACAAATAACACTAATACAAGCTTTACCCTCAAAACAGTTTCCACCACTTCAATCAAAAGCATGCTCACCAAACTAAAAACCTCATCAACAGCAGCCAACCTACTCCCCAGCTATTTCTTGAAACTCACAGCAGATGCTATTGCTATCCCAGTCTCCACTCTCATAAACAGATCAGTTGTTGAAAACTATGTGCCCAAACTCTGGAAAATATCCTATGTTACACCCATACATAAAGGCGGACCTCCACTGAACTTAATAACTACAGACCCATTGCTTTACTCTCCCCCCCTGGCCAAAATCCTAGAAAAATGCATCCATACCCAGATGCTAAACTATCTCCTAGACAGCAACATCCTGTCACCTACTCAGCATGGTTTCAGACCTGCCCATAGTACCACTACAGCCCTCCTCTGCTTCACAGACACAGTAAACAGTCTCAAAAATGAAGGCCTACAAGTGTCAACTCTTTTTTGGATATGTCCAAAGCATTTGAAACAGTCTCACACCAAATCCTGCTAAACAAACAAAACCAATATCATCTATCAAATTCCACGCTTACCTGGTTCCAAAGCTACTTAACTGACAGGTACCAAGCTGTGAAATGGGAAAATTCTCTCTCCTCAGCTGCCCATAACTATAGGAGTCCCACAGGATTCTATCTTAGGACCACTACTATTCACAGTCTTCACAAATGACCTCCATACCTCCACACAGCATGCATCTATAATTCAGTATGCAGATGACTCTACCTTAATCTGTGCTGCACAAAACATTCCCACCCTCCTGCAAACAACTCAACTAGCATTCTCTGACGTTGAAAACTACCTTACCAAAGCCCAACTTATCCTCAATCCAAAGAAAATTCAGCTTATGATTATAACCAGTTCTAACAAAAACACTAACAGTCAGTTCACTATCTACTCCACAAATGCTACTCCAATTGCTCCAGTGGCACAGGCTAAGCTATTGGGAATAACCATAGACTCCCACCTAAAATTTGATAGTAATCTCAACTTAACTATTAAAAAAGTACATGCCAAACTGGGGTCTCTCTACTGTATCAAACCATTTCTTACCAACAACACAAGATCAGCCATTGCTTGCTCCCAACTTCTATCCACCCTACTCTACGCATCTCCCATTCTGACTAATCTCAACAAAACTGAACTAAGCAAAATGGAAGCCTGCTATAACAGAATTACCCGCTTTGCTGCAAATTGCTCATATAGTACTCATCACTGTACTGCTTTGAGACAGCTCCACTGGCTTGAACTGCCCAACCTCCTAACCTACAATCAGCTCTGCCTCTGTCATTCTATCTATTACCTCCCCAATAAGTGTCCTGCCCTCAGAAACCTAGTACAACATCACTCAGCCAAAAGGCCTCTTAGATCATCAAGCAAACTACTACTAGAAGTCACCAACAGCTACAATAGCTTTGGAGATGCACTATATAGTAGTTCAGTGGTTAAAAAATGGAACTCTGTCCCCACTAGCATTCAAAACACATCATCCAAAGCCTCCTTTAAAGACCTCATCAGGCAACATCTCAAGCAAAGTTGGCAGTGCCATGATTGCTCCCCAGTCTAGTGAAAGTGGATAACATATACATACTAAATCTAGAGCACTTGATAATAGTGGCTAATCTACAATGTATGTACTGTACCTGTGTACTATGTATGTATTCTACCTATGTTCCAAATTTCAGCTGTACACCACAAATCTATTAATTACCTTTATTTTTAAAATTAATATTTTTTTGTTTGTTCTCTCCACTGTAACTGTTTATGTGCTGCATACCACTGTAAAACATGTCTCTTGTAATTTGTGTGTATACTGATCATGTCTAAATAACTAAATGTGTCTGTAAATTTTCTTTGTGGAGCTTTTCTCCCCGGGCCTGTGCTGAAAAAGGGCCTTTTCGGCTCAGTCAGACACCCGTGGTTACCAAATGTAAAATAAAAAAATAATAATAATAATAATAAAATAAATTCCTGTCTCAGCTTCAAAAGGGAATACTGTGAGAACCTAGAGTTAGGAGACCAGATGAGGTCATTCTGTCATCCCTCTTGGAAATTATATTAAATATATTTAAAATGTTTATTGTGGCTGGTCCTTGTAGAAAGTATCTAATCTTTGAGAGTACTTATATTTATTTGGTGACACTGTGTGGGCCACTCCAGAAGGCCTAGCCATCTTGGTGAACTACTACCATTTGTATTAGTATTAATATTACACAGTATAATTGGACACCCTTTGTTAAGGGCTTTAAAGTAGCTGATTGGGGAGTGCCTGGTGGCAGTGATAACTACCTATAGTCTGGACAGAATGGGGCATAGCTAGTAAACCTGTGCCAGCCTGTCCCAGGTGTGCGTGTGTGTGTGTGTGTGTGTGTGTGTGTGTGTGTGTGTGTGTGTGTGTGTGTGTGTGTGTGTGTGTGTCAGCTACTTGGGGCAGAGACACAAATCATTGGGTCTACAGAGAGGGTGCTGGAGAACTTGAACACTTGGCAGAGAACCTAATCCTTCAGCTGTACCAGTGGGGAGTCTTACTGGGGACCTGAAGGAAGACAGGTATAGAGATATCCAGATCCCGGGCTGAGTATGTTCCCTGTGTGGTCTTAAGGGAAATTATACTTGATGCAGAGAGGTCTGCATCTGGAAATACTGAGTGTATCCATTTATATTCCAAGTACATGTCACTTTCTAGTGTCAGTGGTGGAGATTCAGGCTCCTTGATTACTGGCCTAGCATGGGGATGACACATATCGATGGCCATCACATATTGGTAGCAGTGGTAGGCATCACAGTGCACATGATTCAGAGTAGTGTGAATATGTGGTAACAGAGGTGGTTTAGGCATCAACAGTGACACAGAGGAATAAAGGCAATGTGACTCTAGTTTGATTAGTAGCTTGGGCACTTGATGGTGCAAGCAGAGAATGATGGTCATGACTATCATGGGGGATGGTTGACAATGCAAGGAGGTTGATCTCAATAATGAATGTAGTATGGTCATGTGTACAAGGGTGAAGAAGTAGGGTGGGTCTCTGCTATGATGCATCAGCTCACCCCCTTTTCCAGGAGATGAGGTTAGAATTATATTAAAATTTCAGCAAGAACAGAAATGACCTTTCTGGCTGCCTATATGATGGCCCACCCCCGATGACTCTTGTCTCATATAGCATGGGGTATGGTCCCTCATACAGAGGAATAAATTGCCTGAGCTTCACTGGGGATGGCTTGGTGGTCAGCAGTCATGGGAACAAAATTACCTAGACATGAAACTTTATTTTTATTTATTTAATTTTTATTTTATTTAACATTTGTTTACCGGGAAAGTCTGCCTTGGAACAAAGCCAATTTTCAGCAGAGGCCCGGGGAGAAATGCTCCAGATGCATGCCTTTGTAACATGGGAGGAAACTGGAGTACCCGGAGAAAACCCACATGAATGCAGGGAGGGCATGCAGACTCCATACAGAAGGCACTCCAGCTGAGAATTGAATCAGAGAACCTCTTGCTGTGAGGCGACAATGCTACCACTGCACCACTGCGCCAAAACAGAAAAGAAAAAGCATACTTTTGCTTACAGACACACACACACACACACACACACAGACACACACACACACACACACACACACACACACACACACACACACACACGTGCGCCGCACACACACACACACACGCGCACACATGCATACACGCACACACATGCACACACACACACACACACACACACACACACACACACACACACACACACACACACACACACACACGCGCACACACACACACACACACAGACACACACACACACACACACACACACACACATACATTTTTCATTGTTGAGTAGAATCTAGATATTTCCTGTCCATTCCCTTAGACAGTTTAAAGGCAGTTCTTACGAAAAGTGTTGTGTTTTTCACTCTTATGGGTTTGCACTGTATCAGGTATTGGAAGGCACAGTATGAAATATATACATGACAAATAAGCAGGGCTATATTTTTTTTTCAGGAGGCACAGTAACACTGGTAGAGCTGCTGTGCATAGAATCCCTTTTATATTCTTGTCTGCCAGCTCTATGCTTACATATTTTATTATGTTTTGTCACAGAATAGGTCTTTTAGAGGCAGTCTTTGTGATCTCTAACTAATTTTTTGGAAGAATGAAAGCTACTGCTCAGTTAATGTTGACTGTTTCTGTTTTACCTACTTATTTATATGACTGTTTGCCTGTTTATGTGTTTGCATATCTGGCTAGTCTAATTCAGCTAGCAATATTTTCATTGTTTGTCATAGTAATTCTTTCTTACATCTGACATCTGTTTTAAATATGTAACATTTGAAGAGCGAGCCTAGTAGTTATTTAATATCAGGTGATGAAATTACAGATGCTGCTGTGATCAAATTGGCATATCATCAAGAGCTCTTCATAGCTAATCATTGTGTTACTCATTCATTTTATAGTGTCCACTTTATCCTGTTCAGGGACACAGGTGATCTGGAAATTAGCTTAGTAGCTATTGGACATAAGATATGCCACTAACCTTGGATGGACTGTCATTTCATTACAGGACCCATAAACTCATATGCAAATATCTCTCAAACACATATGTAGACACACACACACACACACACACACACACACACACACACACACACACACACACACACACACACACGCACACGCATGCACACACACACACACACACACACACGCACGCACGCACACACACACACACACACACACACACACACACACACACACACACACACACACTTGGAGGGTTGCCAATTTATTGCTATGTCATTGGGATGTATGAGGGTAAAAGGATCTGCAGGAACACCCACATAAACAAAGGGAAGATAAGCAGACTGCAGACAGAACATACCCAGCCAGGAACTGTACCGGTCACCATTTTTTGGGGCTGACAACTGAGTTGGTCTGTGGATCTGTTATGGTGAAGGGCAATTACTGGAGGGAATGTTGAGATATTAAGCTTTGCTTTGATTAACTTGAGAAAACAGGGTAGGAAAGTACTACGTTGTAGCCAAAAGTAGCCTTCAGTAGGACATATGTGAGCACCTTCTACTTCCTTTCAGCAAATGGTGTCAGCCTCAGGAATGGTACATGTAGCTTCCAGGCAAGGAGCTGAAGTACTTATTGTTCTATAGTATGAGTAAACAATCACAACTGCATTGCAGAAGACTTTCACAGCAGTGAGAAAAAATCATTTATTAATAAGACTATGAGTTAGGTACGTCTGGTGGCCATTGTAGCTTCTATACAGGTGCGGTATGCACTTTCAATCATTATGCATTACTTAAACTTGGGTTCTGTTCTCCTTAGAGGCATTTTGGGTTGGACAGATCTTGTGGTAGGAAGTCAGTTATATTTCTGATACTCAAATCTCCAAGTCTTGCAACCATTTCTAAAGCATCCCTTCCTACTTGGCTACCTGATATAGTCCTTGCCAAGAACTACATTGTGATTCAAGAAAAACAAATGGAAAAGATTGGGGAGATATGCCCATACCTCATTAGAAGCCCATGATTGCTACAATTCCTTTAACAGTTTAAGGGCTGAGAATCTACTCCAGAAAAGATCAAGATAGGTTTCTAATTATTATTTTTCCATGTTTCCAAATTAGCAGCCCCTTCGATTAAAAAAGTCATTGTTTTGCAATTATCCATGTCTGATTGAAGGTCTACTATGGAGAATACATGGCTATGACATCCAGATGATTTAGATATCTTCTATATCTCTCTTTCAGATTGTGAACCTATGTTAGAGCAATTTATTGCACTCTGTAATTGTTCCTCACTCAGCCTTAACACTAAACCAGGACACTTCTGTCCAAGAGAGTTTTCATTTCCATTACTGAATATACCCTTCCTGGTCTTAGTGTATCCTCCAAGGCAACCCTTAGCAAGATGTGCCATTGACTTCTACTGTCCTGCCCTGGAGCATAGCTGTGCCATTGAATTCTAGTGTCCTGTCCTGAAGCATAGCTGTGCCATTGAATTCTAGTGTCCTGTCCTGGAGCATAGCTGTGCCATTGAATTCTAGTGTCCTGTCCTGAAACATAGCTGTGCCATTGCTTTCTACTCTCCTGCCTTGGAGCATAGCTATGCCATCCTCTCACAGGCCACCTGTTTCATAATAATTTCTGCTCTAACTGTACTCTCCTCTATGAATTTCTCAGTTTCTATATGCTACACAGTACCTCTGCTCATTGTACCGCTGACATTTATTACAGACACTATTTCTGTTTGCTGTTATCTGCCATCTAGCCACCTGCAGCAAGGTCATCTCTACATGGATCCTCTTTTTGGAATGGTGTCCCAAACTAAATTAGATTACTCCTTATTGGCTCTTTCTAAAAGCTTACTTGTTTGCAAAAAGTAAATGTTTTCACATAGCTAAATGGTATGCAGTGGGTTTCTGGATTATATATTGTTACATTTGTTCTGGTAAGCAAAATGAAAAGTAAATAAATAAAACCAAACGATCACTACCAAAGTTGTAAAACCAAAGAAAACAAAGAGAAATGACTCAAACCAAGAATGGACGCTTTTATTCATTGCGAAAGTAAGTTGTTTCTTCTTATATTATCCAAGACTTCACCAAGCTAAAAATCATCACTTAACGCACCATTTAAATAACAGCAAATATTTTATTTTTTATTTATTTTACATTTGTTGACCAGGATAGTCTGACTGGATGCATGTCCATTTTCAGCGGAGGCCCGGGGAGAAAAGCTCCAAGGGTAAGCAAATACAGCATTACATAATACCAGCATTACATATTACAAACAGACTATTTACAGAGATTACATAAGTAAGCAAGTTAGTTCCACAGGTTACAGTTAATCCTGAGCACGTCAGGATTAAATTAAATTACACAGTAAACTGGTTAACAGATTTTTACACATTCTAGAGAGAGTTAGCCAGGCTTGATACATTGACATAGCCAGTTAAGTGACAAATGTTGTTTGAGTCTAGTTTTAAATTGACCTAAGGTGGAAAGTAAGGTAATATCAGCTGGAAGAGAGTTCCAGGATCTACTTACAGAGTTTGCAAAGAGAGAATCACCGGCTGTGTTATTAATTTTGCTAGTTTGAATTAGTAGTTTGTTAGAGGATCGAAGCGGTCTAGGATTGTTATAGGGGGTGATAATATTTGTAAATGCAGGAGTATTGTCCGGATTATAGAGGACTTTATAGGCCATAATCAGTTGGTTATACTGGATTAGGCTGGGTAGTTCAAGCCACCCAAGCTGATTTAGATTGATGCAATGATGTGTCCTAAAAGGCAGCCCAGTGGCAAAGATGGCAATGTGGTTGTAGAAAATTGAGAGTTTGTTAAGGACAGTCTTGTTTAAATTCGAGAGTAGAGGGGATGCATACAGAAGGGATGATAGAAGGTGAGAGCAAGCTATGGCAATTTTAGCTGGAGGGGTTAGGAAGGCTTTTATTCTGTAAAGTGACCCTAGTTTTTTATTGATGGTTTTGATAGTTTGGTTAACATGTAGGTCAAATTTTAGATTATTGTCTATGATGACACCTATTAGTTTTGTAGATGGGTCAGGGGAGATTATTGTGCCATCATTTGATTTTATGGTAAAGGTGAAAGCGGTAGACCTATGTGTTGGTGAAAATAACAGCATTTTAGTTTTTTTGGGATTTAGGATCAGACGATGTTCAGGAAGCCAGTTTTCTATTGTATTAAAGGTGGTCTGGGTAGCTGACCATAACTCTACTGGAGATGTGGCTGAGCAAATCAGAGTAGAGTCATCAGCATATTGGATACAGCTGACTTTTGGGATGACAGTATAAAGGTCGTTAATGAAGATGGAGAACAGCAAGAGCCCCAGTATAGAGCCTTATGGTACTCCAAGGGTGTTAGGTAGAAGGTTAGAGAGTTTGTTCTGCCAGAGGACAGCCTGCTGTTGACCATTCAGGTAGGATTGAAACCACTGGAGGGCTCCAGTATCTAGACAGAATGTTTGCAGGGTGTGGATTAAAAGTTGGTGATCAACCATATTGAATGCCTTGGAAAGATCCAAAAAGAGGGCTGAGGATATATAATTATTGTTGCGATTATGGTTTATGGTGTTAGTAAAGGCTAGGAGGGCTGAAGTAGTGCTGTGATGAGGACGGAAGCCATGCTGAGTGTCTGCCATAAGGCGATTTTGGATTAGGTGGTGCATGAGTTGTCTATGAATACATTTTTCCACAATCTTTGCAAGTGGTGAGAGTATAGCTATTGACCTATAATTGGAGAATTCAGTAGAGCTGCCTCCTTTGTAAAGTGGGATGACATAGGATATTTTCCAGATGGTGGGAATTTTAGCTTCTAGTATGGTTCGATTGATTAGTATTGAGACGGGGTAAATAATATCACATGATCAATTTAACAACTGATAAAATCAACACTTTAATTTTCTTGACTTTAAAACACATTTATGAATGACAGTGCCATTTATTGCTGGTAATACATAATCGTTCAGCAAAGTATTCCACCTTATTTCTTTTAGCTCTAGCAATGTTTCTTCATACCCCCCCAAATCTTTGAAATCTAACACAAAAAATAAAACTTTTTAAATTCTTTATAATTTTGTTTTTGTGGGGCATTATTAGCATGTCTCGTCTTCATAGTGTATATATATATATATATATATATATATATATATATATATATATATACACACACACACACACACACACACACACACACACACACACACACACACACACACACACACACACACTCATTTTTCCTATGTTTAAGTTTCTTTAGTACTCTTCCCTGCATAGAAACATTCACAAATTCAGAAGCAATGTCTCTTGAGGCCTAGTCAATCTTTTACTCATAAGGCCATTCATAAACACTCTCGCTAAGGCTCTTGGCCTGGATGATTTTCTCTGATAGTTTTGTAAGACTCAGAATGACAGTGCTTCAGTAAATTTAGAGAAATAGAAACTTTAACATGTCTCAGTGCAACAAGGTAACAGCTTACATCACAAGTGTTCAACCCTTAAAAATATGAAAATGCTGCAAACTAATTAAAAAGAGCTAAATTCAAAAGTAGCTAAATGATAAACCATTTTACAGGGTACTTGGTTCCCTTGCTAGCTGAATAAACTAATTGATATTAGTGTACCTCAGGGTAAGAGGAATTCTCTGAGATGCAGTAGTCTTAGAATTAGCATATACTCAGAAGTAGAAGTTATTGCTTGCACTTTTTAGTTTCCCACACTAGTGTGCTGACCAACTGTTTAGATCCTGTTTCCAGTACATAAGGTGGGAGGATACATTCAATTACTATTATTACTCTTATGTTCAGCTTGCCATATTGTCAGTCCATTTCTCTTCATTCATAATCCAGTGCCCCACAACCAGTCTTCACCAATACTCAAATAGTTTTACTAGCATCTCACAGCTTTATATGCTTTTTTGTGACACTGCTCACTCCTACTGCTATGATTATGTAAACCTTAACCTGCTTAACACCCCACTTCTTAACTATGATATTAACATTTTATGCTCAACCTAATTTTTTCCCATTTCTTTGAATTTCTAAGCACTAACCATACAACGTATTATCAATCTGACAAATCCACTAATGCAGTACAAAGTAAACAAAAAAGTGTGATTACTATGGCTAAAATAAAAACAAATGTTTTAATAAATACAAAACTCCAAAAGGTAAGCATTTTCACAGTCCTCAGACTGCTTTTTCAGACCTAATAACAAGTGCTTCACCTACGTCGATTTAAAATCCTAAACAATCAATCAAACAGCTTCAAGCATGATGTAGGTGAAGCAGTTGTTAATAGGTCTGAAAAAGCAGTCCGAGGACTGTGAAAGCACTTACCTTTTTGAGTTTTGTATATATTAAAATATTTTTGTTTTTATTTTAGTCGTGGTGATTGCACTTTTTTGTTTACTTTATTATATATTGTTATTAGAGCGATCTTTACCAGCCTATTTAACTTTCTTTGTTGTTTTTAAACCCATTAATGCACCTCTTCAAATGCTCAGTCCTCAACATTTACTCATGCATAAGTACCTTTATACAATTGTTATCTCTATCTCCATATAAATGTAATCTAAGTAGCAAGTGTATGTGTGATTGTTAATGAATATAATGCAATGTCTGTTCATGTATATTACTGAATCTCTATTTAAAAATGTTCGCAGCATGTTGGAGGTTTTCTCCCTGGGCCTCCTCTGAAGAGAGTTTTTTGACTATACCCTGTCAGACCAACCCAGTGAAAAAAAGCAAAATAAAGGAAATAAGAATACAGATGTTATACAGATGCATGTCTGTTTTGAATATTCAGATCAGAATCTTTACTGGTATCTTTGCTGCATTCAGATGCTCCAAATGTACTGTAACAGACGGATCTCTTGCAGGACCATATATCTTCTTGACCATGTCTGCAAGATTATCCACAGGTGTCTATGGTCAATTTTGCCCATTCTAGCTCTATGCTGTCACTTAGTTCGGGAACGTTCTTAATAAGAGTTAGTTGTTAATATCTCTTCCATATCCTATTTTAGTATAATACATCACTTTCTTTCATCAGGACAGCTCAAGTGCTGTATAATTTGTGCTGGATGAGGTAATTTGTGGACTGTGATGTTCTATGGCAGGAGTATGAATGCAGGTTTTATTTACTTATTGGCAGAGCTAGTGGGCAGGACCAAACAAGGTGGTTTTGCACTATTAACCCTTTTCTGGATACTATGCAGATCTAGTACAAATGGACCTCTCTTTTTTGTACCATTATGTAAAGTACAACTCCATAAAGCCTTTTAAGTATCATTGACTAAGACAGTAAGTAATGTTTTGCAACAATTCATAGAGCCTGCTTTTTGTGATGAGATGCCTGCAGCTAACCATGTTCTGTTTCCCTTCCTTCTTTCCTTCTGAGCATGCTCTTTGCTGTTCAGCTTTGTTGCTTATATTCCATCTGTAAACTAAACGTAAGTAATACCAAAACAATCTTTCCTTTAATGTATGTAAACTTTGGAGAAAGGTAATAGATGCCCTAAAGGACTTTGAACATTACTGATTCAGAGCTGAAGCTTGGGTGCTGTCCTCTACCCTCTGCTGACTTACCACTAACACCCTACTGCACTAAGATGCTGCATTAGTTTCTGTTCTTAAAGGTAACTGCAGCTGAAGACTCATCCCAAGTAACAGTTAAAGGAGGTCCAGGGTCCTTGTGGTCACCAGTATAGCAGTTCTTAATCAACATTTCCTAACTCATATCAGGTGAATCACATCCTTTCCTTGTTTAGTCTCCTTTTTAGAATTCTCATTTCATCCAAAGAACCCCAATGTTCTCAAGGGGTTTCAGTTAATTAACAAACATCAGGTACATATTCACAAGAGAGAAAGAAAACCTGTTATTTTATGTTTAGGTTTTCAATAATTATGCCTTTCCACCTTAAGGTCCCAGAGGGTGAACAATACATTAGTCCTTCAGGCTTATCATGTTGACCAAACCTTTTAATAAGCTGAATGCTGTAAGTATTTATAAAATCTGATATGTAATTCATGCTGCCAGTGATTGGAATCTGATTCTGGATGTTTACCAGAAATGATTGCTTCTAACTAGTGTGCCTAACAAAAAGCTGAATCACAACAGCATGGTTCTCTACCTGGTTCTTAACTTTATAATATGCTGCTTCAAATGGTTCACTATCACAGTACTGGAGTCCACAGTGTTGAAATTCATAATCACGAGACCAGCCCATAATATTAGAAGACCAAAACAGTGAGGACCACATTATTGAATTCCTGCATTTGCTCCCCCCGCAAAATCTATGTTAGCCCTTGTTCCTGGGTACATACCCCTGCAGGAGCCATCATAGCACTCATCCCTTGCTTCATACTGGCTGGGAGATTCAGTATTCAAAAGTTTTACACAATGTGGTCTTCAGAGTTTTGTTTTTTCGATATTATGGTCTCAGGATTATGAGTTTCGAGATTGTGGGAGTCACTTCAAACAGCTTGGATTTGTGTATAATTCATGTTTAGTCAGTCCTTTACATATGACTAACCCATATACATTCTCCAAATGTTATGGACTTTATAGATTAGTATCATGCTAGGCATTTTATAATCTAAATCTGTTATTAAACTGTTTGGTGGTTTCTGCATAGTAAGTTACACCCCTGGTCCTACCTCAGGAACAGTAATGAAAAATTGAGTCAATTCACAGCTGTCTGCAAAGTAACAGAATTACATTTTTTAAACAATTCTTTCCCATCATGATTTGCTCGATGGCATTCTGTTTTTACTAGAGTGCTAAATATCACTCACAGAGAAGGGCATTGTTCTACCCAGTATAGGAATATTTAAAAATTCATCCTGGTTTTACATCCTGTAATCTGACGTACATTTAACAGTTATAGTATAAAGCAGTAGTTAGAATAATATTAGCCCTGGCATTCCATCATTGTATTAACTCTTTATACAACTCCTACAAATGTACAATTATTCTTTTAAAGTTAAGATTACATATTGACCCACGAGCTAATTTTTGATCCCACAACCAGAATACAAAAGTGTTAATAAAGATAATAAAAATATTTGTATAAATAAATATATTTATATGTGTGGATTCACTTCATAACACTGAAATACCAAAACACTGAAAATGAGAAAACTTCATAATATGGAAGCCCAAAATCCTGAAAATCAAAATCCTGAAAACTCAAAATCCTGAATGTCAAAATACTGAAAACAGATAAGATACGTATACTGACTATAAACAGCAAAACACCTAATTACATTCCTTCAAATATAAGTAGGGGGGACAAGCCCCCCTCCACCCCCCCCCACATCCCCTGCTACTTAAATATATCAACTCCAAGATTGCACTTAGTGTAGTGAAGTGCAGTCTTGGAGTTGATATATTTGAGTAGCAGGGGTGTGGGGGGCGCAGCCCCCCACATGGAGTGTGCACGGGGGCTTGGCCCTTGCTTATACTTGGTGGAAAGTGATATGATTTATCTTGTTTAAACTCAGTATATGTATGCTGTGTGTTTTCAGTATTTTGAGTTTCAGTATTGTGAGTTTTCAGGATTTTGAAATTTCAGGATTTTGGTTTCAGTGTTCTGAGTTTCAGTATTATGATATTTCAGTGTTATGAAGTGAATCCATATGTGTGTGTGTGTGTGTGTGTGTGTGTGTGTGTGTGTGTGTGTGTGTGTGTGTGTGTGTGTGTGTGTGTGTGTGTGTGTGTATGTATGTATATATGTATATATATATATATATATATATATATATATATATGAAGATCATCTGAATATACCATAAACAATACTAATATTTAATACAGCAGTCTATAATAATATCAGCAGAATATATGATCTGTGAGACAAATCAGACTATATTATGTCCATCAAGATTCAAGACGATCCTATATGGCACATATAGTAATTTAATTTATCTCACCTCAGCTCTGCCTTTATTGTAATATTTTAATCATGAAGCATTTTGAAACTAAAAACACTTTCTTCATGAGCAAAACAAGACTGTAAAACAGTTGCAATGAAATACATAGCAATGTTCAGAAGAGAATATTAGACCAAAAGGTCTAAAATACTTTGGTACTATACTCCCTCCATACAAAAGATTACAGGATTGGTTTACTGTCTGCTCATTGTTTCTTCTAAGATTCTGCATTCTATTCCTATGGTTTTGACAAGCATGTGTGCTTTTTTTCTTGAAAAACCTTTAGTAAGCCATATTAAGCAAAAATGTACATATAAACTACATAACATGTACACGAGAACTGGCTACGAAACTTCACTTTTTATATATCTGCAAATGGGAAACTGAAAACTTATAAAACATTTTAATTTTAGAACTGCATGTATTACAGTAAATATTTATGTTTACAAAGCCATATCCTGACGTGCAGGCTACAGTTTTTTGCCTTACTTGAATGTGCAGTTGTGCCTGAGTTACCCTTTGCATCTGACATCATATTCTTTCACATAATTAAAATACCAGTCAAGATACACTGTTATATATCTAAGAACAATAAGAGTAAACCACTGATAAAGGATAAAATGATACCACTGACCACAAAATTATCTGGAGGCAGCTGTGTACAATATCCCTTGTGCAATCTTGGCTGTATATTATTTTCCACAGTGCATATTTTTTTATTTCATTTACTTTTTGACTGTACTCAGAGAATGGAAAACAAAGGAAGCATCTGGATGTGATTATGATGTTCATTGCATCTTATGGTTACATAACCTTGCAACATTTCCCATGCCTTGCTCAAACATCCATAACAAATTTGTTTTACACAGGTATTTCAAACCAAGGAAGAGCAGAAGCTAGACACATTGGTGTCATTGCACTACAGCTTTCCAACAATTTATTTATTTGTTGACATTTGTATAACTGGAAAAGTCTGATTGGATAATTTTATCTGTTTTCACCAGAGGCCTCCACAAATATAAGAACAGAAGATACATATACATAGGTGAAAACTGACATCATAGTACAATATACTGTAAATGCATAGATTAATACAGATATTAAATACACATATGCTATGCTGGATAATACACATATGCCATCAGTAAAACAAGATAAATACAATGTATAGCACCGAAACGTGTTGATATGCTAATAGTGTGTGAGTTTATTATTCACTCATAAAGAAAATGTCAGAGTGTAACATCAAATCGTAGCTAAGGAGGAGGAGAGGAAGGGAGGTGAGTGTGATAAATAAGTATCGGTTACAGGTGAAAAGTGGAACTCATGTGGGAGACGGAGGAAATAAAGAGTGAAAGCACAATTAAACAAAAAGGAAATAAGAGTAAGAAAAATTAAACAAGGAACGATAGGGTGTATAAAGGTAACAGAAGAGTAGGAGCGGAAATTATTAGCCAGGAGAGTATCATGAGCTAATCCAGGAGTCAAAGAGGAATTCTTTTAGTTGTGGCTTAAATAAATGAATGTTATGTATTGCCCTGATTGGCACAGGAATTATATTCCAGACGGCTACTACCCAGTGTAAGGTCAGACTTTGAGTGAAGTTTTTGTAAGGCTTAAAGATGTCAAATAGATTTCTGTCAGAAGATCGAAGGTGATGATTTTGGAAAATTGTACTAATAGCTGGGCAGGAAGTGTGATTACATATAATTTTATGTGTTACGAGAAGCTGGAAATCATTTTGCTGGTGTGATCATTTTTAAAGTTTTAGAGGAGAACAGTGATGTACTGTGTGACATGTATTAGCTGCGAATCTAGCTGCCTTCTTTTAACACTATTCTAGTTTAGACTTTAGGGTGGCCTGAAGGTTAGTTCGATGTGAGAACTGTATAACAGAGGAGGGAGTAGCTATGTAGTGACAAGAATGACTCTGGTAGAGGCAGTAAGGACCTTATTGTCTTTAATTGATTTAATTTTTCCAAATCTTTTTGGTTCCTAATGCCATGGTAGGGATGGACCCCATTCCTAAGTCAGGGTAAATTTAAAGTTTATGAAATTAATATTGTTTTAATGGTTGATGTTAGTCAAAAGTGTTCTTCGCAGCACCCACAATGCACCCAGAACTGACTCCTTCTGCAATTCATATGGAATAACATGTACTAGTAGCATATCTAAATATGACTGTAGATTTGTTTTCATTAGACTCATTGCTCCTACTACTGTTGGAACTATATGGGTGTCTTTCTCCACATTGCTCCCATTTCTACCTGCAAATCCTCACATTTTATGACTTTATGCCTCTCTGTAAATGAGACACTATAATCACTAGATGTAGCAATTTCACTGATCAATACTACGTTTGTATTTTTTTTTATGGACTACTATATCTGGTTTTCTTGCGTACATATCTTGAACTGTTGGTAATGAGTGATCCCATGTAATGTACATTTCATCATTCTCTATAATACCTTGTAGTTCATGTTTCCAATACTTCTCAACTACTTCTATATTATAGTGTTTGCACAATCCTCAGTGCAACAGTCTTGCCACATTGTTGTACCTTTTATTTATTTATTTGACATTTGTTTACTGGGAATGTCTGAGTCGATAAGAACCCATTTTCAGCAGAGACATGGGGGGGGGGCTCCAATTACATGTAGACATGTACAAACTTTATACAAATTACATAAAAATAGCATGAGTTACAATAACATACAGAGATGCACAAATAAGAGTTTATACAGATAGCAACAAATTATCTGAGTTACATGTAAGCAGGTACATTAATATGTCTTGCCTATAAGGCAATCTCAGACCCTGCTCTACTACAGATGCTCCATATCTGTAAGTCTAACTCCACACATAGTACCCGATTGAAAGGCTTAGATCTAATATGTGACATTAACAAAACCTGCTGGAGAGACAGGTTTGTCTCTCAGAGGATGCCCCATCTCTGGAATAGACTCCCCATACACGTCAAATAAAATACGTTGCTGACTCTTTTCAAGAGCAACCTTGATGAGTGAATGGGCAACCACAAATTTGTCCCAGGGGTTTTACCTGTGTCCCACATTGACAGGGGTGACAGGTGCTGATTGAGGTTTCTCTTTTGGGGATAAACCCTTGGCTAGGCTTGTAAGGCCCCAGGGCCATTAGCCTAGTAATCTCCTATGATCCTATGTTCCTATGAGGCAGATGATAGCTATGCAAGTAATTGATATAGATATGCAAGTAAATGATGCACATTGAATGGAGTACAGATAGATAGAGAGACTAGAGATAGCTAGAGTTTAGTCTGGACTAACCTGGGGAAGAGATTAGCATGGATCAAAGCAAGGGCACAGCCAGGAGTTGAATGTATGTTTTTGCAGTATAGTTTTAAAGGTAGGTAGGTTAGTAGTATTTCTTACTGTAAGTGGAAGAGAGTTCCATGCTTTTGTGACATAGTGGGAGTACAGACTTTGACCAGTTGTCTTAGAGGGTTTGTATATATAGAGAGAAGCACTTTATTTGCAGACCTAAGTGCTGCTTGGGTTGTAAGTTGTAATGATGTTATTTAGTGCAGGGCAGGCAAGGGTTTTGTAGACCATGTTGTGGAGTGTTAGAAGCTGGGTATATAGTAGGTAGTGGGGTAATTCTAGCCAGTTTAGTTTTTTTAGTGAAAAACAGTGATGGGTTTTAGTTTTTGAGTTGGTGGCAAACTTGGCCACTTTATTATAGCACCGTTCCATTTTGGCTCTAGAAGATCTCTGTAAATTGGTAAGTATTGGTGCACCATAAAGCAGGGAGGGTAGAAGGAAAGATTTGAAAGGGGTGGTTTTGGAAGAAGAGGCTAGTTTGTGTTTGTTTCTGTAAAGTGTGCCAAGTTTTTGATGGGTTTTCTTTATGTTTTGTTGAATGTGAAGACCAAACTGAAGGTGATCGTCTATGACTACACCTAGTAACTTGGTGTGGTGGACAATTTCAATGGTGGTGTTATCAGCAGAGAGAATTTTGAAGCTATTTAGATTAGCAGTACAGTTTTTTGGCTAAAAAGAAGCAGTTTGCTTTTGGTTTTGAGGAATAACTGGTAATTGGTGAGAAACTTTGTTGAGTATCGGAGAGAAGCTGTGGTAGTGTGCAAGAGGTACAGATTATTGTGGAATCATCTGCATACTGGATTAGTGTTCCACTAGCAGATGCTGTACAAAGGTCATTAGTAAAAATACTAAAATGTAGGGGTCCTAGGATGGATCCCTGTGGGACTACAGTGGGATTTGCTAGAGAGGGGGAGATAGAATTTGACCATTTTACAGACTGTTTTTCAATTGTGTAAGGAGCTGTGGAACCAATTCATTGTAGGAGGGGTAATTCCTAGGTTAGAGAGCTTGTTCAAGGGTAAGGAGTGAGACACAGTATTGAATGCCTTTATGAGGTTAAGGAATAGTGATGATACATAACAACCTGAGTCTCTGTCTCTGTTTACAAGGTTAGTGAAGGTTATGAGGGCTGTAGTTGTGCTGTAGCCAGGATGAAAACCATGTTGTGTGTTTGTAAGGAAGTTGTTATGCTGTAAGTAATTCATGAGTTGAAGATGAATACATTTTCCAGTATTTTTGAGATAGGGGAAAGTATGGCTATGGGTTAAAAGTTTCTAAATTCTATGGAGTTAGCGCCTTTGTGAATGGGGATGATATAGGATTTTTTCCAGCTACTAGGTACTTTGGACTTAGATATGGATCTGCCATGAGTATATCACATTCAGCAATAATGTACTGTTTCCCCATATTTTTTTTTTTATAGAACCTACATTTGTCTGTTTCTCCCACATGTTCACTGGACTTTGTAAACCAACATGTATGTAGTTGACTATCCTGGGCTGCCATTATTAACCTTTTATCCTTTGGTTATAACTTATAATTCACCTCTCCTTAACCATTCCTGTATCAAATCCTGATTATTATGAAATTGTTCCAGGGGATCTCTATACTTGCCACTATATTTATGACTTTTCTACATTTCTTTCCTTTCCATCAGATTCTTCTCCTTATGTTCTTTCTTTCCCTTTTTTGGCATATTCAGTTGCTGTCTGATTTTTGTATACTTCTGTTTTGATTTCCATTCCTGCTTGACACTGGAATGCTTCTGCTAAACTAAGCATGTAGGTCATCCTAGACTTCATCTCCACATGTTTTAAAACTTTCACTGTGTTTACATCTGATGAGATCAGCAGATATGTATGCAGGCTCATGACTTCAGACCTACACACATAATCAGTTTTGAGGAGGCTCATACTTCCTTCAGAGTGAAGAATATATAATCTTGGTATACACTGATTTTTTTTATATCATTTGATAAGTGTGAACTATTTTTCTTGTTTTTCTGTCCAACTGATTCAATACCTTTAAGGGTAAGTCAATCACAACAAAATGTAAGTTAGAACAGGAAGAGCAAATTGGTTTATTGCTTGGTCTTTTTTCCTAGATGTCAAGGCAGTTTTCAATATTAGTTTTAGCTTATGAAATATTCCTTACCGAATGTTATTCACACTTGTTTATGTTTCATCACTGATGCTTCATTTCCCAAATATTTATGTACTCCTTCCTGCTCAAATTCCTTTATATCAAATTCTTGTCCCAGATTGATATTTTCTTGGTACTGCAACTTTCCTGTTTTAAACATTGTTTTTACGCATTTATCAAGATCAAATGTCATTCTTATATCATCTGAGAAAGTTTTAACCACTTGCAATTGTGCTTTCAACTCCTCATCTGATCAACTCTTTAGTTTTAAGTTATCCACAAAAAGGAGATGAGAAGTCTTTAAGCAAGGTTGTTTTTAGGGAGCCAAATTGTAACTAAGACTTAATCTCTTAAGTAATGGGCTTTATGGGTTAAAGGCTAGGCAAAAAAACAGCAGTGGCAAAGAATCACCCAGGAATATCCCCCTTTGAATTTTTATCCATGGGATAATAATTTGCCCTTTATCATGGTTTAATTTCAAAGTAGTTTGCCAGTGTTTCATGGTCACGGTAATGTAATTGATCAGTGCAGGTGTATCTTTTACATCTGTAAGCACTCTTTTATCCATGAATGTACAATGCTATCAAATACTTCTTTGTAATCTAACCATGCTGTACTTAGATTCCTGTCCTTTTTAGAATTCTCCATTATGACTTTAGCAACAGATGATCCTTTGTTCTATATGACTTTCTTTTTTTACCCTTTTGTTCTATTGCCATGATTAAGTTTTCTTCTAAAAGACTATATACTCTGTCTGCATAATTTCCAGCATACAGTTTGAACATCATCGGAAGGCAAGTTATTGGTCTATAATTTTTAGGATAGCTTACAGATCCACTGTTATGGAGGAGTATCATTTTCCAGTTGTTAACCAGTTTGATGTCTGCTTGGGATGCACATATAAGTAATTCTTACTTAGGGCTAAATCTTCGTGAAAATATCTTAACACTTTTAGCCAGAAGTTAGCTACTGCATCTAGGGTATTCCAGTTAGGAACTTTTCTTAATTTTATTTCTCTGGCTGTTACTTCATCTCATTTCATATCCTCTACATTTGAACTCCTTACTCTTTCTTTTTTTCTATCCATTTCACATCTTTATGTTCAACATGGTCTTCATTAACATTTCCCCAAAATGTGTCTATTTCATCTTTTTTGGAGGTATTTCTATTCATTTTGCTTTGTTTTCCAATTTCTCTATAAAACTTTTTGTTTTTTTGCCTGTGTTGATATCTTTAGTTTATTATTTGAAATAGTGTACGACAGATCCTGGTCTGTTCTGATATTTGCATTGTTTTTTTCATGTCTGTTTTTCTAAGTATTTTTGTTGATCTGCCCCCCTCTTCTATATTATTTTAACAGTGACACTTCTTGTTTTAATTGCTTTATAGTTTTCTCTATTTGAAGACTTTTATTTTTCCTTTCCTTTTCCTCATCGCTCCAAGTTTTTATGGTAAGACTTTATCTGCTATTAATTTAGCTGCACAGTAATATATCCTACTTATTTTTGTTATATCACATGAGCTTCTGTTAATAATCTTGATTACTGTGTTCATCTGTTTTATCAGACTTTTAACATTTTGGGTCCTATTTACTTTCTGTAGTATGTATCTTTAATTGATCTTAATGTCTAATCATCTCTATTAAATCAAGCAACTCTTCATTTAGATAATTTTCTTCTAAACTAAGATCACATTTTTTTTGCTATCTGTTCCCTGCAGGCATTCTACAGAAAGTTCCAGATTAAATTATTTTGGCATATCCTCTTCAGCTGCATCTTGCATCATCTGCTGTTCCTTCATATGAGAACTCATTGGCCCATCACTCCACAACATTACCTGTGTTAGATTTGTCACTGTTTTCCTGCTCCGTCCCTTGCTGTGCAACTCTAACTGAACTTTTGTACTTGTTTCCTACTGAAGACTCCACAGCATCATCATGTGCATGTCATCAGATGCTTCCTGTTCCACCTGTTTCTCCTTAGTTTGGGGACTCATTGTTCCATCATGCTGTGATGTTACCCGAGTTGGATTTTCTGCGCTAAATCCTTCACTTTACAGTAGTCCATAACTTCAGTTTCTATTTCTTTAACTTCATTACTAATACTCTTTTCAACTTTCTCCCTTTGTTTTCTTATTTTTTGTATTGTGAAATGTTTCATATCTGAGTGCCTTTGGCTGTACTTATCTTCAAATATCTTTGGTGCTGCTTTTTTGTATTGATTAATTTTGCTTTCTCCTTTTCATAAATATTGTACCATATCAAATCTATTTTTTTCCCATGTCCACATTTTTTCTTCAGGTGTCTCCTGCTTCACCTGTTTCTCCTTCATTTGAGGATTCATTATTCCATCATGCTCTAACGTAACCGATGATAGACTTTCTACACTAAATGCTTCAGTTCACATGTACGTTCCCCTTTGTGATCTTAATTTCTGTATCATGAAATTTTCCATATCTGGGTGCCTTTGCCTATATTTCTCTTCAGATATCTTTGGAGCTGTTTTTTTTTTGTATTGATTAGATTGGCTTTCTTCTTTGCATAAATATTGCACCATATCAGATCTCTTTTTTTTTCCCATGTCCGTGTGTCTTTAATACCTTTCAATAAACTCTGGGTTTTGTTCTTTATATTTTCACACTTCTTCAGTTGCTTTTTTTTTCCAGGTGGCCCAAAGCTTCTTTGTCTATGTGATGTTTTTCATAGATCTGTTGTATTAATGATTACAAATCTGCATTTGAAGCTTTTGGCAGTTTTTCTGGTCCAAGCATTTTTCTTTCTTCTAATTTCTCTTTATCTTTCTGAATATCTTCTATCTGGAAATTATGTTTTTTGGATAATAGTAACAATACATAATTTCCTCCTTATCCTTAATAGTCTGCTCTGTCATTTTTATGACTATTTTTTGGACTGCTAGTTTTTTGTATTTTTTTGTGGACTACTACTTCCATCTACAGTGGGGGTGGGGTGGGGCATCTCTGCAATATGAAAGAAACTTATTGGCGCTATAGAGCATTCCTATTTTTTTTTGCGATTTTTTTTTATATATATTGCAGTGTATGTGGAAATCATATTTGAGGTTGTCATCTGTTGTAACTCCCAGAAGTTTGTATGGGCACTACTTCTGTTGCACATTTTCCAATATTTTTAAGAGGGGGATAAGATGACAATGGGTTTGAAATTAGATATCGATGGAGAAGTGCCAATTTGTGAAGGGAGATGATATGGCATATTTCCAGACAGTAGGAATATAAGATTCCTGTACTGACCTGTTTACAAGGATGGAGTCTGGGTATGCAATGGCATTAACAGCAGTTTTGAGATATAAAGGTATTAAGGCAAAATAGTACATGGTGTTAAAGTGCAAAGTAAAATTAGAGAGCTATTGAAAGTATTTTTATAACAAAATGATGTAATAGGTTCATAGGTTCATAGGTTCACTAGACAAACAGCCACCAGGGCCTTTATAAGCCTAGCCATGCAATCAAACCCAATTGTGTCCTTATGCATCATGGGTATTTATTAGGAGGGAGCATGTTAGTTAGGAAGTTTCTAGAGGTTATGTGGGGGTATATTAGTTTGGGAATTATTGTCTGCCTCTGTGTACCAGAGAAATGGGGGCCAGGACTAGGGTGAATTTCCAATTTGCCATCCATTGGTGAAGGTAACATTTACATAAGGTTGGGATGGACTTTGCGTCACATGGATGGGGAGCTTGCTCCAGAGCATGGAGATTCTGTGGGACACATATCTATCTTGCCAACATGTCTTATTTATAGGTTCATAAGTAGGTACTAGGCTATCTGCCCAAAGGCATTTATAAGCCTAGCCAGAATGTGTTGGCTTTCGCCGCCCCCTTAGATTAGTTCCCTGTGCCTCTGTCCAGCAGAGCCACTGAAGTGATCCCTGGGATAAACTTTCTGTTTCCCATCCACTTGTCAAGGTTTCCAAGGAGCTCTGCCTAATGTAGATTAAAATCTTGTTCCAAAGCATGGGAAGTCTCTGGGACAGGAATCTATCCCTCCAGCACGTCCTATTTATTGTTGTGGTGAGGTTTAGATCCCTAGAGCATGTGGCTTGAGGGTATAAGGTTTTCTTTGGGTGGAGCATGTCCATCAATTCTGGGTTGGACATGGCCTTATATGTCAGGCAGAGATCACCTCTGAGCAGGTGGTATGCAACTGAGTACAGCTGGAGTTTCTTCAGTCGAGCTGCATGGGGCACCTGTTTGAGGCCAGTGATCCTCTTGGTGAGGTACTTCTGTGGTCTTTCCAGCTGTTGCAGGTGTCTTGTAAGGTACATCCCAAATGGGGCATTGTACTCTATGATGGGTCTGATGAGTGATGAGTAGAGGGGCACAATGACCTCTTTTGATCTGGATGCAAACCCTTTTGTGATTAGGTGGGCCACATAGAAGGATTTTCTAACCACTTTGGCAATGTGATTATCAAAGGAGAGATTACTATCTACTTGGGTCCCCAGATCCCTTATTACATTTTCTGTATTTAGGGGACTACCACCTACATGGTATTTTGTGGGTACTTTGTTATTTCTAAAGGGAATAACTATGCACTTTTTGGCATTTAGCTTGAGGCCATGATTTTGACACCAGGTATCCATCTCAGTGAGACCCTTTTGGAGGATGTCTGTGTCAGCCGGTGTGTCAATTATAGCCTCTAGATTGCAGTTGTCTGTGAACTTAGTCAGCCATAGTCCTCCTGTGCTTGTCTGTACCTCTGAGAAGTATATGCTGAACAGGAGGGGTCCTTGGACTGAGCCCTGGGGAACGCCACTTGTAACTGGTTTAGATTCAGATCTAGCTCCTGCAACTCTCACCATGTGGGTTCTGTCTATGAGCCAATTGGCAACCCATCTTGTGACACAGGGTTTATGTTCAGGCTGGTGAACTTGCCTATAATACCAGAATGGGAAATGGTATTGAGGGCCTTTGCGAAGTATAGGTAGGCTGTGTGTACCACTTTTCCCTCGTCTATAGCCTTGGTAACTGTCTCAAAGAAGTCCACCAGGTTTAGGAGGCATGATCTGCCCTTAACAAAGCCGAATGGGTTAGGGTCCATTGTTTGGAGGTTCCCAATGTCTCTGTTAATGAGTTCCGTGATGATGCACTCCATAGCCTTGCAGAACAAGCTAGCCAGGCTTATAGGGTGATAGTTCCCGGGGTCTGTTGTGGCTCCACCTTTGTGGAGTGGAATAACTGTTGCTGTGCACCACTCTATGGGTACATAGCCTGTGGAGAGGCTGAGTTTGAACAGTGTGTTTAGGTGAGGGGTTAATTCATCTTTGAGCTCATGTAGGACACAGCCTGGGACACCGTCCAGTCCCATTGATGCTGTGTTTTTGGCTTTGGAGAGGGCTATTTTAACCTGAGTGTCTATGATTTCAGGGGCTCTACATTCTTCTGGTATGGTTATGGGCCCTTTTGGGGGTGAGAGAGGGGTGAAGTTTGCACTGAACCTGTCTGCCAGGATGTTGGCAATATCGGTTGGTTCAGTGTATTTTGTGCCATTCTGCACTAACTCTGAGCAGATCTGAGCATTGCCACTTAGATTCTTGACATAGCTAAAGAATGCATTGTGGTTATCTTTGGAGTCCTTGGCAAGATTTCTTTCAAAGCTCGCCATGGACAATTTTATGAGGGATTGTAGTTTCTTGCTGATACTGATCAGGGATGTATTCCCTTCTTGGGATTATACTCTTTTCTGTACTAGTTTCTTCCTTCTATTGTATAGCTTGTTTATGGCAGGGGTCCACCAGACTGGTTTCCTTTTCTTGTAGGAGTGAGTCTTGGTTTTGCTTGGGATAGCATGATCCATGCATTTTTGTAGGTGCCCGTAGAATGCATTAGTAAAGGATTTTGCAGCTTGGACAGTGTTATCCTTTAGCATAGGGGCTTTGAAACTTTCCACCTCCATCTTAAGTAATGTAAAGTTTGCTTTTTAAATGTTTTTCACAGTGGTTTCCTTGTCCGGGGGTGGGGGCGGAATGTGGATATCCAAAGTGATTTGTTTCTGGTCATATCTAACCAGCGAAGGGTTGACCTCCAGTGTGGAACACCGGTCGCCCATGTTGGTGATGACCAGGTCCAATATGTTGTCACCTCTGGTGGGAGCTTTGACCAGTTGTTCCAGGGTGTTTGAGTTTATAAATTCTAGGAAATGTTGGGCAAGGGAGTTAGCGCTTGAGTAGTTCTCCCAGTTAATGTTTGGGTAGTATAAATCACCCAATATCAGGGTGTTTGGTAGGACCTTTATGTTAGCCAGTGTTTCCAGAAATGCGGAATGGGGGTCCTGGGACATGGTGGGTGATCTGTAGCAAGCTATAATTTGAATTGCAGTTTTGCCCATTGTTAGTTGCACATGGATAATCTCTGAAGCAATGCTGTGCCACTAACCTGGAGGTGTGGGTATCCTTGGAATATGGATACTCCCCCTCCTTTTGTATTTCAGTCCGGGTTCTGTGGCCGAAATGTATGGTATAAGTTGTAGCCTGGTAGTGCTGGAGTGCTCTCTGTAGCCTTAAACCAGGTTTTTGTTACTGCACATATATCGATTTTCTCCATACTGAGGAGTGCCTCGAGTGGGTGCATTTTGAGGCTTAGACTTCTGGCATTGAGTAGTACTACCCTCAGATTTTTGTTACTTGTGCTATTTACGGCGGTGGGTTTGTCTTTTGAGCCTTGCCTAAAAAAGGCAATATGAGGTGGCAAGAGCTTTGGCCAGTATTCGAAAGCCTAAGGGTGACAGGTGCAAGCCGTCTCTAGAGAAGCAGTGTGTCTTGTCGAGCATGTCATCCCAGGCAGACCGACACTGGATCCCCTTTGAATGACACCAGAAACGTAGCCAATTATTGAAATTGATAATTTTTTCTTTATACCGTGGTATCATTCTTGTTGATGGCAGGATGCTACTCAGGGTCAGGGTCATACCGGCCTGGGCTCCGTGATCAGAGAGCTCTCCCATGTCTCTTTTCATGTAGGCCAGGGAGGTATGGCTCAGGTCATTCACACCAACATGGACAATGACAGAGTAGTATTTGTACTTGTTCTGGAGTGACCTGAGTGCTTGTGTTATGTGGCGGATCCTGGCACCCGACAGGCAGCTAATAGTAACCTTCTCCTTATTCAGCCTAGTGAGTGGGGTTACTGAGGTGATTTTTATTTCAAAGGAGACAGCTTTGTGGTCTGACCTCACCAGTAAGTTTTATAAAAATAACTGAGACCTTTTATTTGGGTCTTGGACAACTGTAAGAAAACACCCTTAATGAAGACAATATAACTGAGTCCAAACAGTCCAAAACAAAGTCAAGCCATACCATCAAAAGGCAGTTGTTGAAAATGCACAAAAGACTGCAAAACACAAAAGTACCTACATTATAAAAGAAAGAAATCTTTTAACACTACATATACCACTTGTTCACACACTAATGTGTGTTGCCTTTGAGGTTTGAACATAGTGGTAGAAGGTAAAAAAAGATCTAATTAAGTCCTGTGTCCTGACAGAGTGCTCTTCGACTATCTAGAGATATACAGAGCTAAGTATATTTTTCTGGCACTTCAGAGTTGTGTACTGTTAATTGTTGTTTGACTAATTTTATATCATTGCTGGCTGAGTTCAGAGTTGTGCACTGTTATTTTTGCTTCACTGTATAGTTTTTCAGATCTCTGCTGAAAGTGTTGGATTCCCCCTACCCACTCTCCCTATTCCTGTCTTGTTAAATCTGGAGGCTTTTGCAGTTGCCCGCCCCCACTGTAGATTTGATCTGGGACATTCCCCCCAAGTCCCATCTCTTTGCCTCATTCTACATAATAGACTTTTTCTGCACTTGTTTTTAGTCATTTTTAATTTAATTGCATTTTTTAAACTGTTTGGTCTAACATTGCTACATACTCAAGTGTGCTACTGCTGTTTTAGCTACTTTTCTGTATATATATATATATATATATATATATATATATATATATATATATATATATATATATAAATCTAAGCCTGTTTCCTACCTTTCCTGTAATTAGTGTAGTCCAGATTCAGATTTGCTGTATCCAGGACTGTATGTACGTTTCTGAGCCCCCCAGGCTTTCTGTGTTGGAGGGAAGCCTTCTAGCTCATCAGTGGGAGTTTTAAGCACTAGGTAAACTATCTGCCGCATAAGGAGTGGTTCTGGTCCAGAAATCGTAGTTATTGGCCGTTTGGGCAGTTTTTCCATCTCTCTCAACTTTCTGATTTAAAAGCCCTCATTTGCACTTGTTTCCCCCCTTTCCTGTAACTAGTTTAGTCCAGATACGGATTCTTAGTTTTAGCACTTGAATTTGCTTATTCGTGATCAGCACTTCAGAACTTGTTGTAAGCACTAAATAACCTACTAATTACTACAGCACTCAACCTTCCTCATTACCTAGAGGAAAACAGTTTTGGTACTTACTTTCCTCACTTGCTTAGAGAAAAACAGCTCTTGTACTCACTTTCTTCACTTATCTAGAGGAAAATAGTTTTGTATTCAGGCATGTCCAAGGGTCAGCTCCCAGTGTTCTCTCCTGTCTATCCGATGAATCTGGGCATCTTGAGGCAATGTAGAAATTGCCTCATGTACACAGACAACCCTCTCCTCCTACCACCCAACACTACAACCTGTGAGAGATGCACTTATCTAGCCAAACTGGAGGTAAAGCTCTCCCCAACCAAGACTGAACTTGACAGTCTTGAGGAGAAGGTAAACACTTGCACCACACCACACTCATCACATAGTCTCACTAAATCTACACTACCAAAATCCACACATAGAAACACAAAAACATTCGCGGAGGCTCTCAATAATCTGCTCAAGCAACAGAGACCTCCAAAGCAGAAATGCAAGCAAGCCCCCCACCAACACAAGCCAGATGACACATAGCCCATAGACTCAGTGTGCCACTCAACCACAGCCAATAAGGCAAAACAACTTACCCAACACACTAGTCATAGGTGACTCTATAGTCAGGCACACTGATGTCCCACTCACCAGGCTAAACAAGGAGAAGGTTACTGTCAGCTGCCTGTCGGGTGCCAGGATCCGCCACATAACCCAAGCACTCAGGTCACTCCACAACAAGTACAAATATGACTCTGTCATTGTCCATGTTGGTGTGAACAACCTGAGACGTACCTCCCTGGACTACATGAAAAGAGACATGGAAAAGCTCTTCGATCTCATAGCGCAGGCAGGTATGACCCTAGCTCTGAGTAGCATTCTGCCATCACTCAGAAAGATGCCACAGTACAAGGACAAAATTATTGACTTCAACAATTGGCTAAGCTACTGGTGTCATTCTAAAGGGATCCAGTATCTGTCTGCTTGGGATGACATGGTCGACAGACCACGATGCTTTGCCAGAGATAGCCTGTACCTGTCACCCCTGGGATTCTGGATACTGGCTAAGGTTCTTGCCACCCCTGTAGTGCCTTTTTTAGGCAAGGTTCAAATGACAAATTCACCACCATAACAGGAACAGGCAAGCAAAAACTGAGGGTGATGCTCCTCAATGCTAGAAGTCTAAATCTCAAAATGCACTCACTCGAGGAACTCCTTAAAATGGAGAACATTGATATCTGTGCAGTGACTGAGACCTGGTTCAAGGCTCCAGAGAGCACTCCTGCACTACCAGGCTATAACTCATACCACACTTTTCGGCCATGTAACCTGGACCGGAACACCAAAGGCGGAGGTGTGTCCATATTCATTAAGGATATCCACACCTCCAGGCTAGTTGCTCAGCAAAATGGAGCTGAGGTTATCCAAGTGCAACTAACTCTGGGCAAAACTGCAATCCAAATTGTACCTTGCTACAGATCCCCTACCATGCCCCAGGATTCCCACTCCTCTTTTCTTGATGTACTGGAAAATATTAGGGTTCAACCAAACACCCTAATAATGGGCAATTTCAACTACCCCACCATTAACTGGGAAAACTACTCATATACCAACTCCTTCGCTCAACGCTTTCTGGAATTCATAAACTCCAATGCCCTGGATCAGCTTATCCACACCCCCACCAGGGGCAACAATATCCTAGATCTAGTCATTACCAATATGAGTGACCGGTGTTCCACACCTGAAGTCAACGGCACATTGGTCTGATCTGACCATAAGCTAATTAGCCTAGATATCCACATCCTGCCCATTAAGGAAACCATGGTAAAAAAATTCTCCAATGTCAACATCATGCTTCTTAAGACAGAAGTGGTGAACTTCATGACACCCATGCAGATGGACAATACAGTTACGACTACTGAATCCTACACTTTATAAGCACTTACACGAGTGCATGGATCGTGCTATCCCAAACAGAACCAAGATGCTATCTTCCAAAAAACGGAAGCCAATCTGGTGGTCCCCTGCCATAAACAAACTGTACAAAAGAAGGAAGAAACTGTTGCAAAAGAGAGTAAAATCCCAGGAGTGGAGAAGCTCTCTGGTCAGCCTTAGTAAGAAGCTGTGATCCCTGATAAAATCCTCCAAAGCTAGTTACGAAAACAAAATTGCCACTGATTCTAAAGACAAACACAAAGCATTCTATAGCTATGTTAAGAATCTCAATGGCAACACTCAGATCTGCTCTGAGTTACAGCACAACGGCACTAAATATACAGACCCAACTAATATTGCCAACATCCAGGCAGATAGGTTCAATGCTAACTTTACCCCCCTCTCACCCCCTAAAGAGCCCATCTCTATACCGGAAGAATGCAAAGTTCCTGTAATCACGGCTACACAGGTAAAAAACACACTCTCCAAAGCCAAGAACACAGCATCCATGGGACCAAACAACATCTCAGGCTGCATTCTACATGAACTACAGAATGAACTAGCACCCAACCTAAGTACCATGTTCAGTCATAGCCTCACCTCAGGCTTTGTGCCTGCTGAATGGCGCATAGCGATGGTTATCCCACTCCACAAGGGGGGAGCCACCACGGGCCCTGGGAACTACCGCCCCATTAGCCTGACGAGCCTAGTCTGCAAGGCCATGGAACGTATCATCATGGAACTTATAAACAAAGACATTGGTAATCTTCAAACTCTGGACCCCACCCAGTTTGGGTTTGTAAAAGGCAGATCATGTGTCCTAAACCTGACAGACTTTTTTGAAGCAGTCACCAAAGCCGTAGACAAGGGTAAGGTGGTTCACACAGCCTATCTAGATCTTGCCAAGGCTTTCGACACCATCCCCCACTCTGGAATTATAGATAAACTCACTAAACTAGGTATAAATCCCTATGTCACAAGATGGGTTGCCAACTGGTTCACTGACAGAATCCATACTGTGAAAGTAGCAGACTCCAAATCCGACTTCAGACCGGTGACAAGTGGAATACCACAGGGTTCAGTCCTGGGTCCTCTCCTGTTTGGTATCTACTTCTCTGAAGTACAGGCTAACACAGAAGGTCTTTGGCTAATGAAGTTCGCAGATGACTGCAAACTAGGAGCCATAATTGAAACTCCTAACGATGTGGACATCCTACAAAAGGACCTCACTGAGACAGATGCCTGCTGTCAAAGCCATGGCCTCAAGCTCAATGCCAAAAAGTGCATTGTCCTCCCCTTTGGTAAAAACTCTGTACCCATGAACTACAACATAGGCAGTTGTATACTTAACACTGAAAGTGTGATAAGAGACCTTGGGACACAGGTGGACAGTAGTCTCTCCTTTGATAATCACATCACCCAAGTAGTCAGGAAATCTTTCTACGTGCCACACCTCATCACAAAAGGTTTCTCATCCAGAAAAAAAAGAGGCCATTGTTCCCCTCTACTCATCACTCATTTGACCCATTATAGAGTACAACACCCCTTTTGGTATGTACCTCACAAGACATCTACAACAACTGGAAAGGCCGCAGAAATACCTCACAAAGAGGATTACAGGCCTCAAACAGATGCAGACCATCTCAAAAAACTCCAGCTTTACTCTGTCACATATTGCCTACTCAGAGGTGGTCTCTGCCTAACATACAAAGCTATGTCAAACCCAGAGCTGTTGTACATGCTCCACTTAAAGAAATCCCAATCCCTCTGAGCGACATGCTCTTGGGACCTAAACCTTGTCACCACAATAAACAGAACATGCTGGAGGGATGGATTCCTGTCCCAGAGACTTCCCATACTCTGGAATAAACTAGCTATCTATATCAAACAAAGCTCCACATTAGCACTCTTCAAGAAAAATCTTGATGATTGGATGTGAAATAGGGAATTCACCCCGGGGATAACTTCTGTGGCTCTGCTCGACAGTGGCACAGGAAAATATTTTTCTTGTGTGGCAAAAACCAGGGTACCTTTTTGGCTGGGCTTGTATAGGCCCCAGGGCTGATAGCCTAGTACCTACCTATGAACCTATAGATGATACATTATCTATAAAACCTTAAACCTAACCCAAACCCAGACCTGAACCCTACCCTCAACCTAACACTAATGAAAACCTTAGTTCTAACCTTAACCCATACATCAGGTCAGTACCTGATTTGTACTACAGCAATCCAATTTGAGAAAACAGCATTTCATTCAAAGTACACTAGTGTTAGACAGACTGCCTTCAAACAGTGATCCAAGGCCATTCTAGCACCATTATGTATTATGATGGGAGCTATGTCACCCACTGGAATTTAATACCACCCTTTGCCTTACTTAATATCTTGCATCATTTATTTAGGGAATCATTGGCATTTGAAAAGCAAAAGTGCATGCTCATTTTGTGCTAGAATCCAAGTTTTGTAATGATAATAGATGCAAATGTTAAAGCATTTCTCTTGGCATAAAGGTTGCATAAAGTGTTTACTATTTCCAGGTCTAGCTGATATTTCGTATGGGGCCAGGTTCCAAAACAATGCTTGTTTGCTGTAAGATGCTACACTGAGATTGTAATCCAAATAGTTAGAAAAATCATTTCTGAGATCACTTGCATTTGCTGTATTCAAAGTAAGCATAGCCATTATGTAAATGTTATATCCAGTACTATAACAGAGAATCAGTATGTTATATTTTTAGGTGCAGATGTAAATTTACAGCATGCCTCCAAAAGCAGGATGCCACAGTATGAGGCCCATATGATAAGCTACACACAAAGTATAGGAGTGTCCCCATGTGTGGGAAGGGGTATGGATAAGTGGGATATATCTGCTTCTTCTTTAAAACACTGTATGATATCATGATTATATCTGAGGTACAGTATCTCTGTGCGTGATTTCAGGGTATACATTTTATTTATTTTATTTATTTTATTTTATTTTACATTTGTTAACCGGGCTGGTCTAACTGGATATATTTCCATTTTCAGTAGAGGCCCGGGGAGAAAAGCTCCACAGGAAGACATGGACGATTACAACAAAAACTAACAAATATATAATAAAGTTATCAAACGGATTTTTAAAAAAATAGGTAGGTGTTTTACTCAAGACCATAGTAACTAATTCTATTTACAGATATAAGCCATAAGTTACCATAATTTCATCATTGGAATAAATTAGAGAGTGAACTAGAAAGCAAGAGATGAAGGAAAAGAGAGAACATTTTGCAACACAAAGTACAGAATAGAAAGATATGTATTGCTAGAGAGAGAGAGACAAATAGCCGTGAGGAGGAGAAAGAGCCAAGAAACTTTTTAATCAGGTTTAGAGCAGGAACATATCCAGTGGTTATTAAGGTGAACTTTTAGTTTTTGTTTAAACAGTGCAGTAGAAGCAATTGAAGTAAGTTCGGAGGAAGTTTATTCCAGTGTTTCCCAATGGCATTGGAGAAAAGGGAATCACCAGGAAGGTTATTAGATTTAGTTGAGGAAACTAGCACTTTGGTAGAAGGAGAGTTCAGGTTTGAGTAGGGGCTTAAGAGGTTAGATAGAGCAGGTGTATTAAGAGATTGGTAAAAGGCTCTTTGGACAAACATAAGTTGGGATAGAAGCAATGTATTTGTCAGTTCGAGCCAGTTAAGTTGTTGCAGATTCTGACAATGGTGAGTTCTAAATTGTTTTCCAGTAACAAATCTAGCTATGTTGTTGTAGGAGGTAGATAGTTTAGAGATTGTTTTTCTTAAGATTGGTGTAGATAGGTGAGGCATAGAGAAGTGTGGAAATAAGATGTGAGTGGGCAAGATTCACTTTTGCTGGGAAGGTTAAAAAAGTTTTGATTCTATATAGAGAGCCAAGTTTCCTGTTTACAGATTTAATGGTATTGTTGATATGAAAGGAGAGATTGTTATCAATTGTGACACCTAGCAATTTGGTAGTAGAATCAGGTGATATAATGGTTCCATTATTAGACACAATGGAGAAGTTAAGTGTGGGGGATCTGGTAGTAGGTTTAAAGAGAAGTAGTTTGGTCTTTTGCATTTAGGAGTAGACATCGTTTTAGAAACCAAGTTTCAACTTTAGAAAATACAGCTTGAGTGTTAGTTTGAAGTTCAGAAATGGATTTAGCAGAGCAAATAAGTGTGGAGTCATCAGCATATTGAATGCAGATAGCCTCAGGAATGGCTACTTGTAAGTCATTTATAAAGAGGGAGAAAAGAAGTGGTCCAAGAATAGAGCCTTGGGGACACCAAGGGAGATTGGTAGAAGAGATGAGAGTTTGTTATCCCAGAGGACAGCTTGTTTCCTGTTAGTGAGATATGAGCTGAACCAGTGGATAGTCTCAGGTGCTAAGGAAAGAGATTTTTTAGAAGGAGAGTGGTTGACCATGTCAAAGGCTTTGGACAGGTCAATGAAGAGAGCAGAAGACAGGACATTATTGTTGCGATTATTGTTAATAATATCTGTGAAGGAGAGCAGAGCAGATGATAAGGCCTAAAGCCATGTTGACAGTTTGTCAGTATTTTATTTTGTAGAAGGTGATTCATTACTTGATGGTGGACACATTTTTCCATTATTTTAGCTAGAGGTGACAATAGAGCTATGGGTCTATAGTTAGAATGTTCAAAGGAGTTTCCTCCTTTATGTAATGGTATGATGTAAGAGATTTTCCATACATCAGGGATGGATTCTTCATTTATGGTCCTATTAATGAGAATTGATATGGGATAAGCTATTTCAGAGGCTGCTTTTGAAGGAATTCAGAAGGAAGCTGGTCAGCAGAGGGGTGCAAGGTTTAAGTTTGAGAATGCATCTCTGTATAAAGGTAGTGGAGATGGGTTGAAGCCTAAAGGTTGGTAGTTTGGAGGAAGTATGGTCATGAATGATGGTATTGTCACTGGATAGATGGGAGGCCAAGGAATTTATAATGAAGAAAGAGTTGAAAGTGTTGGCAGTATCAAGGGAGGAATTGTATCAGACCCAGAAGAAGAGGGTGATAGTCTATCCAGGGTGAAGAAGTTTATTTAGGGTTGACCAGAATTTTTGAGGATTATTGTGATTCACTTGCTGAAGATTGCTATAATAGTTCTTTTGTCAGAGAGGATTGATTTTTGGTAATATTTCTCAGGTGTCTGAAAGTCTGTTGGTCTATGGGAGATTTGCTAGTTCTCCATTTTACCCAAGATTTGTTTCTAAGTGACATTTTTGTCTAGTTTCTTTTGTTAGCCAGGGGCTGGTTTGGTGCATGATAATCAAGAATAGTTAGGAATGTGTTGTTAAAGAAATTAACAGCTTCTTGAAGAGGAAGTGTTTTAGTGGGTTCCAGTTACAAGCCTTTAGTTCCGTTTTAAAAGTGTTGGGTTAAAGAATTTGAGGGGTCCTATATATAGGAGAGTAATTAGAGGTATTTTTTGTCTAATAATATAGGTTAGGTTGTGGTCACTAATGTTATCAGGTACAGACTGATATTTGATTTGAGGTTTGTTTACCAAAATCCAATCAAGAATACTTTCTTTGTTATTAGTTTTGTTAATCCTAGTAGTGGTGTTAATAGTTTGAGTGAAGCCATGGAGATTAATATGGGATGCTGGGTTGTTTGTGGATATTGAGGACCAGTCTAAGTTGAGGTCTCCTAGTATAATGGTTTCTTGTGGGTAGGTGGATGAGGCCCAACTGAGGATAAAACAGATGATATAGATGGATTTTGAGGTTAAGTTGCAGCTTTGAGATAAGAAGTTCGGTTTTAGTAAATCCAAGGTTCTCATAGGGTACTAATGTTATTTTTAGTTCTGTTTTGAACAATAGTGCTACTCCTCCACCGTCAAGTCTCAGGATATTGTAGCCTGGTGGTAAGATTTCAGTGTCTTTAGTAAAGGGTTTTAACCAGGTTTCTGTTAAACAAAGAATGTCAAAGGAGTGGTGGTCAAGAAGAGAGTGGAGTAGGGATATTTTGTTATTGATGCTTTGGATATTAAGGTGTCCTATGAGTAAAGTATGTGTGGTGGAGGTTGGTGATTCAAGAGAAGTGTGTAGAGAAACAGGTGTGGCTTTAGCTGAAAAATTAGAAGGACCAGGGTTGGGGTGGATGTCACCATCTATCAAGGTAGATTGGTTGTATAGCAAGTAGGATTTGTTAGGAAGTATAGAAAGTACTTAGGTTTTCTAATCAAGAGGTTCTGACTTTTATGTGAGTCAATCTGTGGTATTTAGCTAAGAGGTAGCTAGAGGTAGATGTGATGTTTAATTAAGTTTAGGCTTTTGAAATTTGAGGTTGAATGTTTAGGAGAGTAGTTTAGGTGGAGATTGAGTGTAGTTTCATAGGAGGTTAAGGAATAGGGCAGAGTGAGATTTTAGAGTGTTGTTTTACAGAGATCAAAGAAGTATGTTGGAGGATGTCTGTTGACATGTTGAGATAGTTAAGACAGGAATAGACTAGTGAAATTTGGAAGACTATAGTGTAGGGATGTATAGCTAGATGGTAGAGACAGGATAGAAATAATCCTATAAGTATAGTCAGGTGATAGGTGAGGTGATAGAGGAGGGTAAAGTTAAGAGGAAGTTGTGGATGATGTAAGAGGTAGTGATAGGTGAAGTTATAGAGGGGGTGTGGTGTAAGGGGTATATCCCTAGTGAAATGTTATAACTCACAATGCCAAATTCCAAAACACTGAGAAAGGTCATGCTTACTCAACTTGGTTGATTTTTCTTTTTCTTTTTTTTTTTTTTTTGAAAAGGTTGCTAAAGCAATGGATGAAGGCAAAAACAGTACAAATTGCATACCTGGCCAAAGCTTTTGACACAATTTCTTACTCGGGCATAGTAAAAAAGCTACATGAACTGGGACTAAACACCTATGTCACCCACTGGATTGCCAACTGGCTCACAGATAGGATGCAGGAAATCAAAACAGGGGAAATCACCTCCATAAGGAGATCAGTCATCAGTGGAGTTCCCCAGAGTTCCATGCTGGGACCTCTCCTGCTTGGCATTTACTTTTCTGAAGTAAAATCCAATATCAAAGGGCTCTGGGTGACTAAGTTTGCAGATGACTGCAAGCTAGGAACAGTCATTGAATCCCCAAATGACTTAGTCATCCTGTGGGAAGGTTTGCCCCAAATAAATAACTGGTGCCAAAATCACAGACTGAAACTAAATGCCAAAAATGCTTATTGTATCCTTTGGGAAGTCATCTATCCAAGGGGAACTACCACATTAACAATACTCCCCTAAGAGATGACCCAGTTGTTTGGGATTTGGAAAGTTATGTGGACAGTGATCTAACTTTTGACCATTTGTCCACTGTTGTAAGAAAATCCTTCTGTATTGCACAGCTTATAAGCAAAGGGATTGGGTCTGAACTAGGGATGTCATTGTCTCCCTTTACTCAGCCCTCATTAGACCAGTCATTAAATATAATGCTACCTTTGGCGTGTATCTATTCAGACACATGCAGCAACTGGAACACCCACAAAGATACCTGACTAAAAAGATACAAGGCTTAAACAACATGTCCAACAAGGTCTGACTCAAAGCCCTGTCACTGTACTTGGCATCCTACAGATTTCTAAGAGGTGATCTATGTCTGGCATACAAGGCATCCTCTGACAAAATACTGGTGGATTTACTGCACATCAGCAAATCAAATTGCATAAGAAATACTCAGTCTAGGGATCTAAACCTCTTCTGCAACATCAACAGAACTGTTTAGAGGGATAGGTATATCTCTCCATCCACATAAAACAAAGTTCATCCCTTTCTAAACTCAAGTGCAACTTGGATCTATGGATGGAAACAGAAAATGTACCCCAGAACTGCCCTCTGTACTACTAACAGACACAGGCAGCTCCTAAATTCTTTATCCCATACATGGATCCACTCAAATTATCTATGGTATGAACCCAGTTATTCTCATTAGGGGTAATATATAATTATTGACCATGAGATGGGTAGGGGCAATCTATAATCAAATAGGATAGGGTAATTTAAGCACAAAAAGGGAAACTGGCTAGGCTTAAAATTGCCTGCAAGGACAGATAGCCTAGTACTTACCCATGAACCTATAAAAAAGACCAAAAATACAGGAGAAGAGTGAATATTGAACATCGTTCTTATCCTTTACTTTTGTTTTGTTTTGTCCAGGGGGCAACATCCCTTTCACCCCAACATCATGTGAGCTTGTATTTACCAACTATGAGATCACCATACCTTGGAGAAAAGGGAATATTCCTAGAAATGGCAATCTTGGACTTAATATATATAAGTTGAGATATTCGGTCATTTAGTCTCAGTATTCCGGCACTTGGCATTTTGAGTCTCAATATACATATGTGTGTGTGTGTGTGTGTGTGTGTGTGTGTGTGTGTGTGTGTGTGTGTGTGTGTGTGTGTGTGTGTGTGTGTGTGCGTATGTACATAGATCTACAGATATGTATCTTTGAGTGTATTGAATAATCACAGAACACAATGATTACAGCACAAGTGATAAAAAATTGTTTACACAACACATCACACACTACCACACATGCCCCAACACTACACATGCAACTGACATTCATGCAAGCACAAACACACCTTACAGTTTAACTAAAATGTCTACATATACACACTCCCACACAACATAAATAGAAACACTAACCACTCACATCAGTGGTGGTACTGACATTTATGAGCTTTTTTTTTCAGGGGGAGTAAGCCTCCTGAACCCCCCACCTGCAACTTTATGTATACCAACTCCAAGATCACACAACAGCAGGGAAAGTGCATGTTCTCAGTCTCTTTTGTACTGTAATCTTGCAAAACAAAGTACTAGCATATTTTGATCAGCTGCACCAAAATCTCAATAGCTTGTCTTTGACTGATTGTGAAACAGCTCAAAACATTTTACATGGAATAATAGGGATATATGGGTGCAAAAAAATCTCAGAGCTTTCTTAGGAAGGCTGAAGGCTGATGGCTGAAGGTCTATAAAAATTAGGTGAAAACAGCAGATACTGTTGTATCACAAGAGCAAATGTAAACTAGGGTACCCAACCCAGCCAGGGAAAGAGCAGGAAGTAAAGGGGGAAGGTTCTAGTACTGCAACAGTGATCTATTTGAGCATCTACTGTTTTGGTAAGTTCACTTACACAGCTATACTATGTTATGTATTAGATCCCTGTAGCCATAACTATATGGGATGATTGCTATAGTGTAGGAAGAAAAGCTGGATGGGGAGGGATCAGATTCTAGAAGCCCTTGAAGGACATTCTGGCATGATAGCTTGAGGCAGACAGCTAGAAATGGTTTATTTAGAAACTGGCTATCCTTCATTTTACTGTAAAAGGATACAAAACATTGGTTAGACTTTCGAAAATCCTTAGTCTGTTCCAGCTAAAATCTCAGTTGTCTTTGGGCATCTAAGGTATGTAACATGTTTTCTCCTCTGTTTTCTAGGTTCATGATAAAACACAGGGAGATGAATGGTAAGTTTTGAGACAGCATTTTGCATAAAAGCAGGATTGGTTCTAAGACTTACCCTGGCCTGCTGTGATGCCCCCACTCTAAGCCAGTAATCAAGGAGCCTGAATCCTCACCACTGACACTGGAGAGGGACGTTCACTTGGAATGCAAATGGATACACTTAGTATTTCCAGATGCAGACCTCCTGCATTAAGCGCAATTTCCCTTAAGAGCACACAGGGAACAGTCAGCCCAAGGTCTTTCTTTATATCTGTCTCCCTCCAGGGCCCCAATAAGGCTCCCTACTAACACAGCTATAGGATTAAGTCCTCAGCTGAATGTCCAAGCCAAGTCCTCCAGCACCCTCTCTGTGAAACCAGTGCTTCATGTCCCTGCTCCAAGTAGCTGACACACACACACATACATACACGCACACACACACACACACACACACACACACACACACACACACACACACACACGCACACACACACACTCACTCCTGGGTAAGACTGGCACATATTTACCCACTGTGCCTCCTTCTGTCCAAACTATAAGATAGTAATCACTGCCACCAGACACTACAAATCCAACTACCTAAGGCTGTCGCAAGGGTATCTAGTTATACTGAGTGAAATTAATGTTAATGCAAATGGTAATGCTGACCAAACAGCCAGACTTCATGAGTGGCCACAGTGTCACCAATAGATATAGGTACTTTCAAATGTTAAAATATTTTCTAAAGGACAAGCCACAATTAAAAGTTTAAATATTTTAATAATAAATAACAAAAAACATGAAAATCTGAAATATCTATTCACAGTAAACACCAGAGTTTCAGCCACAGGAAATATTAAAAATAACAGCTGGAAAGATTCACATAGTTACAGAAAAACAATGCTTAACTATTCTCACTATATTTTCCTGAATGATGTAGAGAATTACTGTTCCTACTTACTTAATAGAGCAAGGAAAGATGAAGTAGGTGAGGGATCCTTCTATGCCAGGTTCCAAGAATTAGACTGCCCTGAGACTTTTGTCTCACCTAATATTAAAATGTTATTTCTGTACAGAATGACATCACATACATCTGTCATCTGACTTCTGGTATCCATACAACACCCCATTGCTAGAAACTGCCGGGATTTAGTGCCTACATGTCAATAGTGCACACACAAAAGCATTGTTCAGATCTGGTGCAGTTTCTGGAAGTCAAAAAACAATTACAAACTTCTACTCCTCCTACAGAGACTAACAAACCATGCTTCTGTGAGATAACATCTTTATGGCCTAGGCCCAGTAATTTAATTTCTTACTATTTTCCAAAGTTTGGCTGGAGCTGAGCTTAACCTCTTCTTTTTCAGTATCCTCTGTTAACATATATACATTTAATTCAGTTACAATACAGTCAGGACCCACTGTTAATACATTTTAATGCAAGCAATTTTACAAATCCATTTTCAACACAAGCATCTGTACGAATCAGTTTAAATTCTTTACTGAATTCCAGATAGCTGTGCTGGCATATGTTACACAGCCACTGCCCTTCTTCTCCTGGCCTAGCTGGCAATACCTCACATCGTCACAGATGTATTAAGGGATTGTAATTCAGATACCAGCCTAGAAGTCAGAGCAATAAGAAAATCAGTCTTCTGTGTTAGAAAATTTAAAGAAGGACTTTCAAAAGGAGAGAGATGACTTCTCCAAAACAAAATGAAGATCCCAAAGTAGTATTGCTTCTTTTCTAGGTGGCCTTAAATCACTTTTAAAAATTGTTTGAAATGAAAAAGAAAGTGGGGATCCAAAGTCATACAAGCAGAAATATCTGAAAGCTGTACCTTTATAGAAGTGAAGATCTACTCTGAGAGGAAGTTTCTGATAATTGTCCTTTGCCAGATGCAAGAGAAGGGATGACTAATGTTGTTAAACGAAATGGAGTTACCAGAAGCATCTTTGGTCTGTTGTGATCTTTAAAAGAACTTTGGGTATCAGAGGAAATGGGGGAAGGCATACAGGATCATTCCTGTGCATAGAAAAGAAACTGCCTCTATTTTCCAGGCCTTTATGTAAGATGTCCTAGAACAGAACTGGTGTAGTTGTCTATTGAGGAAGGACGCAAACAGATCTAGTTAAAGAGTTCCTCATAAATGGACAATGTTTTGGAAGACTTCTGGGTGTTGCATCCATTCAAGATGGTCTGTCCTGGATCTGCTCAATATGTCTGCTATTGTGTTCTGCTCTGTTGGAAAGTACGTGGCCTGCAGAGTAATGTTCTGTATTGCTAGAGCCAAGGTAATCATGGCTTGTCTGCACAGGGGGTCTAACTTGTTTGTTTATATGCTAGATTAATGTGGTGTTGTCTGTTATTACTAACAGAGGTCCGAGGTTTCACAGCTGGCTTAAGGCTTTGATAACTTTTATTAGAGCCATTGCCACCTTGATAGCTATATGCTTGTTCCAAAAATGAGGCTCCCACATGCCTTGAGCCTTGATGTCTCGGGACACAACCACCACACAAAGTCTGAAGCATCTGTTGAGGAGCAAATGGGAGGTGTTGATTTAGTAAGATTGATTCGCCACCTTGATAGCTATATGCTTGTTCCAAAAATGAGGCTCCCACATGCCTTGATGTCTCGGGACACAACCACCACACAAAGTCTGAAGCATCTGTTGAGGAGCAAATGGGAGGTGTTGATTTAGTAAGATTGATTGGCCTACCACAGAAGTTCACTTCTTGATGAAGCAGCACCACATGGTAAGGCAAGGAATAAAGATGCTGGGTTCAAACTGATTTGAGATATCACTGGATTTTCCTCATATGCTGTCTGGAAAATGGATCTATTAGGATGGAGGGAGTCAAGAAACCCAGACTTTTGATACACTCATCATGCTGTGATGGACAAGATTAAGAAAGTAAGCTTGATAATATGACACTTTGTCAGATAGGCAATGGATAGGAAGTTGTCTAGTAGGCACCCTAGAAACATTAACTTGTGAGAGGGGTTTAAACTAGATTTTGTTTTTAAATTTAGCTTGACCCCAGACTGCTGAAAGGAGTTATGGTGAACTGAAGAACAGATAAGGTGTCTTGGATTGATGGAACTGAGATGAGGCAATTGCCCAAATATGGAAAAACATGGATGCCCTAAAGTCTGCAAATAACTATGACTGTGGACAAGCACATCGTGAAAACTCTTGGAGCCATATCTCTCAACCTGCAGACATTGAAAATAGGAATAAAGGCCCTTGAAAAGTAGGAACATCCATCCAAAAATCAGGGCATCTAATTAGCATGCAATCTGAATACCAAATAGCACATAACTCTTCCTGCTTCCTGTTGGAATTAAGAATGCTATTCAGAAACATGTCTGAAAAACAAGATATTTAGTTACCAAGGTCTTGAGTGCCAACTGTTTAAGAAAGTTATTATCTAGAAATAATATTAAGTTTTTTTTTTACTCCTTAAGGTTCTGGAAGTAAAATCAACTCTTGTCTACATGTGTTATGCATTGGGATGTTAGCCAGAAAAGTTGTGGGTGTGTTATATTCACAACATACAATGCAGACAGATGCACTGTTTAGCATCATACAGAAGTATACAGCAGTCAAGAATTTTCCTCTCTGAGACAGTTATACAGGATCTGAAAGTTTAGTACAAAACTGAACTTGGACATTAAAGATTCATTACTGCTTCCTTATGCAGTTTTAGTGGATAATACTTTTAGCTTCGAAAAATTATGTATTTCTAATTATCTGAACACTAAAAGTAAATTATGCAGCTGTACGCAGGCACATCTTAAGTGTCTCACAAAAAGTTTATTTTTCATCTCAAATGAAGATATCATAAACAGCTCAACATAATTTATTTGAGCTATCATTTAACTAAAGGATAGCACCATTTTGATATAGGTTATCCTGTTTTTGTATAAAAGCTTACCATTTTGGAAGTGATCTCAACATATCCTTCTCTCAGATGTTCTTGTATATATCCTACTACTGCTTTTCCCTTAAGTGTGGTCTCTGTAAACAGATACATTGTTCCGTTTAGTCTGGACTTCTAGTATTCTGCTGTCTGACTTGTTTTAATATATTTCACAGATTTCACCTGCTATGACTGCCTAGGCAAGCACAGTGTGACAACAAGCAGAAAGCTAGATATATAGGTAGTAAACCTATACTGCTGTAAATGTAGGTGTCTGCAAAAAATGCGGAAATTACTGTTGTAAATTATTTTATACATGTCTTATAAAATAGTCCTTTTTTCTGGTGAGGCTTCTTTTGGCCACAGTGATATTCTGTTGACTGCAGTTTTGGAACAAATGAAAGAAGCTGAGTTTGGAATGATACGGTCATAAATCCCAGAATGTCAGAATTAGAATGATGTAGCCCGTTTTATGTATTCTTTCAGCATAGGTGTCAGTCCAAATTCCATATTGCCTATTATGGGAAAATGAATGTATAAAAGTGGAAGCCTGCAGGCACAGATGTATTGAAACATAGCAAATAACAAAAACTACCATACATAAATGTGGTGAAATCTAGTGCAAGATTATGTTACAAACTCAGTAAAAACTTTGAAGAGACCAATGCACAGTTCTGTTGTGACTTGTTCTGAGGCCTTAGCTCACTCCACCACCTCATCTAGCAGTCTGTCTGTACCCAGCTTGAGTCTAACTACTTCTGATAATGGCCTCCCCACTTATGGGCTACTGGTCTGTTACATGAATTGACCACTGCCTACTGCATTATATTGAATACAAGTATACTACAAATGTTTGCTTACTATACACTTCCTCACTGTTACCTGCTCATTTTGGCAAATGAAGCAACAGCCTTTAGTTTGATTTCTCTTAAGTAAACATTCCTCTCCAGGCTGAACCTCACATTACCAGACTATGTAGCCCTACCAGAACACTGACCTAATAGTGAAACTCACACCAGTCCCTAAACCTAAAGTCTCCAATTATTCACTAAAACTAAGAATTCCTCCCTAGCCCTAAAGTCACCAATTGCTCCCTAAACCTAATATTCCCTTCCTCATCCCTAACCCTAAAGTTCCTGATCATTCCCTAAATTTAAAACCCTCTTCCCTTATCCAAAATCCAAAGGCTCTGTTCACTTCATAAACCTAAAAGTCACCTTCCTCTCCCTAAATCTAAATTCCCAGATTACTCCCTTCCCCTCCCTGACCCTAAAGTCCCTGATCACTTCCTATACCTAAACCCCCCTTCACTCTGCCTAAATACAAAGTCTGCAATCACTCCCTAAACCTAAAATCCTCTTTTCCCTCCCAAAACCCCAAATCCTCCTGCCCGTTCCCCTTCCCAACTTAGCTACCCTGCAAGCAATTCTTACTTAGCACACAAGCAGTTGTAGTTACTGTGCGGCAGTTGCTTGGATGAACTTATATTCAAGTCTGAGCATGAGCAGCTGCCTGCACCACTTCAATACACTCATGTCCCTGGCAGCAAGGAACTTTTCTTCGAGTGCTTGGGACTCAAGCTCTTGTAGCGTTACTACTGAATAATTATGCATATATCGATACCTGGTGCCTCTACTAAAGACAGAAATAGTGAACACAAAGGCCACACCTCTCATACAGACAGACATTTTAGGCAAGACTGTCACCCTGAAACTTGTCTTTATCTCTTTCTTATAGCCCAATATCCTGCTAGCTTTTGCATAAACACTTAACACACAAATGGCATACATCCCCAGACTATTCTAAAGATCAATAAACTGTACCTGTCTCCAGTGACAGACCATTTCATCAAATTTGCTTAAATTCCACATATGTTGTGTGACCTTGGAGGTTGTTATGTCAAGTAAGGAGGTACAATTTACCTCCTGTATGAAGCTGTGGGGAGCTTCCTCCAAATTCAGTAACAATCAGGGGCACTGATTTATTTACTTTTTCTTTCCTATCCAGTGTTGACAAAATTGTTTGTTGATGCAGACAAATGCTGTATGTGCAGCCATACAAAGTGGTGAAAATTCTATTATAGGTGTCCTCTTATACACTGTCACCTGTCCACCTCATCCATGAGGTAAAGTTACCCTCTCTCAGGTCTGTCATTCTTACCTGGCGGTATTACCATACTTTTGTGTTTATATACATCTGTGTGTGCATATATAGTGAAACATACTTGTCATTTTATCAGTTAAAATTTTATTTTTGCCAATTCCTACAAAACTTATTGTGAGATCTCCCCTCTGGGGCAGTAATTAAGGAGCCTGAATCCTCACCACTGACACTGGTGAGAGACGTTCACTTGGAACAAAGACAGATGCACACAGTATTTCCAGATGCAGCTCTCTGCATCAAGCACAATTTCCCTTAAGAGCACACAGAGAACACACTCAGTCTGGGGTCTAGGTTTTCCTGTCTCTCTATCTCTCTCTCTCTCTCTCTCTCTCCAGGCTCCCAAAAAGACTCCCCACTAGCACAGCTGTAGACTTGAGTCCTCAGCCGACTGTCCAAGTCCTCCAACACCCACTCTGTGACACTATTTCCCTGCTCCAAGTAGCTGACACACACACACTGCTTGAGATTTGATTTGCACACACACACACACACACACACACACACACACACACACACACACACACACACACACACACACACACACACACACACACACACACACACACCTGACAAAGGCTGGCACAGATTTACTCACTTTGCTATCCTTTGCTCAGACTATAAAGTAGTAACTGCCACCAAACACTCCAAAGCTCTTACAAGGGTACCCAATTATACTGAGTGAAATTAATAAAATGGTAGTGTTTGACCAATGCAGCAAGGCTCTCAGGAGTGGCAACAGTGCCACCAAATAAATATAAGTACTTTCAAAGGTTAAAATATTCTGTAAAGCACCAGCCACAATGAGAAGTTTAAATATATTTTATAATAAATAATAAAAGAACATGAAAATACTAAATATCTATTTACAATAAACACCAGTTTCATTCACATGAAATATTAAAATAACACAGATGAATTGATTCATACAGATACAGAAAAACAATACTTAACTAATCTCACTACATTTTCCTGACTAATCTAAAGACGTACTATTCAATGGTTACTTACTAAAGCAAGGCAAGATGAAGTGGGGTGAGAGATCCTTCTATGTGAGGTTCCAAAAAAAAAAAAAAAAACAAGACTGCTCTGATGCTTCTGTTTCATCTAGTATTAAAAGATCATTTCAGGCTGGATTACAGATTGACATCATATACATCTGGTCATCTGATTTCTGGTTCTCATACTACCCCTGTTTACTAGAAACTGAACCAGAATTTCGCAAATATGTGTTACCATGCACACAGATAGAGCTTTTCTATGATGTGTTATAGCATCTGGAAGTCATAAAACCATTTCAACCCTTCTACCCTTTCAGGGTAGCAATTAGTTCACTGCTAAGGACAATACAGAAGGCTTCCTAGTATAGACTTTTTGTCTCTAGCTGCATTGAGAACTGTAAGATAAAATGTTTATGGACTAAGTCAGGTAATTTAATGTCAGGATATTTTTCTAAACGTTAGCTGGGGCTGAGCTTAACCTCTTCTTTCCCACTATCCTCTGTTACAATATATACATTTCAACAGTTGCAATACAACCTGACATACATGTGTATTTCTTTTTTCTGTCTAGAAGGGCCCATTGTTGGTACATTTTTAACACAAGGAACTTTACAAATACATTTTCAACACAAGCACCTGTACAAATCAGTTTGACATACAAATCAAATGACATATAATTCTTTACAAAACTCCAGCTAGCTATGCTGAAATATGTTATACATCCAGTGTCCTATTTCTCCTGGTATAACTGGCAATACCTCATGTTGTCACACTTATAAAATGTGATGTTAATGTCTACAGCCATTGACATACACTTTCTGTCTCCTAACGTGCCAAATTACTTGGGGCAAGGATAAAAAGTACTGCATTAATGCAATACTGATGTGCTCTTTTCTGTCTCAGTAGCCTTACATGCCGGATATCTTAACTTCTGAAGATAGAGGTTAATCCATGTATTAATGCCTTTTTTGCTATATATATCTGTACACTTTAAGAAGCACTGAACCCTACCAAGCCATTAAAACTTAAAGGATGGGCAACAGTATATTCTTAAATGTACAACAGACATTGGCTTTGAGATGTTTTTGGAGCTGACATTCATACCATTTTTGAAATTTCACATAAATATGATAACATAAGTATTCAGTCTCTGAGAATGTCATACCTGAAGTATATTACATAGTATCTTCTAAATGTATAAATATATATTCCTTCATTCTCTAGTTTTATTCAAGTTCTGCAACGGACATAGGTTTTTGTTAAGAGAATACTAATAGGTATACTATTTGAAGCAGAAAACCCAGTGATTCACATTTTGTTGCATCTGACAAAAGTGAAATCAGCATTTCCTGGTGGAACAGTAATTTAACAAGTCATTAAACTCAAAATTTTTTACTGGGAGCTAAGCCTCACTGAAGAGAATATGCCTGCTATACATATCTAACTCGTATAACCATTTTCAAAATTGCCATGTCTTGGAAAAAAGTTTCAAAGTTGCAGCTATGCCTGATTTAAACAGGCTATTTCACTGAAATTTTCTATGTCACTGTCTTGGCTAACATCTGGATTTTAAAAGAGTGGGGCAACAATTCTGTAGACTCACTATTGTAGTATGTATCCTGCCCTGATCTCTTCTGACAGGCACTCCTCAGCAGAGTAAGTAGGAGGCTGGTGGGGGCAGCCAAACACTTACTGGAATTTGAGCTGCAATCAGTGTCTTCCCCCGCAGTCCCAATAAGCCAACAGCAGATTATATGATTTCAGAGCATTCTTTGTTAATGATTAACATTATCCGTGCAAAGCATATCTTAACTTTAGCAGAGTTTGTCCAAAACAAGAAGACAACAGGTGACATGTCAGGTAGAAGGACAGCAGGTACTGTATGAAAGTTATTAGCTCAAGGTAACTGTTCAGTATTACAGCATTTCAACTGCTGAATGTAATGTTTGTTTATATTGTATTTATTTATTAGCAGTGTAACTGAACTGACCTTTCTTTGAACCTTTCCAGCTATGACCCAGACCAGAACAGCAACTGTGAATTCATCTATCTGTCTATCTGAATAGATCACTTCACCTCCAGACAATTTCCCAGAAGCCCACAAACAGACCACACAGAACTCCGTATCTCCATAAATAAAACAAATTACTAATGCATAACATGATACAGGTCAGTCTCCATGCCCACAGATGATCATGGTAGATTCAAGAAAGTATTCAAAGAACCCCCTATTAACAAGAACTCTATTACTTTATGAGACTTAACCATGTCACAGTTAACTGGAGCACCTATATCACCAACACGAGTAAAAATTCCCTAGAGCAAATGGTTATAAATCTACTAGAACACATACTATTCTAGATCTGGTCTGCAGGAATATGGCTTCTACATATACTGTTTTCCTGGTCTCTCCTTTCCCTGTAGGTCAAACCATAAACCTATGATATTTGCCTTCAAAATCTCCAAACCCCCTAAATCCAACATTTCTGACATTATAGACTTCATATGGATAGATTGTATGCACTTATATGATGAAATTTCAAAATTCATCTATCATAACACTAGTTCAGATGCTGACACAGCAGTCAGCTTTACAAAGGAGGTATATACCCACTTAGGTAGATTAATAGAAATAGTATTCCTAACCAGAGCAAAACAAACCACACTGGTAGTCCTCCAATAAAAACAGGAAAAAAATCTCCTTAAATTATACAACATATTTAAAACTTCTCATAACAAAGACAGTGTAAAAAGCATTATCAGGGAACTTTAAAATATAGTTCTGTGTAGTAAAGTAACCTATGAAGTTAGTCTAACTTCTGAAGCAAAGATCAACTATAAGTCATTCTTTAGCTATGGTAGGAAACTAAGGAACAGTACCCAACATTTCCCAGGACTTATCCTAAATGAGATCACCCACTCCAACTCAACAGACATCACCAATGTACTAGCAAGCAAGTTTGGTGCAAACTTCACTTCTGAAGCATCTATCCATACTACACATATCCAATAATTCCTTACATCCCTATTGGTCTGCAGGTTCCTCCATAGTATCTGACAGAATATCTGGATGTTTAATAAATAGCACTAAACTTGTCCTCACCAAACCTGTCCTGAATTTACTTAACCTAAGGCTAGTCACATGATTTGATTCCAAATTGTAATGGAGAGCAGTGGTGTTGCCACTTCACAAGGGATGGTCCTACCATTGTTCCAGTAATTATAGACCCATCCACCTTATAAGCCTATCTGCAACCATTCATCAGTATCTTACCCCTATGGATAATGTTTGGCAGACGTAATAGGTTCATATTTCCCTCTCTTTATAATAAGCTGCACTGTCATTATGTTGCCTCCAGTGTCTGACTTCCTGTCATAAACAGGGAAAATTCTGATTAGCTCCTTGTCTTTGAGTTAGTCCAATATACTCATCTATGCTGGCTAGCACTCGTGCTTTAGTTACCTACTGTAATCTGTACCTTTATAACTTTTAAAGTCGATCATTATGACCCCTCACAAACTCAGTTCTACAAGATTTTTTTTTCGCATTCAAGCCCATCAACTGTTAAACTTTCCTTTTCAGTCAGAGCAAAGGAAAATCTGAACAGTTTCACCACTGTGATAAATATTTTTCTTTTTGCACTTCTACTGAACACATCCACCTACTTTTAATTCCTTAAATCCTTTCCTCTGATCCCACTTCCTGCTACTCTTTTTTTTTTAACTTTAACTGGTCCTAGCAAGAACAACAATGTAGTACAATCAGACAGTGCATGTCTGTATATGTTTATAACAGTATATGTATTTTCATTTATTTATGTGTTTGTTTTTTATTTTATTTCTGAATGTTTGTGACAACAAACTGCCAAAGTTTGCATGGTTTCTCACTTAGCAAAAGAATGAAAAAAATGCAGCTTCAACTCAATGCTGGACGATAAGTGGTAAACTTTTGCAAGTTGTGTACATCATATAAATGTCACTGAACATCACATGGAATACGACTTGTAATACTTTGCTAGTACTTCTGCTGCAATTAATATTTACCATGTCCTACAATGTCCTCTGGAAGGACAGGATGCCAGTTACTGCTGGCAGCTGTTATAACAGTGGCTCCTGAGACAAACTAAAGCTGTGGTGCAGTGTAACTGGAGCACAGTGGTGAGGTGCTGTACAAAAATACAACTGTGAGCCACCCACATTATGATGTAACAACAGGTGTGACCATCTACAACAGTCTTCAACAGGACAGTGATTCCACAGGAGAAACTTCGGCCTCAGCAGGTCAGATATCAGGAGTATATTGTTTCTTTTGCCTAGTTTTTTGCGAATGCTGTGGCATTGTAAGGTACTGACAAATCAGTTCATCAGCAGACTAGTATTGTTTAGTGCAATGTCAGTTGATGTTAATAGCACTACCTTTGTATGCACACAGTACGTGACTGCTTTGTATGCACAGGTGGGTAGTAAATGCATGGGGTGCATGTGTTGCCATGCCATAGGAATCTCATGTGCGGTCACGAGTTACATTACACATTCATGTTACCTCATGTACAAATGGCAGTATGTGTATACTTAATCCTCTCTGCAAAGCTCATTTACTGGCATACTTATAAAATTCTATAAGCTGCTATGTGCTATCTCTCTATCTATCTATATATATATATATGCGCCATACCTCTCAACCTGAAAACATCAACAATCTGGACAAGGCCCATAAAAAATAGGTACAAATCTGTACACAAATTAACATAACATTTGCATACATAATGATGTAACCCCACCCACCCCCATGGAATTGTGGGATACCAACTTTCAAATGCAAACTGAAGAGCAAACAACCAAAATATGGCACCAGAGTCCCCCCACAGCCATTCCAATATCCCATTACCTGGCTATTTCACCCCATTTACCATAAACACTAATGTGTGCATACTGCTTTACGTCTACAATGATTATTTGGATTTTGTTTTTACAATTTATAGCACAATGCACAAACACTAATAGACATGTGCTAAACAAACCAATACTGTCTCACAATGAAAATAGACTTAGCATTAAAACTTCTCTGCCCTTGAAACTCACATTCATTGAAACAGCATTAAAACCCACACCACATCCAAAGAAAATGCATCTGGCCAGTGGTGGATAAAGATTACTTTTGGGCTGTTTTCAAATCATAGGCCCCTTGCACACAAAACAAGAAACATACATGTGTTCTTTGATACACCTTTCTGACTTTATTCAGTTATATTTCTTGTATAATACAGCACACTTGTTAGACTTAGAGAGCATTTTAAATTTATTGTTTTAACATTTTTCCAGTAGGCAATGAAACAAAATGCATGAACCAATAATGACAAAATGGCCCAATTCAGAACATTTCCATCATAAAAGTTTACTTACACACACACACTTTATATATATATATATATATATATATATATATATATATATATATATATATATATACATAGAATGACAGTAGTGTAAGCCATAGGCATCTTGCACAGCTTTTCGTTCTCTGACTTATTTTCAATTTCAGTTTTTTTTGGGGGGGGGGACAAAAGGCCAGAAACCAGGGATACATTGTAAACATTGCTTGTATAATTTTGGAAATTTGCTAGAATAAAATGTTGTGTTCCCACCATGCATTTTATTGCCAAGTCTTGAAACCAGGACCATGTGCATTACAGTCAGAGCAACATACCACTATGCCAAATCAGCAGTTTCCTAAAAGATAGTAAGACAAATTTAAATGGCTATCATTTAGTGAATTCAGTTCTCACTTCTCACCATAGCTCTCAATGTCTTAGCACAAAAAACCTGGACAAAGCCAGTAATGGGGGATCAGCCCCCAAATAGGGACACATTTCAACTACTGATCTTATAAACTTAGACAATTGCTAGAATAAAAGGTTTTGTGTTACCATTTATTTTCTGAAGAATATGAAGTCTGAAATTCAAATGCCTGTCATTATTTAGTGAATTCAATCCTGGTCTGTTTCTTTCTGTACATTTCTGTAGGGTGTCATCAGTTAGGGCTCCAGGGCATATCTGGCATGGCCAATAGCATGCCACTGGGGATGTCACAACTTACAAACCATTGCTAAAGCTTATGAGATGCATATGTGCGAGTTGTAATAACTGCCTGAGAAGCTTCCTGGCACATTGTAAATGATACCCTGGTCATTACAGACCACCTGACATTAATGAGTTGATATACATTACAGTTCATATGCCTTCTCAGATTCCCAGATGGGGCTTTTATTTCAATGTGGGTGTGGTCTATGGCCCCAAGTACATCTGGGAAATGGTTCATATCATAGAAGTAGCATACAGTGGTTGCTCTTTCTGCTCTGCAGTAAGGGAACCACATATGCTTCCCAAGATGCTACAGCATGGCACTGAGAAACTAGTGATGTATTCACAAAATGGATCACCAGGAACCCCTACCATGTCCCTTGCTGTTATCTAAAAGGTCCCTGTAACTAATATACATATATCCACACATACCATGGTATCCACTGAGATAGATAAATGGCTTCCACAGGCCTACAAGTATGACAGGCTCATGTCCACCAGGTCCTGCATGGTGCCCCTGTTCACACTGTACTGGTCCACAATGTCAGTGTAGAGGAATCTGAAAATTTAAGCAAGGTTACATGACTCAGCACCTCCAAGAGTGTTGGTGTGCATCTTTGTGGCTCATAGTGGCAATAATAGCTTCCTGCATATATACATTAACTAATGCTGCAGCAACCCCTAACATAGTTCTGTGGTTCATTAGCATAAATACAATGATTTAGCTGCAGACATTACCACTGCTGTTAAAGTACCATGTTATGCTATTTATACATTTCTAAATCACTCCTCCATCTTGATTTCCCTTACTTCCATGCACAATGCCACTCATTTTAATTGTGACGTTCTTTACCATCTGCTTATACAGCCATTTGGATATACCATTACCAGCTCTGCTGATCGGCATTCACTGCATATGGTATGTATGCTGTGAATGTCACATACCTTGGGCATGGCCGCTCATCTTTCAACATCATTTACTGCAATGCAGTTAAGGTTTCTGAACTGGAAGGCAGATTTTCTAAAATTGCTTCATGACTGCTGTTACTTTTTAAATAGGATAATTCATAATACACAAAATCATACCAGTTTATCTGAGTCATCAGTTACATGTTATTTATTAATTTAATGAGAACATCAATAATAGCAAGGCTGTTTAATTAAGTATTAATACTATACATTAACACAGCTCAGATAACTTGTCAACGCACTTCTCTTCCACCAAACAGACAAAAATGACAACTAAGAGCACTAACAAAAGCAAACAAAAGAGTAGAAAAATACATTAAGTGCATAGAAATAGTAGCAAACACCAACAGAAACATAACCTAAAATGACAACACTTCTTCCTTATCTTTACAATAAGCATATTACAGTAAAACTGCATTAGAACAGATGTCATCAATACATATTTAATTAACTTGAAACTGAAACAAAAAAATGTTCTCCATTATTCTCTCTAAACCTGAAAGAAATCTATCCACTCATGAAAAAGGATGAGTTGCTTTAAAGCTTTAGGAATTACAGTTGGTTGAAACCTATCTATTTGATCAAAATTGTTTGGAGTCTTATTTTTCTTGAAAGATTAGAGGCAAGCATCCTTATGTGAATATTGTAGTATGTCTTTTCACATAAGTTTCTCAAATATTTTTTTATTTTGCAATACCTCAAAACTGCTTAATTATTTTTTTTTCTGCAAGTGAACAAGACTCTTATACCCTCTATGTCCAGCCCAGGCATTCATTAACATCCTGTATACGACACACACACACACACACACACACACACACACACACACACACACACACACACACACACACACACAGACAGACAGACAGACACACACACACACACACACACACACACACACGCACACACGCACACGCACGCACACACACACACCGAGCCCCTGGACAATTAAATGAGAGATAACTGAAGCGGCCCAGCAATATTTAAAATAAACGGAAATGGACTGGAATCAATACAAATTGAAATGGCACATGCTTGGCAGGCTGCAGCCCAGCAGATAAAATAAATGGAAATGGTTGGACTGTTATAGACTTTAGAGACACTTGGCCAGCAGATAAAATAAGAGATAAACAGAACATGCACACACTTTTCAGCCTAGCACAGCAAACTGAAATGGCCCATAAAATGAAATGAGCGGCATTGTAATCATTAGAAACGGCTGCAAGCAGATAAAAATACACACCTAATGAGATAAACTGAAAAAGCACACACTTGGCAGCCCAGCCCAGCACAACAAACTGAAACAGCCCATAAAATGAAATGAGTGGCATTCTAATCATTAGAAACGGAGTGCAAGCAGATAAAAATACACACCTACTGAGCAGATATAAATTGAGATAAACTGAAACGGCAAAAATGTAGGTAAAACCACAGAAACTCAAGCCAGCAAGAGTCAAACACTTCCAATAAAATCACCACACTTTATTCGCAGTTGTTTAGCGCTTTCTTCTCCACTACAGAGACTTCCTCAGAACAATGTCCCACCCAAACCCAGCCAGTAAAATACCCACCCCCAATTATTCAATTAACATTTTCATTATTATTAAAAGCAATACACCAAGATGTAAATTTCCACATTCCTTAACTCTTATAGTGTATTAAATAATGTACAAATATTGTTTTACACACATTAAATTAAATCCACAGTATAAAAATGAATATAACCAAACTATCAATTCATTCAAACCATAAAACAATCTAATATAAACATAAAACATAAACTGAAACGGCATACACTTGCCAGCCTGAGTCCACTCCAGCACAACAAACTGAAACGGCCCATAAAATAAAATGAGCGCGGCATTCTAATCATTAGAAACAGGTGGCTGCCTGCAGTGCAAGCAGATAAACTAAATGTAAAACACATTAATTGCACACTTGGCCAGCAGATAATCTAAGGAGAAAGAATCTTACAGTTTTTTTTTACCTGGAGGCTGGGACATGTGGGTAGACTTTGCAAAACTTAATCCGCCTCCATTTTTGTTTCCCCTCTGAGTCCAACAGGCAATAGCTGATGTCATCACACCTACCCCTGTTGGCTGGTGATAGTGATATGAGCAATAAATTTAAAGTGGTAACAAAGAAAAAGTCCAGGAAATTTGGAAATTAAGGGGGCCACTCGGGAATTTGTGGCACCCCAGTATTTTGCCCTCAAAACCGGTAAATGCCGAGGAATTCGGTACGGTTGAGAGGTATGATAGGCATGCACATTTCATATGGCTGTGCTTACTTAAGAGCTTTCATGATGTACAAGGTAGTTGTGGATTGTAGCCTTACTGTGTGCTACTCATCGGTAGTATAATGGTCCTACTCTGTGTGAAGTGTTTCTGAATTTCTGCCTGCGTGACTGAATTGTTAAAGCAAAACTACACCTTAGAACTACAAAAAATATATTTTTTCATTCTATCTCTGTCTGCTTCTTACAGAATCTTAATATGTTTTCTGCAAAATGGCTGTCAATGTGGCTTGACATATCAACGTGATCTTATTTTTCTTCAAGCCTTTCTCTTTCCCATAATCCACTTCAGGTCTGCTTTATATGAGTCATACTAGACATAAGGAAGCAGTGATGTATTCCCAATCCATTAACATATACTGTGATTAGTGCCAACCACTGTCATCTTATATACTGTCTGTAACAGGACTGCTTCTTTTATTTCTTGAATGGCCCTCATTTCTGTGTGTCTCTGGGCTTGTTGTATAGTATACTAAGGAATTATATAGCTGCAACCAGGACAGTTACTAATTGCAGGCCTTTGTTCAAAGTATTTTTTTGTAGTCCAAGATGAATTGATAGCCCCTTCCCCCTACATTTTGCTAAATGTGCTGATACTTTACAAAAATTACAATAAAAAATATTTTCTGACTTTTCTCTAGATGTCACAGACATCTTTGATATTACACTCAACTCATTTTAAGATGTAAAGTAGTATAAATAATAAACATTTAAAGTTTAGCATTTCAATACTGTGATGCTGAGTATGTAAATTTATCAAAAGAGATGACAACTGCCATTGAACCATTGACTGATCTAATTGCTCCATTTTGCTATAATTGGAAGCAGCTGTAAATCTGTGTAAGTTGTCTTCCTCTCTGCAAAAAAGACAATGGAAACAGTTTCACACTTCTCTGTCTTGTTTACAGCAGCCCGAGTTCCCTGACTACAAATTTCTCTGTGTCTGTGGTATGTCATGCAGGTGCAGACAAATTCCTCTGCAACTTATTTGAGAAGTTAAGCTTAAAAGAATTGGATGGTCTTTCCCTCCCTTTGATACCAAAGTGAGGAAATGAAAGTTTTATAAAATACAAGAAGGTTTCAGTACCTATACAGTATGGAATCATATTGCAGGGAGAAAAGCAACCTAAGAGTTGATTTAAACTTTAGGAGAAGGTGGAGTGTTCCTTTAAATTAACCTGTTTATTGCTTCTGTATTACAACTAAAAATGTGGTCCTGTGACACGTGAGCTTTACATAGATAATAATTAAACAAAACCAAGCAGGTACTTGTGTGCGAAGTGGGTAGCAAATCAATCACGAACCTCTCACAGTATAAATCCAAGTATCCAATTAATCTAAGGAAGGTCAATACAAGTCCAGTGTAGAATCAAGTCCATTTATTACAATCCAACGAACAAACAGAGGTACAGATGAGCGCTTTCACTAAAGTTAGCTTCTTCAGATCATTACGTAAAACAGTGCAGTTCCACCCTTTATATAATGATAAAACTGGTTTTCAATTAAAATAATCACATACAATTAAACAATTATGTAAAAAAGGGGGGGAATCCAAATTGTTAAAGAGCCATTATGGAAATAGATAAATCACAGAAAAATTAAATTAAACCATATTTAAGACAACGAAGACATATTAAATAATTGAAGCTAGACATAAGTTAATTTACAATTATATAATGTCTCCGACCTCATATGGATCAGATGTCTCAGGGGTGAAGTTGGCACTAAATTGTTTGTCAGTATGTTGCCAATATCCACTGGATCAGAGTAGTTAGTAAAGTTATGAATAAGCTTGGATCAATGTCACGTGGTAGTTCTTATTTTATTGACATAACTAAAGAAGGATATGTAGTTATCTTTGGTTTTTATAGCTAGGCTGATTTCATGGGATGTCTTCATTTTTAGTTTTTTATTTAGCTATTTGATGTTTTCCTTAATTTGGAGGTCCTTTGTTCTGACATATAGGATTAGAATTTTTTCCCTTTTGATGCATAGTTTATTCATGCTTGAGGACCACCATGCTAATTTGCTTTTAGACTTTCCAGTTTGCTTAGATATTGTTGGAAGCACCGACTTAATACCTTTGCCCAGATGCGAGTAAAATGTTTTCTGCACAACTCTTAGCAGTATCAACATGATGGGTAAAACTGATATACTCAGATTTAGAGTATTCATCATTGATGTGTAAGATATTTGTTCATTTGATGTTCTTGAATTCTGTGATTTTTTTTTCTGATGCCTTGAAGATTCTGGTGGAGAAGATTACTAGTCTGTGGTCTGACTTGACCAGTGAGGGGGATACCTTGGGGATGGCAGATACAGATGCTAAGTTTGTTAACACCAGGTCAAGTAGATTCTGATCTCTACTAGGTTCTTTAATAATCTGGTCCAGGGAATGTTTGTTTATGAAACCTAAGAAATGTTATACATAGCCTATATTTGTGGTATAGACCCCACTGGGATACTTATTTTGTAGTTAAAATAACATAGGATAACAGAGTTCCTACTTATGGGGAGTTCATTAAGAATATTTAGGAATTTTGTGTGATTTTCTGCAGACATGGAGGGGGCTATGTAGTACACTATGACCTGTTATTTGATCTTATAAAGCATAATTTGAACCTCTATCAGCTCCATTTTAGGGTCTCTAAGTATTTGTCACAAGGTAATGTGATCTCTAACAAATATGGATATAAATATGGATATACCATCACAATTTCCATTAAGTTTAAATGAATGGTAAGCACAAAATCCAGGTACTGAGGGAGTGCATTCTGGTTACTTAAACTAGGTTTCTGCAACAACACATACATGGATGTACTTTAAATGCAGGAGGACCTCAGAGTCCATCAGTTTGTTGCTTAGATTTCTAGCATTAAGTACATCTGCCCTAATATGGTCCAATGGCTGATTTGTTTTGGAAGCTAGGTTGGGAGGTTCATCAGCTGGACCTTGTCTAAAAAGGCACAATGGGGGGATGCAAAAGCTTTCACCAGTATGCGGATGGCTTGGAATGAAAGGTGCAAATTCTCATTGGCAAACCAAGAATGGCCATCAAGCAGATCATCCCATGCTGACATACTGGATCCCTGGAATAACACCAGGTATTTAGCCACATGTGAATGCCAATCATCTTTTCTTTATACTTTGGCATCATGTTTGGAAATAGAAGGTCTTTCCAGCATTTGTGACATGCAGAGAGGGCTCTGTCATGTCTCTCTCTCTCTCTCCATATCATTCAGTGGTCTCTGTGCCAAGTCATTTATCCCAGCATGAGCTACTACCACCATGCTATACTCATATTTGTCGAGTTTAATTTAAGGCTTCTAAGAGCCCTTGCAGTGTCAGTAATCTTGGCTCCTGAGAGACAGCTTACTGTCACCTTGTCTTTATCCAGCCTTGTGAGTGTAGAATCCATGTACCTAACTATGAAGTCACCAGTTGCCATATTTCTATTTGTGTTTGAAGATTGCTTTGGTGTAATTGGTCTAGAATGTGCTGTTTCCTGGTGACGCCCAGCTTAGTTGTCACTAAATGGTGTTGAAGCACCTTGTTTAAACTGGGCCTTGCTCCTACTAATCTGCTGTAGGCTTCAGTAAGGATTTCTTTTTTGTGCTTCAGCATGATAATTTAGTGCGTGTATGTGCGGATTGTGGAGTAGGTGAGTGATGTTCACAAGATGGAACTGATCATTAGAGTTTTAGTTCAACCTCAGGATTTTGTCTAGGTACTTGCATCTCTCACAAATGAACAGTGCTGAGTTAAGTAAAATATCATTGTCAGTGAGCATCAGGCAATTCTTACATTTTCAGAGTATATAAAGTGCTATGAGGCTAGTTTGCAGGCCTTCCATTTTAAACAAGGGTGTGAGATGTGCCAAGGATGACTAAGAGAATATAATAGTATTTCAGTCCCTGGTTTAAAGTATTTGTTTAAGAATAATAGCAGACATACATTAATTAATGACTGAGTTCTAAGTTCACTGTATGCAGTCAATATTCTAGTCTAGCCTAGCTATTAAGGTCAGTTTGGTGGGGGAGTAAGAGAGGATAATAATGTTTCATCTCCTTATTAAGGTATTGATCTGGGGTAAAATAATAAATATAGGTAAAAAAATTGGTTCAAGCAGCAAAACCAGGTAAGCAGTAAATAATTTGGTCTAGACTGGCTATGAAATTGGCCTTGGATGTGCAGTGATGTACTGTTGCTTTACTCTGTGATTTATACAGATTTAACTGAAAAGTGGAGTTTACTAGGGTTGCTAAGAGACAATTTGAAGCTGAAAGTGCCTGTGTCTGTCAAATACAGCATGGCACACTATTAAGCTGAGGAAAAAAACTTAAAGAACTAATATAAAAGCAGTTAGAACTATAAGCACTACAGTCCACTCCTTAGAATCAGGAGCAAGTTATTCCCTGCAACCAAGTAATCACTAGTGCTCTCAGCAAGTTTACACCCGACTAAAAAAAACAATTGAAACCATAGCTCTCGACCTTCCAGCTTCAGAATGAGAAATGCTGCTTCTTGTAGTGTGGAACAAATGGGCAAAATGTGGAACGCCTACTAATAACTTCAGCTAGGAAGTTCATAGCATCTTTGAAATGTGTTCTTTTAGGCTTATAAAAGGTTTTTTTGATGAATTAATACAATTAACACTAAATTTGTGAAAGACCTTTTCAATGTGGAACAATGAGGAACATAGACTTTTTAAGACTGAAAATAAGGAATGTTCCTCATAATGAGGTACACCTGACAGGTATGAGTGAAACTGTACTTTAATGTGAGATTAAATATAAAATTGTAAAACAGAGGGGAACATGTTTAGTAAAATGGAGATGCTGTATAAAACGAATTGACAAAGAACATGTAAGGTAACAAAATGGAGGATCTATTAATCACACAAACAGCCAGGTGACTGTAAAATACATAATATAAGCAATTTTAACTGAAACTGTAATTTAATGCAAAAAAGTAGTAAAAACTATGAAATTCACCGGGAAAATGCTTTGATTAACTAGAGGCAACCTGTTTACGACACAAACTCAACTACTTTAGCCAAAAAATTGTAAAAAAAAAGCTATAACATTTGATAAAACATGCAATAAAGTAGAGAAATCATCAAAATGATAAGTTCAACAGAATCACATACATCCCTGGATATGTTGAGTTCAAACTTGAAAATGCCAAAAAACTTCTTTTAGCACATGTGCTTCAGCTTACCTCTGTGGAAAAAGGCTACAAGCATTGTTAAGCAATGAAAAAAAGTGAAATAGCCAATAATAAACCAGTTAGAACTCCAGCCAATAATGTGCACCCCCAGAAACTGTAACAAATTATTCCCTGTCACTGAATAATCACTAGTGCTCTCAGCAAGTTTGCACCATGACTAGAAACCAAGTGTGAGTCTGCATGTGAGCTGAGGCAACAGCAGCTGGGGGGGGGGGTGGGCTTTACTGCTTTGCAGTGCTGAGTCAAAGCCATTTTCTAAACTGTACCCTTTTCAATTAACCTAGTAACTGACAGGTAACACTCAGTGGAATTCACTTTGCATAAACTTTAAAATGATAATCCAACTCAAGGGTGATTTGTCTTGGAAAAAGCAGTTGCGAAAATGAAAACTCATATTCAAGTTCCAAACAAAGTAATTTTAATTTTTTTTTTCTTTATTTGGCTTTGTCATTCCATTTTTTTCTAATTGTAGACATTGTAAGTAAACTAGAATGTATTCCATATACCTTTTCTGAACAGGAAAATATATTTGGATATAGCCATTTCCATGAAAGTATGCTGTGTTAGGATATACTTGCACTGTTTACTGTTTGTTCCCTTTTGGTGTCTCTTCTTTGCAGAAATAACCCTTTTCAACAAACCTAGTGATTGGCAAGTAGAAGCCATTTTGTATTGACTTTAAAACAATAATCCAAGTCAAAGTTAATTTGCCTTGTAGTTAAAGAATGGTGATGAACATAAAAAGTCTGGTTTGGGTTCCAACGTAATTTTCTTTCCTTTGGGTCTATCATCCTTTTCCCCTCATTCTAATCACTGTAAGTAAACCATATACTCATTCTGAGGTTGAAAATCTATTTAGATAGTACTGCAAGAAAGTATGCTTTTTCACGATGCACAGGTACCGTGCAATGTGAATTCTCTTTTGTGTCTATCCTGCACAAGAAAGAAAAGCAGATAAACTCAAAAATACCTTCTGAGTTTATTCAAGCTCTGCAGTCTTGGCTTGTCATGGTTGTAACAGGGACTGCAAGAGGATGAGACATTGCAAAATGGCTAGAATATATATAAATATTAGTAGCATTCAGACCACAGCACGTTATTATTATAGTTATGCAGCTTTCACTTCCCTTATTTAAGCACTCCACAGATTTGTTTTATGACTTTTAAATTTGAGGCAACAACTATAAAAATAAAAACAAAACTTAACTTCTTACTTCTGCATTTTTTTTTTCTGTTGATTACAAGTTTAGGTCATTTCTTCCACTGTGTGTATTCAAAACTGTGGTTTCCTCTGGGGATCTCTCAAACAGCTGCAGTAATAGGCATGACAAATAACAGTTCGTGAGTGCAAAGAAACAAAATGTAGTCTGAAAAAGCCCAGACTATCACAGTGAAGGCCCAGTTATTTAATATTTATAAAACAATTTGACTGAATAGTGATTCAATGAATAATTAGAGTAACATCTTCATTCCTGCAGTAATGTTATCTGCATTTCCTTCACCTTAGACTCCCTAGGGCCTTGTGTCCAGTTTTACAGGTCCATAGTGAGGACTTAGTTGAGGCCTGTTTTTTTTACAGGCTAAGAGGCCTCTTTGCTTACAGGCTAAGAGGCCTCTTTGCATTCACTAAAATTACAGCTACATGTGAAACATGTAGTCTTGTACAGTTGAAAGGACAGCACTGTGAGCTAGCTTGCTGTCTGTAACATAGGATTCCCTACACAGTATATATATATATATGAAATTCCAATTGTATGCTTCTGACGGCATATAGTCCATCTAGATCACAACCAGAGGACAGGACACTCTTTCATAGCTATTGTACTCCCTTTTGCAATACAAGTGTAAACGATGTTAACCCTAAAGGTCTTCTTCTTGTGTCCTGTCTTCACATTTTAAACAGTGAGTCTAAGGGGAGATGAGCTGAGTGGTACATTACCAGTCTGTAGTAATTAACTAGTTGAAACTCTAAACTGAGCAAAAATGCAAACTGCTTAAGTATGAATAGTACTGTATTATTAGACTATACAAATCTAGCCCATTTCTTTGAAGTTGTTAGCACTAAAGGTAAGATAATGTAAAATTGTTGTATCTCAGCTTCCAGTACTGCAAATGAAATAATGACATTTAGCTGTGCAATGTAGATAATTAGCATGCAGCACTATTGCCTAATTTAAACTGAAACAAATCATGTAATTTTGATTCTTTTAAGAATGAATAATACATTTTGAAACATGGCTTAATAGTCTTTTATATTTTATATCTATATATCTATATATATATATATATATATATATACACACACACACACACACACACACACACACACACACACACACACACACACATAGATACATACATACACCCACACATACACATGCATATAGATGTATGTGTGTGTGTGTGTGTGTGTGTGTGTGTGTGTATGTGTGTGTATATACATATGGTTCTAGGTCATAAGATCGACAGCCACTCTCACCGACAACAAAAACATCGACACCACATTATCGACAAACCATAAACACGACACCTCACATGCCCGACAAACAAGTAACCAACGGTCCACAAACACGAAACCCCACACACTGCACACACCACAATAACAACAATCAACTAACAAAACACATCCCCTTATCCAAAAACCACACACAGAACACAAGCACACCAAAATCCTCACAAACCCACACTAAACCTCACACACACAACTCGTCCAACCCTAACCCAAACCCTTACCCTAAGGTCCGTCACTATCGCACACTCAGCTAACCCGTGCCCTAACCCTAACTCACTTAACCCACCCCTAACCCAAAAATACCACTACCGCACACTTACATAACCCGCCCTAACCCTAACTCACTTAACCGCCCTAACCCAAAAAACTGCCACTACCGCACACTTACCTAACCCGCGCCCTAACCCTAACTCACTTAACCCGCCCCAACCCAAAAAATACCACTACCTCACACTTACCCAACCCGAGCCCTAACCCTAACTCACTTAACCCACCCCTATCCCCACAGACTGTCACTATCCACACTTACCTTAGTCGCACCCTAACGTCCGTCACCACCGCATACTCACACAGCCTTCTTTCCAACTCACTATCCCTGGTGTTGGAGTTTTCATCCGTAGCGTCAGTCTTCCGAGTGTCAATCATCTGGCGCCCGCTCATGCGTTGTCGGTTATCCCAGCTGTCGATCTTCTAACCTACACCCATTTATATATATATATATATATATATATATATATATATATATATATATATCAGTGAAAAACAGCCAACTTAAAGGCTTTTTCTATGCAGAAATTAGTGACTTTTTAACTTTCAGATTTCACTAACCTTGTAACCATAAATTGGTCGCTGCACATTGTGTCTGTACTATGGCACTTCCATTGAATTACAGACATGGGGGGTGTTGTTCTCAGACCTACAAACTAACCATATGAACCCCAAGTTTGCACTACCTTAGAGAGAGTAGGAATGATTGGTTTATAGGAAAACCAAATATTCACTCTGCCTCTGAGATAGGGTAACCTTGGAGTTAGTATTTTAGTACACAGGGATGTAGTAGAGCCCATCAAAATGTGCAGTGCAAGAGCTGCATTCTCCTGCAAACACACTTTCCCTGGTGTCCAGAAAGACTTAGCAAAATGGGGAAGCTTTAGTTCTAAAGGATTCCACCTTGTGCTAAGACTCTCCAGTACAGTACTACTCTAATTGTGCTAAGGCATTCCAGTGCAGTGACCACTGTTCCAATGAGGTTTTTCCCCTTATGAAGGCCTCAGCTTATAGAGTGGTTTTACAGGTGAAGCCATATGCGAATGTGGCAGTTTGAGGGAGAGGTTAATGCTAATAATCCATATGTTATCCTTCTAGAAATATATGTGGCTCCAGAGTTGCTAAGCTAAATGATTCAGACAATTGCTTGGCTGAGTAAAATTTTACTCTAGGCAGAAAAAGTGACCGCTGTAAAAAACACAGCAGTTACCCATCATTGTTATAGGAGTATTTGCAGTCCAGGTAAGATGTATTTCTATTTCCATGCTGCAGTATTTGTAACATGAGGGAGATTCTGCCTAGGTGACCCGAATGTCCAGCTGGTATACAAATTGACTTAAGCTACTGCAAGGTACGTGTAGCATTGCACGTAGAATAGCTGAGCATCAGCCATAAAAGTGATGTCTGCACATACCATCTGCGGAACTTCTCTGCTACCAGTCCAAACGATATCTTCCAGCCATACATCCGATAACTGAAAGTTTTTCTTCTTTTCAGATAAGTGCCCCATTGGGAAAACTCTTTTAAGCTTTTGCTACTGCATGCTTGTTAGAGGTTAATATCATCCAAGAATGGCAAGTGCCATTGTGGAAGACAGATTCCACACAAAGACAACCATAACCAGTGTCTTTTTTGTCTGGGGTCTGATCACAATTATAAGACCTGTGCCATTTGTTAGGCGTTTGTCCCAAAAACACTCCTTAGTTGTCTGTCCACCCTTAATTTATATCTTGAGAATCAGAGACTGATGTGACTAGTGTTAGGTATGGAAGGTACTGCTGGTCTGTCAGGTGAGACCCCAAAGCAAAAGGTAAGGCCTGAATCTTCAGTTGCATCTCATCTTGGACATCCCTCTTGAGGCCAGTGAAGGTCTGGAGGTATGTTTGGTGTTGGGTCCTCCTCCTTTAGTGGGTACTGATCTAGAAGCCACTAGGAAGGGTTCCTACAGTATGTCTGCAGAAGTATTGCACACGTCCATTTTAGATGAAAAGGGGGAATCACAGTTCGCTCCTTCTAACATTCCTCACAATAACTCTTCTGCTCTTTCCATTGAGGTTATAACGACATCTGATATGGAGCCCTGGCCTATGGCCACCCTTACTTCCCAGTCTAGAGTAGGCTGTCCTCTAAAGAGAAAAAAAAAACATGTGTCTCCCAGTTTAGAGTCTTCCCCAGACTGGCAAGCTTTTTTGCAAGGGGTTTTGAATGCTTTCCTGGCACATAGGCCTTCCACCTTGCATCCCCCTACTCTAGTATCTCCTATGTCCCCCTCCTCCATCTGCTGAACTGGAGGCCTCTGAGGAAGATGATGATCATCTGATGAATCTCTGGCTTACTCCACTCAGATTGATTCTCCTCTGAAATATGCCTCCCCTGAAGTGAATTCCAATAGCAGGGATTCTCCTGCAAAAGATATTTCCTTTGGAGAATCTATCTCCAAATGAGGGACTACTTCAAGTGGGAAAGCACACAAGTCTCAGAGTTAAAAATAGGTATTGTGACCTCTTACAAATTGACACTCCTTCTCCCTCCTGTCTTGTCAGCCTTTCAAGATGCTTTTCTTGAAGCATCTAATATCCTGATTGTCAATCTCCTGCTCCTTAAAGGCCAGACAGGTTTTATAAGGTGCCTGAGGACAGTAGTTACCTGTATGAATTTCCTGTTGCAGGCCCAGCAGTGATTTCTCTTGCTACAGACAAAACTTTCAAATCACTGCCCTCCATCAGTCTCCTCCCCTCAGATAAGGAGAGTAAAATGATGGAGAGAAATGGTGAAAAGGTCTACACCTCTTCCACAATGGCCTTCAGGGCCACTATTTATCAGACACATATGTCCAACTATGTTCTGGCTCTACTTTCTCAAGCCTCCAAACTAATGACTGATCTCCCAGACTCTGCAGCAAAAGGCCAGGTTTCTTCTCTCTTGGGACTGTCTTCCCAGGTTACCAGACATTCCATTAAGTGTAGTTATGATGCAGCAGAGATGTCTGCTAGATCAACAGCACCCGGTTTGGTTCTCAGGAGATATTCCTGGCTGAGGTTGCAGCCTTTTCCTGAGGATTTCAAGGCAAAGATTATGGATGCATCTCTGTACAATATTGCTCTTTTTGGTTCTAATGCTGTAGCCCTCTTCAAATCTCTTGAAGAGAAAGGAAAAGAACTTCAGGAGCTTAAACATATTTTTGTCTCCCCAGTTCCTAAATTTCATAGAACTACCCGTCTAGAACTAACTTTATAAGGAGAAAGACTCATAACACCTCCCAACAACACAAGAAGACCACATAGGCAAACACCTAAAGGCCTTCTTTCCAGACAAGCCAGGTAGTCTGTGACTACCTGGCAACCTCTGCAGAAATTCCCCTTTCCCAGTGCCTATCTCACTCCCTTTTAACTTGGACAAGCATTACCATGGACAAATGGGTCCTGTCCATTGTACCAAGAGATTATTACATGACTTGGAAATCCACTCCTCCATTCATGGGGATTCCACAACCTTCAAAAGACCAGATCCACCTTTATCCTGAAGTCATTCAAGACCATATGATGAGAGATATCATGGAGCTCTCGCAATATGTGTCTCAGGCTGGTATGAGCCTAACATTAAGCAGCATTTTACCTTCTCCAAGGATGATGCCACAATATGAACAAAAGATGATTGACTTTAATAACTGGCTTAGTTTCTGGTGTCATTTTAAGGGGGTGAAATATTTGTCAGCATGGAAGGAGATGATCAACAGACCATGCTGCTTTGCCAGGGATGGTCTGCACCTCTCCCCTTTTAGCTTTCGAATATTAGCTAAAACATTGTCTTCCCCCAGAGTGCCTTTTTTAGGCAATGCCAAACTGAAAGTACTTACAGCATAGCAAATCAAAACCAAAAAAATATAAAGGTATTTCTGCTCAGTGCTAGGAGTCTAAGCAAAATAGCTCCACTCCCTAGAAGCTGTCTTTACCCTAGAGAATGCTGACTTCTGTGCAGTCACTGAGAAGTGGTTTAAAGCCATGGGGAGCACACCAATAGTGCTAGGTTATAATGCCTTCCACATGTTTAGGCCAGCTACTTCACAGGCAGGGAATAAAGGTGGAGGTATCTCTATTTACATCAAAGATAAATATACTTCAGGGCTGGTCAAACAGGACAATGCACTTGAGCTGCTCCATGTCCAAATCACCATAGGCAAAATTCAATACCACTTCCTTGAATGCTATAGGTCCCCCTCTATGACCTAGGAAACCCATACCATGTATTCAAACTTATTAGAAACACTAACCATCCAACCCAATACCATATTCATGGGTGACTTTAATTACCCTACTACCAACTGTGAATCCTATATGAAACCAAACGTACATGCACAGAGATTCCTGGATTTTGTAAACTCAAACTCCCTGGACCGGATAGTCAATACACCAACCAGGGGTGCAACCATACTGGATCTGGTCCTCACTAATATGGGAGAGTGCTGTACACCTCTTACTATAATGCCTTCCCTGATAAAGGCAGACCACAAAATGGTATTCTTTGAAATAAAAATAAAACCTGGACCCCCAGCTAAACCTGGGATATTCAGGAACTATTCTAAGGCTAACCTCCTGCTAATAAGTGAGAACCTGGCAAAATTTTAAGTCCCCATAAACCCTGAGAACACTGCTGCCTATGCAGAACTGTTCACAGAAACCCTGCACAAGCATGTTAATAGCTGCAAGGAGGCAGCTGTGCCCACCAGCAAGAAGTACAGAACTAACTCAAAAAACAAGCCACCCTGGTGGAATCACAAAATCAATAGGCTGTATAACAGAAGGAAGAAAATCATGGCAAAAATTAGGAGGTGCAGCACCCAGCAGGATAAAAGCACTCTCATTAAACTAAACAAACAACTCAGAGGACAAATCAAGTCTACCAAAGCCACACTTGATGTAAGTTTGGCCTCTCAGGCCAAGGACAACCAGAAAGCATTCTTTAGCTATGTCTGCAACCTCAAAGGCAATACACAATTGTGTGCAGAGCTCATTGTAAATGGAGCCACTTATACTGAGCCAGAAGACATGGCAAACCTCTTGGCTGATAAATTCAGTTCCAACTTTTCCCTGCTCTCCCCCTCAACCTTCCCTCAGGAAATATCATCAACTATAACTCCCCCTACTATCACTAGGGAACAGGTCCTTAATGCTGCATCAGTGGGCCCAGACAATATCCCAGGCTGCATTCTAAATAGCATGAAACATGCCCTATCAGGGCCTCTGGAATTGCTATTCAACTGTAGCCTCCAAGCAGGTTTCATGCCTCATGAATGGAGAAAGGTAACAGTCATCCCTCTGCACAAAGGTGGGCCATCTATAGACTCTGGGAAACTACATACTCACAAGTCTCACTAGTCTTTTATGTAAAGCCATGGAAAGAATTATCATGGAGATGATAAACAAAAATATAGTAAACCTCCAGACACTGATTGATTTCATCAAGGGCAGATCATGCCTACACAACCTGGTGGACTTCTTTGAGAAGGTCACCAAAGCAATGGATGAGGGAAAAATTGTTCACACTCCCTACCTTGACCTGGCCAAGACATTTGACACAATACCCCACTCAGGCATTGTTGACAAACTCAAGAGGTTAGGTACAAAGCCGTATGTCACCCAGTGGATAGCCAACTGGCTCACAGACAGAACCCAGAAAGTTAGAATTAGGCAGTCCACCTCTACAAAGGGGCCAGTCATAAGTGGGGTCCCTCAGGGATCAATCCTTGGACCACTCCTTTTTGTCATTTACTTCTCAGAAGTCAAGGCCAATGTCAGTGGACTCTCGCTGACTAAATTTGCAGATGATTGCAAATTAGAAGCTGTCATTGAATCTCACACTGACACAAATGTTCTCCAGGAGGGGCTGACACAGACAAACACTTCAGAGCCATGGACTAAAACTAAATGCCAAGAAATGCATAATAGTATCCTTTGGGAAGTCATCCATCCCTGGTAACTATCATATTGACAACACACCCTTTAGAGTTGACCCAGTAGTCAGGGACTTAGTGACACACATAGCTAGTAATATAGCCTTTGACCATCATGTGTCTGCAGTGTTGAGGAAATAATTCTATATTGCACAACTTATAAACAAAGGTATGGCATCTAGGTCCAAGGAAGTCATTATTCCACTGTATTTGGCATGCAACAGACCTATTATTGAGTAGAATGCCCCCTTTGGTATGTACCTAACCAGGCATATCCAACAATTGGAACATCCACAGAGGTTCCTCACTAAAAGAATACAGGGTATAAGTAAAGTGCCTTATGCAGATAGCCTCAAGGCCCTATCCCTGTATTCTGTCTCCTACAGTTTTTTGAGGGGAGATCTATGCTTGGCATAGAGGGCATTATCAGGCCCCACTTTGATGCACCTCCTGCATATCCACAAAACAAACAGCACCAGAATTACCCATTCTAAAGATTTAAACCTTGCCTGTTATATAAATAGGTCCTGCTGGAGAGATAGGCATTTTTCCCACAGACTACTGCATCTATGGAACAGGCTCCCCATCCATGTGAAGCAGAGTTCCTTCCTAACCCATTTTAAGGGCAACCTGGACAATTGGATGGGAAACTGGAAATTCATCACTGGTTTGACAACTATGTCTCTAATGGACACAGGTAACCTGTAAATAGTTAATCTCCCAAGCCCCTGCTTACACTTATCAAGGGTATTAGAACTTGTCAGAGATTTGGGATGCATGGCTATGCTTAAAACGGCCCTTGTGGTCATTAGCCTAGTAAACACCTATGAACCTGTGAACCTATGAACTTGCAGGCACTAGGAACCATACAGGAGAGTCCTGCATTGGAAAGAGTAAAAAGGGTTATATTCTAGAATGTTCTTAGTTCCCAGAAAAGATGGCCCTTGGGGACCAATTTTAGACTTGTACCAATTCAATTTATTCCTTCATGTACCCTTCTTCAGGATGCTCACCCTGTCAACACTGTTCCCTCTCGTGTTACCCCAAGTTCACCTAGTTTCCTTAGATATAAAGGATGCATAAAGGATGCATACATTCACATTACCATCCACCCTCTTTTCAGGAAATTCTTAAGTTTTCTGTTGCTTCCTTCCATTTTCAATTCTGTGTTTTGCCCTTTGGACTGTCTATGGCACCAAGGATATTAATAAAGTGTTTGGCTCCTGTCATTGCCTTTTGCAGACTCCAGGGGATTCTCATTTACCCTTACCTGGATAACCTGCTCATTCAAGCAGAACATCCTGTCACCTTGCCACAGAACCTTCAAACCACCATCTCCTTGCTCCTCAGTCTGGATTTCACCTTCAGCTACAGCACGTCTTTCCTAGTTCCCTCTCAGGACCAGGTATTCCTGAGTTGCAGGATAAGGATAGACCTCATGATGGCTTTCCTACCTTCACAAAAGGTGCACTTTCTGCAGACTTACATCCTTCAGTTGCTTCCTCCACCTTCTCTGACTGCCAGGGAATTTCTCAGGATGCTAGGCTTTATGGCTTCAGTTGTACAAATGCTACCTCTAGCCAGACTTTACATACAAAAATTCCAGTGGTACTTAAAAACACTCTGGTCCCGCCATGTTCATCCTCTAGAACTTGTCCTTCCACTTCTGCCTTGCCTAAAGAAGGAACTGCAATGGTGGATTCACCAAATTTCTTGGAACCCCAGGACTTTCCATGCAGCCACTATCACCTGTGAATCCTCTGCACTTGCCCAGTAATCAAGGAGCATCAACCCTCACCACTGGCAACAGTGGGGAATGTACACATTGGGAGGATGACAAGTACACACACAGTAAAGTGTAATTTCCCTTAAGAGCACACAGAGATCACAGTCAGTCTGGAGCTGGTTTCTCCCTCTTTCTCCAGAATCCCAATAAGACTCCCCACTGGAACACCTATAGGGGTGAGATCTCAGCTGAGTGACAAAACCAAGATCTCCAGTACCCCCTCTATCCAACCAGTGCTTCGTGTCCCTGCCCAAGTAGCTGACACACACACTCCTTGAGTAGTCAGTTACATCAGAGTTCAAGATCACAGGGAATATTTAAAACAACATTGCATAACAGTCTCAAATAAATAAAGAAAACATCTAAGCTACACTTCAGTATATTTCTATCTGAATCTAAAAGAGTTACTAGAGGTGAGTGGTTGTTTCCAGTTGATACTGTTAGGTCAAAGACAAAATACAAAATGCACAGTTTCTCTTTGAGAGAGTTCTTAATTTAATATTAAATGTTACTGCTGGGTTAGTTTGGATGACTTCACTTTTTGTCACCTGACTTCAGTTCTCAAGCTAAACCCCCTTTGTCATAAACTAACAGAATTTTAGCATCGTTCCTGTGAAAAATACATATCTATCAGATGTTTGTAGATCCTGGAAGTCATAAAACAATAAAGCACTTCTACATCTTAAACCTAGTAATTGCTCCTCTTTCAAGATAATACAAAACACTTCTAGCTCTAGACATTCCCCTGGATTCAGCAAGCCCTGCACGGTGTGCATGATTAGTGTAAGAGGTAATGTTGGAAATATGGTGACCGAGCGATCCACATACGTGCCCGTTTGACGTGCACGAGCACTCTTGCACTAGTCCTGCACGTTCCCAGCCCTTGTATGCAAATTACCCCATTTGCAGGTAAAAACCATGCAAATTAGGTAAATCTGCTATCCAGGAAGCTGGAATCAGGCCGTGCAGGACTAGCGTAATCTGCAGAAATGTACTCGGTTAGTAACCGAGTACAGTTCTGCAAAATCCAAAACGGAGACATGACAGATCCAAATAAAGGCTGAATATCATTGAGGGACCATGCCAATGGCCAAGTATAAGGCCACTGGCATTGCAAACAATACAAAAAGTAAAAAATTCAACCTTTATTTATTTATAGACAATCTCGGCTGTTTAAGCATAGGGCAGTGGGGTGCAAACGGGATTGGTGGGAAAATAAGAAAATAAACCTAAAGCTAGCATTCTAACTAAAATTAGTATTCTGCCGTGCAAGTCAATGGCAGGCAAAATACAACCTGGCCAGTGAATAGTGGTTGCTAAGGGGGGAGGCTCAGTGTGACACATGTAACTATGCATTAGCAGGCAATCCTATGCAAATGAGGGGAAGGATAGGGAATCCCAGATTTCCCCAGCATGTGAGGCAGGTCCCAACAGTGTAAGAGAATGAATAGCTGAGTGCAAGACTAGGAGGTAGGTGACATCATGGGTGGGTGTGTCAGGCATACTGTAAACAGATTGGAGGCCTGTGGCTGAGGTGTGCTCCTAGCATAGCACAGCTAAGCTAGGGGGTGTGTCAAAGCCAGCCTAGCACTCTCTACAAAGTGCACTGGGCTCTACAGGAAGAAATATGAAGTTAAACCAGGAAATAGCAGCAATGTGCACATTTGAGCACTCCGTTTGCATGGCATGCACACGGGCTCAAACAGGGAGGCAATGGGAAGGGAAAACAGCAGTAGGAAGGTAATCAAGGAGAACTAGCCTAGCTGGCAGGTGAAATGTATCAGAATCAGCCAATTACACAGGCAGCTGCCCAGCCCAGCATAAAACACTACTATAAACTAAGCAAACACCTTCCCCACTGGTGTTTTCCACACTCCACACCACCGGTGTATACAAGTGGGGAAATTTTAACAAGCAAACCTACAAAATGAGAAGGGTTGCAGCAGGCAATATAGAACAACATGTACAAGAGGTTGAGGGTGTGAGGATGTGAATGCTGCCGAACAACCCACAGTGAGGAGATGGAGAAGAGTGTATAGACCCAGGGTAACCTACCAGGGGCTACATGAGCTGGAGATAGTGGAGCACTATAGGGTGGACAGAGACATCCTACAGGAAATAGTTGAGCTGTGCCAGCCACGCCTGACACAACAAACTGACCAAAGGGAACACATCCCAGTGAATACCAAGGAATGTGTTGGCCTAGGTATACTAGCCACAGGTAAGTCCCAAAACACAACTGGTGATATCATGGGGATCTCACAGGCATCACCATCCAGAGTATTCCACCAGTTCCTGGATGCCATGTCAGCACATGCTAGTGAGCATGTATATTTCCTCAACACCCGTGAGGTGTTGACCAGCGATATGCGTCTCTTCCACCAAATAGCAGAATACCCTGGGGTAGTGTGTGCTATAGACTGCACGCAGATATGCATCAAAGCACCACCCTATGAACAGGGTAGGGCCTGCATCAACCGCAGGGGCATCCCCTCCATCAACTGCCAGGTCGTATGTGATGCCCAGGGCATTATAATGAATGTGTGTGCTGGCTGCCTTGAAAGCTATGACGATTCCCACATATGGCATCTGACGCAGCTGTACCAGAGATTTGCCAATGGGGACATCCCCTATGGTCACCTAGTGGGGGATGCTGGGTACACACTGGAGCCGTGGCTGATGGCACCAATCAGAAATGCAGACACACCTGAACAAGAACGCCATAATGAGGCACACGCACAGGCCAGACTTATAATAGAGCATGTGTTTGGGATGCTCAGTTCATGGTTCTGGTGTCTGGACACATCCGGTGAAGCCTTGCAGTATTCACCAGCTACATGTACCCAAATTGTTATGCTATGTGCTATGCTTCACAATATGATCCTGCAGAAACAGCTGCAGCAGGAACAGCATGGGGCAGGGCCACACAGCCCCCCACCAATGCCAAGGTCTGCACAGGCACAGAGTGAGCTGGAGGAGGAAGAACCTGAGCCTGCTCCAGTAGGCAGAAGGAGGCATGCCCAGTATGTCCTGGCCTTGGCAAAGAGGCAACACATAGCACATACATTGACACAGCAGGGTCCCAGGGAATGACACCTCTCTCTGACTCACACATACAGTAAAAGGGATGCCTAACATGACACAACCTGTGCTCATCCATGTATAGGGAGTGTACTATGTGCATCCGACACAGGCAGCCCTCCAGCACCATCTGCAAGTCTGGCACACCCACAAGGTAAGTCAATCAACCTACCAATTGCCAAATGGAGTAGAATGTGTTGTTACCTGTAGCTATGGTATGGATGTGAGCATGCAAGGGAATTGGGTGGCTGAATGTTACGGCAGCAGACAGTGGACACTCATAGTGGTACCCTGACATGTGTAACCCATACTGGAGTGACCTTAGTAGCCAGTACTACACAGGGTGACAAAACCCATTGCAGGTATTGTGCTGAGCGACATGTGTGTCCATATGACCCACACATGCCAGTCAGGACGGATCACATACCCAACAACTGTTGCAGCCAGCAGGACAGGTGTAGACAAACCCAAACAGGGCCTGTGCCATGGCCCCAGAATGATGGCTATGGTTAATCCCACCCCCAGGCCTACACAGACAGACCACAGTAGGGCAGCCAGTGAGATGTTAGTTCTGAAGGGTAGGAAGTCAGACAATAATATGTAGGGCAACCAAAGCCACGATCTGTAGTACACTGGTGTGCCTCTAGTCAGCATGATAGTTAGCAATACAGAATGAAATGGAGTACACCCCCATCCTACATAGTAATGTAATAACAGTCAGGTGTGCCCTCCCTACTCCTGTGTATAAATGTAGAAACAGTCAGGTGCACCCCCCCACTATGCACTCCCTATGCTGTGGAACAAAATCCCGGTACATGTGAGGCAGAGCACCCACTATGCTTTCTAAGAGAAATCTTGACCAAATGGATGGGAGATAGGATATACTCCAGGGGACAGTCCTACCTCAGTGTCACCGCAGCACAGCAACAAAGCATGGGTAGTTCTATATACTAAAGGGGGTGCGGCCATAAGTAAGCCTTGGGCTAGGGTTTGAATGCCCTAGTATGACATGAACAAGTACAGTCATAGCAAATGTGTACAAGTGTCACTTGTGCCCCCCATCCTATATAGCAATGTAATAACAGTCAAGTGTGTCCCCCCAACCCTATGTAGAAATAGTCAGGTGTGCCCCCCCATCCTACATAGTAATGTAATAACAGTCAGGTGTGCCCTCCCTACTCCTGTGTATAAATGTAGAAACAGTCAGGTGCACCCCCCCACTATGCAGAAATGTAGTAACAGTCAAAGCCAACTGATCAATGGATACCCTGCAGAGCACAACATGCTACCTGTTGGTGTACAACACAAAGGTCAGCACTGCAGCACAAACTACCTGGACACGATCCACACATCTACTACAGATGGCCATACTGGGCATGCTCACACACTTGGAGAAATGAAGGCAAGGTCAGTGAACAACATACTGAAAGGTCATACTGGGCATGCTCACACACAAACACATGAAGGCCATAACTGAAAACACCAATGGACCAGACATATGTGTCAGTTGCAGATGTTAGTGTAGTCACTCATCAGTATGCACCACTCATGCCTTGCACACACAGTGGATAGGAATACAGACATATATGTCAGGGCGACACACACACATAAGCCAAAGGTAGACATACATAGATGTGTGGAAGAGGGTGACTGTGACAAGGAGACATCCAGGCCTGTCCCACCCAGCACACAGCCAAAGGCCCCAAACACATGAGGTGCATGTGTCACTCACTGCAGATACTAGCCACCAGTATCTGTCAGCATTACAGACTATGTGGTGCATGTGCCAGCTGTGCAATATGACTGTACAAGGAAGTAGTCATCTAGCAGCGGTATACATGTATCTGTGACATATGACCCCGTATGTGCCCGCATGTGGCGTGTCAACCCGTACATGAATGGATTATGGCCCATGCACACACCTCCCTCCCCACAGCCCTACTATGACAAGCCTGCTGAAGTAATCCAATGTGAAATACACCTTTGGGAGAGTTGTAACCCGGTAATCTCCATGCTGCGTCCTGTAACTGTGTACTGCTGTAGCGTGATAAAGTAGTTAAGTAGGTGTTCTAACCCCAGACATGGCAACTGTGTGTGTGTGTGTGTGTGTGTGTGTTTGTGTGTGTGTGTGTTGGTCTCTAATTGTGTAGAGTGCAATGCTTTTTAGGGTACTCACACTCCTTACAATTCAAATACTCAACTTAGGCAAGGCTGCTGATGTCATCCACCTAGAAATACACCTCTGGGAAGGTTGCAGCCCAGTAATCTCCATAGTGAATCCTGTAACTGCGTACTGCTGTAGTGTGATAAAGTAGCTAGGTAGGTGTTCTAACTCCAGACTTGGCAAGGCTGCTGATGTCACCCACCTAGAAATACACCTCTGGGAAGGTTGTAGCCCAGTACTCTCCATATTGTGTCCTGTAACTGCGTACTGTTGGATTGTGATTTAGAACTGTGGTAGGGTTCCATCCCCACCCATGGCAGTTCTAGATGTTTTGTGTGTTTTAATGTCTGTATATGGAACCATGTATTATAGGCTAGTCACACTCAGTAAATTTCACATGGCCTACTTTGGCAATCCTGCTGATGTCATTCATTGTGAAATACAGCTTTGGAGAGGGAGTATTTCAGTAATGTGCGTGGTGTAATAAACTAGTTAGGTAGGGGTTGTGCTCCCAAACATGACAGGTGTGTGTGTGTGTGTGTGTGTGTGTGTGTGTGTGTGTGTGTGTGTGTGTGTGTGTGCACGTGTGCGTGTGTAACTCATATCCTGTGTAGAGGTGGTTGTGAGTGTGTGACACCTGTGGCCAATGTGGAGTGGGTTTTGCATATTTCTTATATGGTGGCCCTACAATATATCACGATGTCCACCGTACAGGGATACCAGGTGTGAAATTGCTGAGAGGCTGGGGTGCAAAGCCATACCCATACATGTGACATCAAGGCCAGGCAATCACAGTTAGCAACCCCAGTATTACCCAGAGCACACTCCCAACCCATGTCTCACACACACACACACACACACACACACACACACACACACACACACACACACACACACATGCCTAAGCAACAGCCAATATGTGGGTAGTACACTGCATATTGGCCACTGCTAGTAACTATGGAGTGATAGCAGTGGGCTACAGAGGGCATGTCACCCAGTCCATCTGTCCAATATGCACGTACATGCTGACAGTGCACCTCCCCCATGTTCCACAGTTGTCACCTGCACCACCTGTGGTGCCATCACATGTGACCCACAGTGGACATACCATGCCTGACAACATGCCATGTATGGACAGATGCCACTGACACCAGGGAATGATGTTAGCATGCTATCAATGTAGGTGCAGAGAACCTGCTGCCCATTACTGGTCCCCGCTACAGGTGGGCAAGACTGGCACATATGATGCTAATCTGTGTTCACGACATGGGCCAGACACCCCAGGTACAGTTCCACATGTCACTTTACATGCATGTGGGAGGTGTGCACATCCCAGACACCGTCCATGTCATGGACTAATGTACATATACATGGCAAGTGATGCACAGCATTGGCCACACACATTAGTCACCCAGGTGACTGGATGGGGGATACAATACCCCCCTGTGTGGGCAAATGCGGACACTACAGCCTTGAGACACAATGCGGACCATTGTCCTGTGGTCTGATGCCAAGGTATACCCTTCCCCCTACCCTTGTATAGCCTGCTGCCAAAGTCGACCACCACTCACCCATGCAGACATGCACCCATGCATGTCAGTACTGGCACCCTGTGTTTATGTCTGTGTGTTGTATGGTGCGTATGTTCACATCCACACTCACTACAACCCCCATGGGCATACTGAAGCATGCTGTCTGATGTCAGACACCTCCTCATACCCTTTGCTCATACAATCTCTGTATGACCCATGTAGTGCATGTGATACCTGCACAGTGATGTGTTGTGGCAGTCCTGCTACAGATGAGTTGTACTCCTGGCCCTGCCAAGTGTGTCGATGTATGTGTGTCCCTGTGAGAGTGTGGCTGTTTTGATGCTGGCCCTTGTTCATGCGGACAGGCATGTGTATGTCACCTACAGTATAGCTACCATATCCCTGTTGCAGATGTCACTCACCATCACATATATGTTCTGAGGGCTCCACAACAGGTAACCCATGTGGCGCATCCAATAACTGCATCGAACTGTGATAGCACTACATAGTTGTCAGGGGTTTGATACCCTGTACTGGTAGGTGTGTGACACAAACAAGCTGCAGTTTTACTCTCCCACCCCTCCCTGACATGTCTTTGCCTCTGTCTTCCTCTCCCACTCCCACTCCCTCCCTGATGGATGTGGAGACCTACACCTGCTTTGTTTAGGCAGCAGCATGTGTATTTTAAGTGAGGCTCAGGATCAGCTGATGGCCTCTGCACGAATTGCAGCCCTCCCATAGCTGAGTGCATGTGGAGCAGCTGTGGTAACATTCCCATTGCCAATTGCATGGAAACACACTCCAATATCTAGGAACATCATATTGGTGTTGGCCCTTGTCATTCACTGTGAGCAGGAACTAGATCTGTTGGTTGGCAAACAGCATCTGAGATGGATTGGGAATTTACCTCTAACAACATACACTGTGGAAACAGGGCAACACACAGGAGTTGGATGTGCCTGACCTGACTACAGACTGTAAGTGCTGCTATACTGCATGTGGAGTACTGTTGGTTTCACAGTGTGTGTGTGTGTGTGTGTGTGTGTGTGTGTGTGTGTGTGTGTGTGTGTGTGTGTGTGTGGATATGACTTTCCTACATGTCTCCATACCTGCCATGTCAGTTCCATTTTTATGTGCAATCCCCATCAGCAGGGTCAGCTGCAGACAGGACAGTGTGTTATGCCTGTGGTTTCATGTGTTACCAATGGAGCAACTATCTGTGGACTGCAGATGGTGTGAGGAGTGCAGTCTGTAGATGGTGAATGCCATGACAGTTACCGGCTTCTTATCCCTCATAGGGCATATGTTTCCACAAACCCTGTTAAAACAGTATATGTATGAGGTTATCATAGCAACATGTCATTATTGGCCCTATGTATGTGCTGGCAGCCACAACCCTGTCAACCTGTGTACATATGTCATGCATGACGTGATGTGTATGTGCTGTACACCACAAGTAGTGTCATCATATCTGCTAACAAGCCAGTGAGATATCAGACTGCTTCACATGTTATGTACAGTAGGGGATATATGTGATGACATAACCTGCACATTCTGTGGATGTTTGCACAGTCCTTTCTGTGTGTGGGCATCAATGTTACAGACAGCAGGTAGCAATACCTCTTATAGGAGAACTGGCACACTCAGGGTAACTACATATTTGTAGGTTAGCTTCGAATTTGCTTACTTTGTATATGCAGTGCTTACCATCACGCAGACACAAACCTCTGGTGACATATGCCTATAGATAGTTTGCTTCAGATTTGCTGAGCCTGTAAACGTAAACTCACACAAACCTCCAGTTACATCTGCCTACAGATAGTTTGCATCAGATTTGCTAAGCCTGTACACTTAAATTCGCTTACCAGTGCTGACATATGCTTACTACAGCTTATTGCTGCTTAACCTAACTACTATAATGTGGTTTTGCATGGGAAATGGTATGTCTCAGTACCTTCCCTGTGTCCCCCCTCCTTTCTCGCTGACATCTATGGGGTGGTCCCATTAGTACAGGTTCATCCAACCCTGGCACGCCTCGGTCCATAATGTCATACCCATCACCCCCCCCCCGTTCCTCCTCCACATCAATCATCCTTCCTACAGGTTCCAGCCGAATCTAATCACACCACTACACATTGCCCACTCTCCACCTCTCTGGACCCTTCGTGTGAGTTGTCCCTACCCATGGATCTTCAGTCTTCCCACACATGTAGTCCACGAACATACGTTACTGTCTTTGCTTACCTTTGAGGCATGGTATGTTACACCGAGGACTCTTTTTAGCAGAATTTTTGGGGTCGTCCCACCAGGGATGAACATGCGTTTGTCTAAGATTAGACTTAGCAGGTTGACACTGTGTCTCCCACTGGTAGTATCCTGTGAGTAGTCTTGGAGGCAGTACTGTGCTATGCTTAGCAGTGCGTATTATCTGTATGCATATTTGCCTTTTGGCATTGATTTCCCCTTCGTCACTTGTTATATATGTGTCATGTGTCCTTGAGACATGTGTACATACACTGTATGGGGTCCTGGGAACTTATACCCTTAATTATAATAGCACCTCACATCTGGACTTACTGCAGTACTCCAGTTCACATATGTATGTTCTGTAGTCAGTGATGGTACATATGACTGTCTACTGATGCCTTTCACAGGTTCAGTTTGGTTATACTATGGCGAGGACATGTTTACTACTACCTCATTCTTCTGTACCTCTGTGATGGCTTGGTGGATAGCTACTGAGACTATGGTGTATAGGGTCCTGGGTTCGTGACCTGCATGGCTGTTTATTTTGTTACTGGGCTGACAAAGGCTCATTGGATACAGAGTGATTAAGGCACATTAAAGCAGTTGCAAGGCCTTAAGCCCACTTACTAGTGCATACATATGCTTACTATTGCTTATTTGTGCTTACACCTGCCTACTAGTGTCTTATTCCGTCTGACACTGATACATCACATGTGCATTTCTTGTGGTACTCCAGTTCAGATATATATGCTATTTAGTGGGTTTTGCAACAAAACTATTGGATATAACATGCTTTGCCATGTAAAATTGACTGTGCTATAGTGGGACTCGAACCGGGAATGCCTGCTCATCGGTTGGAGGATCTACCCACTACACTATTGCTGTTCTGCTTCATTTGCATATTTCTACCATAATGTCATACCCATGTTTCCTTCCCTCGGCCCCAGGGCTCCACGTACACAGCATCCATTTACTCTCCAGTTGCTAGCCCAGCCATACCACACCTCCACACATTTCCCTCTCTGCACGTCTTGGTACTCCTCCAGTATACTGTCTCAACTTAAGCTTCTGCAGGCTCTTCATCCATTTAGTCCACACATGTACGAGCCTTCCCTTCATCCTCCTCCAATACTGGTGGAGACATTGATGTGACTCACAATTTTTGGTTTGTCCCGCCAGGGACGGACCTGTTGTTGTGTCAAGAGTAGACTTAGCTGGTCTACACTGTTTCTCCCAATGGTAGCATACTGCTAGGGGTTTGGGAAGCAGCTGTTTGCTCACACACGTAGCCAGCCTCATCTCCCGGTTCCACGGAACCAATGCCGCAGGTGTGACATTCTGTGCACGCCAACACGCCCCACGGTGTGCACCGTTTTTCATTATCCTCTTCAGTATTATGCAAGACTACTGTTCTCACAGTATGATTGGACAGACACTGTTCTTTGATATGCATAGACTGCTTGAAATACTGTGACTGAGCAATGTACATGTTTGCTGGTATTAATCTACATACTTACATACATTTCCTATACTGTTGAATGACTGTGCTGGATGATATGTTTGTGATAACAGCAGCTGAATGTGTATCTGCCATGGCTTAGTGGTAACTCACTTAGACTATAGTGTGCAGGGTTGGGCGGTTGCAACCTTGGAGTGCAGATTAGTTTGTTAATGGGTACGATGAGAGCTGTTGGCTACAGAGTGACTAAGGCACTGTAGAGCAATTGTTGGCGGGTATGCACTGGTTTGCACGAGGCTCAGCATTGCTGACCTCTGGTTGCAGCGTCTTACACTGAGTTAGCTTCTACATTGCTTAACCAGTGTGGGAATTGCTTACCGCCACCCAAACAGGCTTAAACCCGCTTGCTCCTGCATACCCCCGTGCTACTTCATGTATTTCGTTTACATTTGTTGACCAGGACAATCCGACTGGATGCTTGTCCATTTTCAGCGGTGGCCTGGGGAGTAGAGCTCCACAGTAAACCCCAGCTACTCATTTCAAGTAATACTGAGGTGTTCACATTCATAGAGAGTAAGAGACTTAACATAGCTACGTACCACATTCTTCATTCTTAGTTTACGTTAACATGTCGGTATTATACATGCTTAGGTCAGGTTTACATTTCAGATATGACTGTTGACAAAGGTCTGTTTAAGCTGAAGTTGGATTCCAGTTTAACAGTTCTGGATAGGTTACACTCAGGTATTCGGGTTCGGTTTAGTTATGCCATACCTGTGTGGTAGAGTAAAAGAGAATAGTGAAGGAGTAGGTAGGTAGGTAGGTAGAGGGGGGGCATTGTAACTGTATAGTAGGCTGTTGGAATAATTGGTAGGGGAGCAATAGGGAAGGTTTGACGGATGTTGGGATTTGTATGCGAAGCAGGACAAGAGGTGTCGATTTCACTAGTTGATGTAGGGGTATAGAGTGTAAGTTGGGGGGGGGAGTTCGCCAGGTGGTGAGCATGTGCTGATCCAAGTGTGCTTGTGGTGTTTCTTCATGTGTTATTTACATGTGTCCTGTGGGACAGCTGAGGTAATACATGTGGGAAGGGGGTTCCAGATTCTGCCAATATAGTTGGGGAAGAGGGTGTCACCTACTTGTAACTTTAAACATTAATAGAAATGGAAAAGGGGTTGATAGGTAAGTGGTGTTCATGGGGCACAAAGAGGGAGAGATAGTAGGTGAATTATCCATGGATGTGCAGGAAGGCTGAAGGGAAGGTCCACAGCTGGCCATTTCTTCTACAGCAACAGCTGTGCATATACACTGCATTTGGAGGTTGAGTTGGACACTCACACCCCTGGGTGGGGGTGAGGACTACAATAATAACTTGTGATGCCAATTAGATCTGCTTACATGACTACAGTGGGGTGCTGTGACCACGTGTTCTTTGGTGTTATGTAGTGGGTTTTGCAACAACACATCTGGTTATACCATACTTTGCCATGTAAAATAGACTGTGCTGCAGTGGTACTTGTAAAGGAAATGGCTGCTTGTTAGGCGGCAGCTCTGCCCAGTTCACACTATTGCTTACATCCCCGGAGTGGTCCGAATAGAACCGCCCCAGCCAACACCTGCATGCCTCGGCCCATAATTTCATACCCATAGTTCCCCCCGCCCCTCCTCTACAGCACTCATCCTTACTCTGGGTGCAGGTCAGGTCTACCCACACCACTACACACTGCCCACTCTCCACTTCTCGTAACCCATTTCGTACGTTGTCTCGACCCATGGGTCATCAGGCTTTCCCAACCTTGTAGTCCGAATACATACATGCCCTGCCTTGATAAATTGTTGCATGGACGGGACTCTGATCATCAAAAATTTTTGGGGTGTCCCTCAGGGGACACTCCTGTTTCTGTTGCGAGATTAGACTTGGTGGGTCCACAGTGTTCCCCACACTGGTTGTGTCCTGCCTGTGGTTTGAGGAGCAGTGGATTGTTTACATTGTTTGTGTGTTTGTTTGTATGTTTCCCCTGTCTGGCTGGGGGGTAATGCTACGTGTTACATGTATGTTGATTGGGCCCCTCACCCCCATTGGCATGGTCTGTGATCATATGGCATTCTTATGTGCTGTATCCTATCATAGGTATATATCTGTGTATATATACACACACACATACATATATATATATATATATATATATATATATATATATATATATGTATGTATAGGTATGTGTGTATATATATATATATATATATATATATATATATATATATATATATATATATAGATAGATAGATAGATATATCTAACAACATGTGGATGTATGGGTGTCTGCATATGTATATATTTATATGTGGGTATTTATATATATATGTATGTCTATGCATGTATAAATATGTACTACAGAGAGGGAGAGGTATATATCTATTTAGTTATGGGTATATATACACACACACACACACACATACCTCTACATATTTAGCTACATGTCCTGTAATGTAGACTGTTATTGCTGGATACTATGTTTCGTGTGCATACCGGCCAACCTTGTGTGCTACGTATGCTTTGCGAAACCTACAAATAAAACCGTTAGTGTCAACAAAATCACATGTGAAATCCAGGGAAACATTCGTCCCATGCGGGACAACCCAAAAATTGGGTATTCAGCTTTCGTCAAAAACCAGAGCTGCAAAGGTACCCATGGCTATGTGCATGGACTACAGTGTGTGCCAGACCTAGGATACTTGGGTCGGGACAACATATAGGATGGGTCCCGAGGAAGGGGGGGAGTGGAGGGAGGGCAATGTGTGGTGGTGTGGTAGCTACGGGCCAGTAACCAGGGAAGGGATGGTGGCTGCATGTGTGCAGCGGTGGGGGGGGTGGTGAAACTGTGGGTAATGAATGTATGGGTCGAGGATGGCCTGGGTTGGATGGGCCTGTACTGGTCAACCGGCCTAGTGGGTGGGGGAGAGGGGAATGTGATGTCAACATGTGAAACATAAGAGAGGACTAATTTAAATCCTTATTTAAATGAAACACTTACAATACAATGAGCTAGGTAGTGTCTTGCAGGGTGGATGTGTTTGGCTGGGGGGGAGGTATGGCAATTCGTACAGGACGTATATTATTTGGGGCCTCTCAAGCCCATTGACAGTGCATGTGGACATATATGTTTCTGTTCATCTACCATTGCTATCTACAGCTGTCTGGCCATATATACCTATATGGGTATATATATTTGCTAACATATTTCTAACTATGACCGTATATACGTACAAAGATATATATCTGCGTACATATATGTAACTTGCTATGTATATGTGGACATATAGGTGTTGACATATATGTGACTACATCTATGGATATGTTGTATCCTTTTAGATAGTAATATATGTACACACACACATCCATCTAGATGTCAATATACATTCTCTGTACTGTTGTATAACTGGGCTGGGGTTATGTTTCTGACAACATATGATTTATGCATATCTGGCATGGTTTAGTGGTAACTCATTTTGTGTATGGTGTGCATGGTCCTGGGTACCAGCCTTGCAGGAGCTGTTTATTTTGTTGCTGGGCAGAACACTGGCCATTAGAAACAGTGTGATTAAGACACTTTAAAGCGGTTGTAAGCGGGTTTGCATGGGTTTGCACGGAGGTAAGCACTGCTAACTTCCGGTCACAGTTTCTTACACCCAGTTAGCTTCTCCTTTGCTTATCCTGTGTAGGCAGTGCTTACCCCCCTGCAAACGTACTTGCACACACTTACTAGTGCTTACATATGCTTACACCTGCTTACTGCTGCCTCATTCATTATGATACTGACTCTTCACATGTGCATTTCCTGCAGTACTCCAGTTCATAAATATATGTTATTTAGTGGGTTTTGCAATACAAATATTGCTTATACCATGCTTTGCCATGTAGAATAGACTGTGCTACAGTGGGACTTGAACCGGAAATGCCTGCTCGTTAGGCGACTGCTCTGCCCACTACACTATTGCTGAGATGCTTCATTTGCATATATCTTCCTTGTTATCCTCTTCAGCCTTTTCTGCTGCTTCAACCATAGCTAAGCAATGGGCACACACTTTCACCTACATTTAGCTGTACTCGGAGTTTTAGAGGACAATACAGGGGTTTCTTCTTTTGATTTTTATGTCCTGTTGCTGTTGTACACATGGGGGGCTGTTGGTGGGGATATGTTTACACCTATGAGCGGTCTCGCTCATTTATTTCCACTTTCTGCTGTTTAACATGCAGGAGCATGTTTATTCTGAGAGTTCTGCTCTCAGACACACTCCCTGCACTCGTACATGCTCCATGTAAGCCTGGGAGCTCGGGCAGCATGCCTTCATTAATATGCATGGCGTGCTGCCATCCTGTTCCTAAATGGGTGCTTCCGTGCAGGACTAGACTAGTCCTCCATGGAAGATTAGTAAATCTGGGGGACTGTGTCTGCTACTGCATTGAAACAGAGATAACATCTTTTTTATTACGTGGTTATGAAACAATTTAATTTTAACTATTTTCTCTGAATCTTGTTCAAGTTAACCTCCTGTGTTCCAGTTTCCATTAAACATCTACATCTAAACAGTCACAGTAGTGCAGGTAAATTCCTGTTGTATGCCAAAAGGGCATGATGTGGTTACATTTTAGCTCAGTACTTTACACACACTTCTGTATAAATCATATCAATATTCACAAATGATATAGAATTATTTACAAAATTCAGGATAGTTGGGCTGGCAGTATTTCTCTTTGTCACACCCCTCATTCAGGAAATGTTTACAGATGCTTCACATCTGTGTGGGGGATAATGCTGGGAAACCTAGAAGTCCAAGGCCTGTTATCTCACTCCATAATGAAGCAACACGTCAACATCAAAGAGATGAGAGCTCTGATCCTGGCCATTCAAGCCTTTGGGTCATCTCTCCTTCCAGGTCCTTTGCAGCTGTTCAGATAACACATTATTCTCTGGTATGTGAACAAGCAGGGGGGAACAAAGTCCTACATACCTTTCAGATTAACAATCCAAGCCTGGGAGATTGCTCTTAAAGCAAAGGTAACTTTGTCTGTGATTTACATCCCATCAGCTCAAAATGTTCAGGTAGACACTTTGAGCAGATCCATGACACAAACACACAAGATGACATTCTCCACCAGTGGGGTACTCTTCAAATAGATCTATGCCTCCCTTGTGATCAGACAGCTTCCAAAGTTCTGTGGTAGTCCCACATCCTCTAGTCTGGAAGATGGATGGCCTATCATTCTCTTGTAAGGGGATGTTTCTCTAAGCATCCTCCCCTTCCACCTAATTCAGAAAGTCCTCTATAAGACAGAAGACAAAACAAAAATCTTGTTGGTGACCCTCTTTTGACCAAGACAGCACTGGTTCCCTCTTCTTTTGCAGTTAGCCAAGGGCAGTTATCATAAGTTACCACGCAGGGTGATCTAATCACACAAGACAAGGGATCTCTCATTCACCCACATTTGGCAACACTGAACCTGACCTTGTGGGTGATAGGCTTCTGATTCCTTTCAGACACCTTTTTTCTTGAGGATGTGCTTCTAGTCCTGTGGAAGGCCCAGAAACCTAATACAAGGAGATCCTACTTGTCCTAATGGAAGAGGTTTTCTCTCTGGTATCTTAATAAGAGACTAGATCCATTTTCAGTGGACATCCCTCTAGTCCTTTCTTACTTGTGTGAACTGCTCAAGGCTGAACTAGCTTATTCTTCAGTTAAAGCCCATTTTCAGCCATTTCTGCATGTCTGCCTTTGTCTGCTCCCTTAGCTTTTAGTCTAGAGGTCAAACTTTTCTTAAAAGGCGTCCTTCACATCAGGCCTCCCAGGAAACCTGTTCCTTCTCCCTGGGACCTAAATTTTGTGTTGGAAAAACTGACCCATACTCCCTTCAAGCCTACTGTTTCCTCTTCCTAAAAATTCTGGACTTGGAAATTTGTTTAACTAGTAGGCATTACTTCTGCTAGGTGAGTTTCAGAACTCCAAACTTTAATAGCCTCTGAATATTTTCTGATTTTCCACAAGGACAGGGTATCCCTGTGTACTAACCATTCCTTCATGTCTAAAGTGGTTAATGACTTGTCCCTCAATCAATCTGTTCATCTACCCACCTTTTTCCCTTCTCCTCAAAACTCCAGTGAGAGTGTGCTGCACACTTTAGATGTACACAGACAACTTAGATTTTATCTGGACAAGACCAAATCCATTAGAAAGGCTGAGCCATTGTTTGCTTCCTTTCACCACAGGGCACTGAGTCCACCTGTATCTTGGATCTCAAAGGCTATTACCTTTTGCTATCTCTCTTAGGGAAAAACTCTTTCTTCCTCTGTTAAGGCCCATTCATCTAGAGCTGTGGCCTCCTCTGGAGCCTTCTTTATAGGATTGGACACTGCTTGTATCCTAGAAGCAGCTACATGTTTCTCTGTTTATACCTTTACAAAACACTACAAACTGGATTCTATTTCCAGATCCAGAGCAGGATTTGCTAGAGCAATTCTGCATGGATTTGTGGAGACTTCATGTGCTCCCTCACCACCTTCTCACTCATGAGCTTTGGTATTCTTCCTCATGTTATGAATACTCCAACGTGGGAATAGAAGGACATAGAATAGTTGTGTAAAATCTTACCATAGTCATTGACGTCCTTCTCTTCCATGTTGGTTCATCCTCTTCCTTGGATGTGTCTTTGGATTTCTTTTTGCCTGTTATCCTTGGACTGGAGTTCTGACTCGGGCATTCAGTTCTGAGGATGGTATTGCAGGCGTCACTTCTATGGGCGATGCTCGGGTGTTCTATGTGCAATGTTGCATGTACCTTGCAGTAGCTTATTTCTTTGGTATACTGGCTAGATGTTTGGGTCACCTAGGTGGAATCTCCCTCATGTTATGAATACTGCAACATGGAAGAGAAGAATATCTATGGTTATGATAAGATTTTACACAACTATTCTTTCAACAAAGTCAACCTGGTTGGGGTATGTTAGTGTGTGGACTTGTGTGTGTGTTGGATAGTGCACATGAGTGTATGGGTAAGTGTTTCCTTCAGCATGAGTGAGTGTGAGGTGCTTGCTTGCAGATGAATTGATGTGGGTGTATGTGTGGGGGGATCTAGTTCAAAAGATCAATGTTTTAAAATGCGAAAACCCATATGGTTGAGACAATATAGATGATGTTTTAAAATGTTGAAAACCCACAAACAAAACAGATAGTATTTTTGCAAAGAAGCAAGCCTCTCCTGCACCCCCGTACCCCCTGCTAATTATATATATTAACTTCGGGATTGCACTACAGTGGGGAAACGGCACATTCCCCGTTCCCCACTGCACCACTATCTCAGTCAAAATGGGTCGATGTTTTAAAATGTCGATCACATGGTCTCAATCATATGGGTTTTGACATTTTAAAACTTTTGTCTTTTGAATTAGACCCATGTGGGAATGTCTAGATGTGTGTGTGTGTGTGTGTGTGTGTGTGTGTGTGTGTGTGTGTGTGTGTGTGCGTGCGTGCGTGTGTGTGTGTGTGTGTGTGTGTGTGTGTGTGTGTGTGTGTGTGTGTGTGTGTGTGTGTGTGTGTGTGTGTGTGAGTGTACATGTCTGAATGAAGGGAGATGCCTTTGCTAATGTGATACATGGGTTGCTAAGAACACTCGTGAGGTCCAGTCTGACAGCACTAGTATTCAGTTCAGAGACATGATAAAGACCTCATAATGAAGTCTTTCTCAATACAACCATACCTGTCTCTGAATCACATTTACTCACCCTCATGCAAATTGAGCAAACTATGTTGAACAACTGATGAAAGTGGTAAGCATTTTAATAAATCCCATGATTTGTCCATCATATGGTTTGTTTTGATACTTTGTTTTAGAATTAATTTAATTTTATTTTTCTTTAGATAGCTGCAGAAATGAGGGTCAGCTTTCTGCTAGTTCAGTAGGATCATGAACTCAGAATTTGAATTCACACTTCATTCTGTTTGGATCAAGATACAGTAAGTCAGGGAAAGGAGCAGTATCCTCAGTGACTATGTTCTTGCTGTGCATGAGGTGCATTCATCTCCTGATATAGACTTCTAGTTGTTAGTCAATAATCCAACTTAGTGACTGGGTCCCAAATCAACCCCTTTCACCATTACTCAAAGTACACATAGCAGGTTCTGATAAGATTCCATATGATGACTGCTGACAAAAAGTTTTAATTATCTGAAATACTTGTGTGGATATATTATTTACACCATGATTATTTTAAGTGCAAACCTTAAAAATAAACTTTAATGTAACATTAACATTAACATTAAAAAACAGCCGATCATAAGCACACTTTTAATGAGCCAAATACCTTCTGTCAGGTTGGAATGCTACATGTTTTTGTTCTAGTTATCCATCAGATTTATTTATTTATTTTTATAATTTTGCTTACCTGAGTTCAAATCTAATAAAACATTTTACATGTCTATATGATGCATAGGAATCTGAATGTAATGATCGTTCAGAAATATTTTATTTTAGTATTTAAGTATTTATTTATTTAATGGTATTGAGTTCAGTGAGAAAATATAAACAGTAATTGTTTTAGTAAACAACAAAACAAAAAAGTGAACTAAATGTATACTCATGATGATATTCCACTAAATTTATAACATCTTCATGATGGCATTCAGTTCTGCAGAATTAATTGAACAAAGTCTGATTTTCCCATCCATTTTCTGTCTTAATCTATCTCACTATCATGTTCCTACCCTCATCCATCTGCCCCCACACACGCATATTGTGCAGTATCCTTTGTTGACCAGGAAGATCTCTTTTGGTTGCTGCCGTTGTTTTCATGGGACAATCGGTGTGGCATTTTCATCAACTACAGAAGTTTTGCCAGGACACCAGGTAATATCACCTACTGCTTATCAGGAAGTGCCTTTCTCTTTTAGAAGTGGAAAGGTAGAAGTACCATATCAGAAAGATCCCCTTCAAAGAGTAGAATGACTTGAAAACTTACTGCTACTGTGTCCAGTGGCAAGTTCAAAAATATGTTAAAAAAGTATTTTTTTCCCAGATACATGTTTTGTTACACCTTTTATCCAGGGTGTTTTATTTATACAAATAAATACATATAGACACAGAAACATATGTATATGAGCAACATTAGCCAGAATTAAATGGTCGTAAGTGACCTTCCAGTGCATTGCAAAGACATGTGTCTGGAGCGTTTTTTCCCAGCCTTCCTTTGAAAAGGCGCTGTGTCCCATTCAGACTTTCCCGGTAAACAAATGTTAAATAAAAAAAAAAAATAAATAAAAGTTTGCAGAGGCTTTTGAAAATTGCATTGAAAAAACATTTTATACCTTATAATTCCACTGAAAGGTGATCTAGTCTAGATTACTTCGTGGAGATTGACTTGGTCTGCATTATAGGGTATGAGTTACACTGTTATCCTTCAGAAGGTGGCTATATGTTCACTGCCCTTTATTGTGATTTATTGTGACCCTTTCCACAAAGCTAGTGCTTTGGGAGCATCTCTTTGCCTATCTGTCTGCGTATTTCTTCTTTCATCTGTTATGTGCATGTATTTAAGATGTGTATGTGTATATTCCAAGTATATAAGTAAAGCGTTTACTTTCAGCAATGCACAGTTGCAGAATTCTTTGGTATAAGCACCAAATCACTTGAGAGCCGAGAGATGTAAAATCTCAGAAATAAATAAGCACAGTGTAGAATTTACTTTGCTGTGTTTCAGGTTTTAAATAACAAAGAAAAAGAGGATAAATCTTAAAAAGCATGGCAACATCTTGGGACTGCCTTCATCCATACTGTAAAGTATTCAATGAGTGGATTACAAACTACTATTACCACACCCATTTAATTTTCTGTTATACTTTATTAAACGTTTGGTAAGAGGTGTAGAAGATGGCAGTGAATGTTCTAAGTGGCTTGTAGGAAAGGATTAAAGCAGGAGGACTTGAGAAAATGTAAAATTCTGAAGCTGCATATTTTTGATTTGGAATTGTATGAATATATGAAGGTGACACTGACGTGTGAGTTTTTAGAAGCAGCTTAGTGATAACTGTGCAACAAGATGGAATCAGGATGGATTTTAGCTAGCAGTTTTTTAGATATCATATACTCATATTGCAGTTTGGTGTTTCTAAAAAAAACTGCATTGCTGTATGTCTACTGTTGGGTACAGGCATGCTGTGTTGGAAGTGCATAATTATATTCAACAAAAGAGGGAAAGATAAAATAGCAGAGGCACAAATATCAGCATGGTGTACCATACTACTGAAATTTGGTGAGGGGGTTATTGTGTTAAAAATATTGCACCAGCTACCTCACAGCAGGCCTAACACTTCACAAGCATGACACAGCATGACATTAAGATAAGAGTTTAAAAAATAAGCTGCAGAGACCTTTGACAGCTTAAGTTGTAACTGGTAAATTCCTGAAACAAAATCTAATGCCTAGTCACTATTCTTCAGCTGTTGAAATAGGAGAGACTAGCTACAGTTCTGAGAGTAATTTTCCTCAAAGCATATCCTAAATTATCGTGGACTTCTAGTGTATGGTGTGTAATCATCTACTGGATGTTCGTGATTTTTGAAATCTCCAGCAAGAGAAGGCAATTGGTTAAGTTGCAATGTAAGAAGAAAGAACCAGGATGTTCAGCAAATTTATTACATAAGCTTAGTTATGTAGGTTTCACCCAAAATTTGCTGTGTCGCCTGTGGGACATGTAGGCATCCTGAACTGTTTTGAGAAACAAGATGCTATAATTCCCAATTGTTTACATAGGAAAAATACTGCCCTGAAGATCACTTTCATCTTGCTTCTTTGGAGAAGTGGACTACTTTTGCCTGAACCTGTATTTGCTTGTATGTATGTATTATATGCCTGGGAAACAGTCTAGTCCATATTCAATATGCTTCAAGGCATGCAGTCATTTACCTTAACACTATATACTGTCATTGTATCTAAATTTACTCTGCGATCTTGAACATGTGAACTACAGCGATTCTGCCTAAGATTAAATCTCTGTATTTAATAGCAATAATGGTGATTAACAATTAATCTCACTCATTAAAACGTGCATCTGAAATAGTATGGCTCATTTTTTGTTTCGGTCACAATTATATTTTTCAGTTGCAGCATGAAAAGGAACTACAAATAAAAACCACAAGCAAGAGAAAACTATACAGTCAACTTACTCAAGCCTAAAACGCCTTTTTGTATACTTGGAGTTCACACTCATACCTTTTTATGGCATCCAGAACTCTTTTAGGTCTGCCTTCTTTAACTAAATGATTTACCAGTTAATAATAGACAGTATTAGAAGGGGCAAAATGTTATCAGCAAAATGATACTAAGATTGTTGGTCTAAGATGCCCTGCAGTAGAAAAATTAATCTTTGTTTGTCACTAATTATTTATTTTTTAATATTTATATTCAAATTTTCAAAAGTTAGCGACCTTCATTTTATTGAGATATATGGCATGAAAAAGCAATGTGTGAGACAGGACAATTAGCTGCAATTATTGTTTTATATCACACAATACTGGAAATATTGCTAGTTGTTTATTACTAATTATGAAACTAAGCAACATTGATATATGTACTTAATACTTGAAAAAAAACAAGTGACTTACAAACTATTAAATGTTATTAGGTGAAAATTTACTCAAATAATTTTTATTTTCAAACAGATATCATGTTAAATCACATACATTATATTCTAAATTTGAGTTAATAACTATGTACAGTATTTACATTCGGCCTGACATAAGTAAAAGAAAAAAAAAAGAAACAAAGAACAATATATTCATGAAACATAGATAGTTCATAGGTTCATAGGTTTATACTAGGCTATCTGCCCCAAGGCATTTATAAGCCTAGCCCGAATTTTTGTGGCTTACGCCACCCCTTATATGAAAAAATACTGTACCCATTAGTTTGTTGTGTCTCTGTCCAGCAGTGACACAGAGATGATTCCCGGGGTAAACCTACGATCTCCCATCCACAGGTCAAGATTTCTCTTGAACAGAGCCAGCGAGGTGCTCTGCCTCACATGGACCGGGACTCTATTCCACAGCATAGGGAGTCTCTGAGTGATAAATCTATCCCTCCAGCACGTCCTATTTATATCCGTGCTAAGGTTTAAGTCGCTTGCTCTAGTGGTTTTGGTGGATTAATTCCGGGTTGGACATGGCCTTGTATGTCAGGCACATGTCACCTCTGAGCAGACGGTATGCGACTGAATAGAGCTGGAGTTTCTTCAATCTGGCAGCATATGACAGATTTTGGAGTCCCTTTATCCTTTTGGTGAGAAACGTTTGGGGTCTCTCCAATTGCTGCAGATGTCGGGCGAGATACATCCCGAATGGGGCATTGTACTCTATCATTGGTCTGATAAGTGAAGAGTACAGGGGAACAATGACCTCACTAGATCTGGATGTGAATCCCTTCATGATCAGGTGGGCAATGTAGAAGGTCTTTCTAACCACTTTAGCAACGTGAGTGTCAAAAGAAAGGCCACTGTCAACCTGGGTCCCCAGGTCCCTGATAACCTCTTCTGTGCTTAGTGGATTGCCACCTATATGGTAGCTTGGGGTTACCTTGTTTTTCCCGAAGGGTATGACTATACATTTTTGGCATTTAACTTCAGGCCATGGCTCTGGCACCAGCTATCTGTTTCCGTGAGTCCCTTCTGAAGGATATCTGTGTCCGATGCACTTTCCACTATGGCACCCAGTTTGCAGTCGTCTGCAAACTTTGTCAGCCAAAGGCCTCCCATGTTGGCCTGTACTTCTGAGAAGTAGATGCTGACCAATAGGCGGCCAAGGACCGACCTGTGGGACACCACTTGTGACCGGTTTGGAGTCTGACATAGCGCCAGCAACTCTAACCCTGTGGGTTCTGTCCTTAAGCCAGTTTGCAACCCATCTTGTGACATATGGGTTTACATTTAAGCTGGTAAGTTTTTTTACAATACCCGAGTGGGGTATTGTGTCGAAAGCCTTTGCAAGGTCAAGGTAGGCTGTATGGACTGCCTTTCCCTAATCAATGGCCTTGGTGACTGTTTCGAAGAAGTCGACCAAGTTCAAAAGGCATGATCTTCCCTTGACGGCCAAACTGGGTCGGGTCCAATGTCTGCAAGTCCCCTATATCTTTGTTTATGAGCTCCATTATGATCCTCTCCATAGCTTTGCAGACTAGACTTGTTAAGCTTATGGGGTGGTAATTACCAGGGTCCGTAGAGGCACCACCTTTGTGGAGTGGGACCACAGTTGCCGTCGCCACTCCTTGGGCACGATCCTGTGGTAAGGCTGAGATTAAACAGCTGCCTTATGTGCGGGTTTAATTCCTCATTTAGCTTGTGTAGCACACAGCCGGGGACACCATCCGGTCCCATTGATGCTGTGTTTTTAGCTTTAGAGAGAGCAGCTTTCACCTGCGCATTTGAGATGTCTGGGAGGCTACACTCCGCTGGGATAGTTATCTCTCCTTTAGGGGAGAGGGGTGAAGTTTGCACTGAACCTGTCTGCCAGTATGTTGGCAATGTCTGTGGGTTCAGTGATTTTTGTATCATTTTGGACTAATTCTGAGCATATCTGGGAGTTTCCACCCAGGTTCCTAACATAGCTGAAAAGGCCTTATGATTGTCCTTTGAATCCATGGCAATTTTTCTCTCAAAATTGGCCTTAGTTGATTTTATGAGTGTTCGTATTTTTTACTAATAATGATCAGGGGTGACTTCCCTTTTATGGATTTTGTTCTATCATGTAATAGCTTTCTCCTCTTATTGTAAAGTTTGTTAATGGCTGGGGTCCACCAGACTGGACGTTTGCCCTTTGTGGAAAGAGTCTTGGTTTTATTTGGGATTGCCTGATCCATGCAGTCCTGGAGGTGTTCATAGAAGGCATTTGTAAGGGCTTCCGCTTGGGTTGTGGTTTCCACTGTCTCAGGGCCTTGAAGGGTACCACACCAGTCTTGAGTAGTGTGAAGTTTGCTTTAGAGAAGTTCTTCACTGTGGTCTTTTTTGTTTGGGGTGGGGACAGGATGTGGATTTCCAGTGAGATTAGTTTATGATCAGATCTCACCAATGAGGGATATACTTCCGGTGTGGAGCATTTTGTCCCCATGTTTGTGATAATGAGATCTAGTATATTTTCTCCTCTCGTGGGAACAGTGACTAGCTGTTCCATGGCATTTGAATTTATGAACTCCAGGAACCGTTGGGCTAGAAAGTTAGGGCTTGAGTAATGTTCCTAGTCTATATTCGGGTAGTTGAAGTCACCCAATATGATGGTGTTTGGAGATACATTTATACCCTCCAGTATCTTCAGGAAGGCTGTGTGGTGTTCCTGAGTTTGAGAGGGTGGCCTGTAGCATGCTACAATTTGTAGAGCAGTTTTGCCTATGGTTAGTTGCACCTGGATGGTTTCCGAAGCTTTGCGTTGCCACCAACCTGGAGGTGTGGGTATCCTTTATGAATATGGATACACCCTCCTTTTGTGGTGTGGTCTGGGTTTTGGGGCGGAATGCATGATATGAGGTAAAACCTAATAGTGCCGGGTGCTCTCAGGAGCCTTGAACCAGGTTTCAGTTACAGCACAGACATCGATGTTCTCCATACTGAGAAGGGCCTCAAGTGCGTGCATTTTGAGATTTAGACTTCTAGCATTGAGCAGCATTACCCTCAGTTTCTTCCCATTTTTGTTTTCTAGGGTGGTAGGTTTAGAATTTGAGCCTTGCCTAAAAAAGGCACTATAGGGGTGGCAAGAGCCTTAGCCAATATCCGGAATCCCAGGGGTGACAGGTGCAAGCCGTCCCTTGTGAAGCAGCGTGGCTTGTCAAGCATGTCATCCCAGGCAGACAGACACTGGATCCCCTTTGAATGACACCAGACATTAAGCCAATTGTTAAAGCTGATCATCTTGTCTCTATATTGTGGCATCATTCTTGGTGAAGGAAGGATACTGCTCAGGGTTAGGGTCATACCTGCCTTGGCTACATAATCAGAGAGCTCCTCTATGTCTCTTTTCATGTAGTCCAGGAGGTACATCTCAGGTCGTTCACACCAGCATGGACAATGACTGTGTCATATTTGTACTTGCCGTGGAGTGACCCGAGTGCTTGTGTTATGTGGCGGATTCTAGCGCCCGATAGGCAGCTTACTGTGACCCTCTCCTTGTTCAGCCTGGTGAGTGGGACGTCAGTGTGTCTGACTATGGAGTCACCTATGACAAGTATGTTTGGTGTTGTATTTGGCTTTAAGGGCTGTGACTGCTTTGCACACTGCTTTTGTGGTTTATGTGTTGCTTGTGGGGTGTCTTGAGGTAGCAGTTGTTTGGGTGTCTGCTTTGGAGGCCTCTGCTGTTTAGGTAAATTTTTACTCAGAGCCTCTGAGTATGTCTTTGTGTGTTTCTGTGTTTGATTCAGTGGTGTGGTAGCATTATGTGAGGCTGGTTTTGTGGTGTGTGTAGTTGCCTTCTCCTCCTGTCTGGTCTTGCCAGTCCTGAGTTGAGAGAGCTCAGCCTCCAGTTTGGCTAAATAGCTGCATCTCTCGCAAGTATTTGTGTTATGTGGGAGGAGAAGAGGGTTGTCTGTGTACATGAGGCAGTTATAACATTGCCTCAAGATTCCCAGATTCACCAGCTGGACCGGAGAGGAGATTGACAACTGACCTTTGGACATGCTAGAATAATATTGGGAATTCCTTAATAATTGAAAACAAGGGCCAGTGGGGAGTGAGGGTGTAGTGCTTTTAATTTTTAGTGCTATTAATCCAGTTATATGATTATTAGAGGGAGACTAAGTCCATTTGTAGAGTATCATTCAATGATAGAACTTTTCTGCATGCATTATTAACTAATGGCTTGGGATAAATCCTGAGTTCTTTGCTTTTAATTTCCATCAATGCTGTTTTCTTCATAGTAGGCGCTATACTAGAATTCCACTTCCTGGTTATACATTTGCTGGCAATTGCTAGTATTGTCCATAATAAATATAAGTTTGTTCTATTCAAGTAAATACTTTCATTTACATTCAATAAAATTAAAGTTTTAGATAAAGCAATGGGTTCTGTAAATAGAGCCAGCAATAAGTTATTGATATTATTCCAGTAAGTTTTAATAGCAATACAGTCATAAAAAATATGAGACCAGTCAGCTCTTAACTTGTGTTGACATCTCCAGCATGATACCTCTGTAGAGGAGTTTATTTTTGCAATTTTATCAGGTGTTATAAAGGCTCTATGTAGAAACTTCCAGTTGAATATTCTCCAGTACTGTGAATTAGAAGTTAGTTTAACAGAGAGTAGGATATTTGATTTGTTCTTTGGTGATAAATATAGATATTGTCCTTTTGTAATATGTTGCCAATAAGATAATTTGAGTGTCATTTTATAAATTGTTAATTCACTATATAAAATGGAAATAACATTCTTCATATTATGGTTTTGATATGTAATTCCAAATAGCCAGTTTATGAACTTTGGCATGTTGTTATAAGAGGAATTGTTAATTATTCTACATAGATTTTTAGTATGCGTTAAAACGCTCTTGAACAAAAGCCAGTCTTGAGATGTCAACTCATAATGTGTTTTTTATGTATTGAATATCCAAGATTTTTTCATCTCTTATACATTGTTTCCAACAAATAAAGTTTTTGTGCTCCCAAGTAGTGAAAACATTTTTGTGTACTCTATCACAAAAGTTCTTTGTAATAGTAAATGGAATTAAAAGATCAATGTTTACATTAATAAACTTTCTGAAAGCATTAAAGGGATAGTTAATTAAATTCAGTTTGGTTGGCTTTGCAATATTACATTGCATACTTATACATAATGATTGACTTCAACAATTGGCTAAGCTTCTGGTGTCATTCAACGGGGATCCAGTATCTGTCTGCCTGGGATGACATGATCGACAGACAATGCTTTGCCAGAGATGGTCTGCAGCTGTCGCCCCTGGGATTCAGGTTACTGGCTAAGGCTCTTGCCACCCCATATAGTGTCTTTTTAGGCAACGTTCAAAGCACAAAACCACCACCGTAACAGGTATAAGCATGAAAAATCTGAAGGTAATGCTACTCAGTGCTAGAAGTCTAAATCTCAAAATGCACTCTCTCAAGGCACTCCTAAAAATGAAGAACATCGATATCTGTGCAGTAACTGAGACCTGGTTCAAGGCACCAGAGAGCACCCCAGCAGTACCAGGCAACAACTCTTACCACACTTTTCAGCCACCAAACCAGGACTGAAACACTAAAGGTGGAGGAGTGTCCATATTCACCAAGAATATTCACAAAACCAGGCTAGTTGCCCAACACAATGCATATGAAATTCTCCAGGTGCAACTAACACTAGGTAAGACTGCAACCCAAATTGTAGCTTGCTACAGATCCCCCACCATGCCCCAAGATACTCAGTACACCTTTCTAAACATACTGGAAAATATTAAGATACAACCAAACACCCTAATTCTGGGTGATTTCAACTACCCTGCCATTAACTGGGAAAACTACTCGTGTACCAACACCTTTGCCCAACGGTTCTTGGAATTCATAAATTCCAATGCCCTGGATCAACTAATCCTTAGTTCCGCCAGAAGGTCCAATATCCTAGTCCTGGCCATTACCAACATGAGAAATCGATGCTCCACACCTATGGTCACCCCCTTGTTGGTCAAATCTGACCATAAGCTAAACACCCTTGACATCCACATCCCCCAGTAAGGAAACCTCTGTAAAAAACTTCTCCAAAGCCAACTTCATGCTACTCAAGTCAGAAGTGACAAACTTCATGACACCCATGCAGATGGGAACTGAAAGTTTGACTGCTGAATCCTACAATAAGGCAGTGTACTAGCACATCTACTTGTGCATGAATCGTGCCATCCCCAATAGAACCAAGATGCTCTCCTCCAAAAAAGGGAAGACAATCTAGTGGTCCCTTGCCATAAACAAACTTTACAACAAAAGGAAAAAACTGTTGCAGAAAAGAGGAAAATCCCAGGATGCAAAAAATTCCCTTACCAGCCTCAGTAAGAAGCTGAGATCCTTCATAAAATCGTCCAAAGCTCGTTACAAAAATAAAATTGCCAAAGATTCCAAACACAACCACAAGGCATTCTGTAGCTATGTCAAGAATCTAAATGGCAATGCTCAGATCTGCTCTGAGCTACAAGAGAATGGCATTAAATATACTGATCCCAAGGATATTGCCAATATCCTGGCAGATCAATTCAGTGCAAATTGTCACCCCCCTCTCATCCGCTAAAGGGCCCATCTCAATACCAAAAGATTGCCAAATTCTGGTAATAATGGCCACACAGGTAAAAAACTCACTTTCCAAAGCTAAGAATACAACTTTCATGGGACCAGATAACATCCCAGGCTGTGTACTACATGAACTGCAAAATGAACTGTCACCTCACCTAAGTGTCATATTTAATCATAGCCTCACCCCAGGCTTTGTGCTCACCGAGTGGTGCACAGCCACAGTTATCCCACTCCATAAGGGGGGAATCCACCTTGGATCCTGGGAACTATCACCCCATCAGTCTGATGAGCCTGATCTGCAAGGCCATGGAATGTATTATCATGGAACTTATAAACAAAGACATTGGTAACCTTCAAACACTGGACCCCATGCAGCTTGGGTTCGTGAAGGGCCGATCTTGTCTCCTGAACCTGACTGGCTTCTTCAAATCAGTTTCCAGAGCTGTGGACAAGGGTAAGGTGGTCCACACAGCCTATCTGGATGTCACCAAGGCCTTCGACACCATCCCCCACTCTGGAATCATAGATAAACATTCTAAGCTGGGCATTATCCCTATGTCACTTGATGGGTTGCCAACTGGCTTACTGACAGTACCCACACTGTAAAAGTAGCCGACTCCAAATCCAGCTCCAGATAAGTGACAAGTGGAGTACCTCAGGGTTTAGTCCTGGGACCGCTCTTGTTTGGCATCTACTTCTCTGATGTACAGACCAACACTAAGGGACTCTGGCTAACAAAGTTTGCAGATGACTGCAAATTGGGAGCCATTATTGAATCCCCAAATGATGTGGATATTCTACAAAAGGGCCTTACAGAAACAGATGCTTGGTGCCAGAGCCATGGGCTCAAGCTCAATGCCAAAAAATGTATAGTTATCCTCTTTTGGAAAAAACATGTACCCATGAATTACCACATAGGTGGCAATACACTTAACACCGAAAGTGTGATAAGAGACTTAGGGATACAGGTGGACAGTGGTCTCACCTTCGATAACCACATCGCCACAACAGTCAGGAAATCCTTCTATGTGCCACACCTAATCACTAAGAGCTTTTCATCCAGAAAAAAGGAGGTCATTGTCCCACTGTACTCATCCCTCATTAGACCCATTATAGAATACAATGCCCCATTTGGTATGTACCTCTCAAGACATCTGTAACAACTGGAATGGCTGCAGAAATACCTCACTCAAAGAATCACAGGCCTAAAGCAGATGTCCTATGATGACCATCTAAAAAGAACTCCACCTATACTCTGTCGCATATCGTCTACTCAGAGGCAATCTCTGCTTAACATAGAAGGCCATGTCAAACCCAGAGCTGTTGGACATGCTACATTTAAAGAAGTCCCAATCCCTCAGAGACACACGCTCCAGGGATCTAAACCTTGTCATCACAATGAACAAAACATGCTGGAGGGATAGGTTCCTGACCCAGAGACTCCCCAGACTCTGAAATAGACTGCCCATACATGTCAAGCAGAGCGCCTCTTTGGCCCTCTTCAAAAGGAACCTTGATGATTGGATGGGAGAAAGGAAATTCACCCTGGGGATCACGTCAGTCACCCTGCTAGACAGGGGTCCAGGGAAGTAAATAGTGTGGGAAGAAATCACCAGGAAATTGTTATGGCTAGGCTTGTATAGGCCCTAGGGCCGATAGCCTAGTGCCAACCTATGAACCTATGAACCTAAAATAATAACCATAACTTATTAGATTTGCCCATGACCCAGAGATTTTTTAATAAGGTATTCTCATTTGTTAGTATAACATAATGTAACATTTTCCAATTAGAAGAGTAGTTGGGGTTGATCCAGTCAATAACTGTTTTAAACATGGAAGCCTTTATGTAAGTTTCAATATCAGGAAAATTAAGGCCAACTTGCTCCCATAGTCTAATATGATGTGTGAAACTGACTCTATTTTTTTAGAGAACCATAAATACTTTAGCAGAAGTGTGTTTATTTCTTAAAAAAATGCCTCTCAGGAACCTTTGGGATAGCTTGGTCTACATACAGGACTTTAGGAAGTAAGACCATCTTTATCAGCTGTTGCCTATCTTCAAAGGTCATATATATTTTATTCTAAACAAAAGTATAAGGTTTCCAAGGAAGCTGGAAACAAAGACTTTTTAAAACCATGATTTATTTACATGAAACCACAGCATATAGAAATCCCAATACACATTAACGTTCCTGAAATCTCTGCCTATACATTTTTGTTTATTTTACTTCATCAGATGCGGACTGGATGAAAAACTAGCTCCTTTTATACATGTTTTAATAGAACCCTTAACTGATTCATTTTAAACCACTCCCCAATTAAATGAACGTACAGGCCTACAATAAGCACTTGAAATCCAAAAAGACATTAAAAATGGTCTCATCTTGAATGAGAAAATAGTCAAAGAACACAGTTGCCTCATTAAAAAAAAAAAAAAAAAAATATATATATATATATATATATATATATATATTTTTTTTTTTAAAGGTCACCAGAGGGAGTTCTGATACAATAATTTTATTTAAGTTTATTTTTATTATTATTGTTTTTTAGGTTAGTAAGTTTTAGCTACATTTAAGAAGTATATATATTTTTATGAGCTTATATTGAGTAATAGCATGTTCAGCTGTGTTCTTTGACTATTTTCTCATTCATGATGAGAACATTTTTAATGTCTTTTTGGATTTCAAGTGCTTATTGTAGGCTTGTACATTAATTTAATTAGGGAGTGGTTTCAAATTAATCAATTAAGGGTTCTATTAAAACATGTATAAAAGGAACTGTTTTTTCATCCAGTCCACATTTGATGAAGTAAAATAAACAAAAACGTATAGGTTGAGATTTCAGGAATGTTAATGTGTATTGGGATTTCTCTGTGCAGTGGTTTCGTGTAATAAATCATGGCTTTAAAATATTTTTATTTCCTGCTTCCTTGGGCACCTTGGACTTTTGTTTTGAGTGACTGTTGATGCTTTGAATGTAACTTTTGAGGACTCATATATTTTATTCTACTTATTCCCAGAATTTTTTATTATATTAATGATATTATAGTTTGCAATTAATGTCTTTTCCATATCTTTGCATAAGATAATTCCTAAGTAATTTAGAGTGGAAACTTGCTTCCCAGTAATATGATGCCTATTTACTTGTATTTTTTTTCTTTTGATTCAATAACAGGAATTCTGATTTTAAATTATTAAAATGAAGACCCGATATCATATAGAATTTTTCAATTAGTAAATCTAATTCTTTCAGGACCTTTTTAGAGTTAGGTAGTGTAAGAAGCACATAATCGGCAAACAGCATTATTTTAGAATTATATTGATTATATATATCTATACCTTTTATATTTGAATTGTTTTGTACTAAAACAGCAATAATTTCTATAGCCAACCCAAATAAAATAGGTGACATGGGACATCCCTGTTTAGTACCTTTGGTGAGATGAATAGATTCTGAGGTGAAAGGTCCTAATTTAACATAAGCTAAACTGCTTTTATAAACATTTCTTATAAGTGTAATAAAGGGAGGAGGAAAGTCAAATAAAACTAAGACTTTAAATAAATAATCCCAATCTAAAGAGTCAAAGGCCTTCTCTATGTCTAATCCAATTATCAGTGCTTCCTGATTTCCCCTATTTAAGAATTCAATAAGGGTTAGAATTCTTTTAATATTGTCATATGTGTGTCAATTATATATAAATCCAATTTGGTCATTGTTAATTATTTGGATAATGGATTTTTTATCTTGTTAACTAGAATTGACATACATATCTTATAATCATTATTTAGTAAGGATATTGGTCTATAGGAGCTAGAATAATGAAGTTGTTTTCTTTCAAAATAGGAGTAATTAGAGAATATCTCCAAGTGGGAGGGTTTATTCCTTGTGATTGGACTTCAAGTAGTATTTTATGGAGTAGAGTAATTGTGGATGTAGGAAAGAGTTTATATATTTCTATAAGCCATCTACTCCTGGGGTTTTATTAGGTTTACTTTCTTTTATCTTATCTGTGACTTCTTTATGTGTGAGTGACCTTTGACAATCTAACTTTAATTCCTCAGGAATTTTATTTAGATTAGCAGAAATTGCTTCAAGATTCAGCTGATCAGTTGAAAGACTTTCCTTTTTATAATATTCTGTATAGTGTTGTTTAAATGCATCAATAATGTCACCTATATCTGAAACGTTTTTCTTTTTCCCCTCATGTAAGATATTAACAATATTATCAGCATTAGTTTGCATTTTAATCTTCATAGATAACTTATTCAGATGCTTACGTGAGGTGCCTTAAGAGCTTATCTGTAGTCTTTCTAATCCTAAATTGGACTTGTGGGTTAGAATATCATTATATTTTTTTGTTTAGGTCTTCAGTTTTCATTTTATTGTCGGAAGAGTTTAAAGTCTTGTTGGATTTAAATAATAAAAGTTGAGGCTGTAGTTCTTGCAATTCTGATTCCCCTTCTTTAATTTTGTTTTTAAACCAGTTGATAGTTCTAACATATATATATATATATATATATATATATATATATATATATATATATATATATATATATATGTAGGATTTCAGTGAGTCCCATATCATGACTATATTAACCTCTGAAGTATAATTAGTCTCTAGGAAGAATTGAAGTTCTGATAGTAACCAGGGTTTGAATTCTTTGATTCTTGTAATATAAGATGGGATTCTGGATGTAATGATTAATAATTTGAACTCAATTTGAAACTTCAAAGCAAGAGAATTATTGTCAGATAATGGACACAGAATTATTGAAAAAGCAGAGATTTTCGAGCATAGTTCTTGAGAAACATATATTTTATCTATTCTGGTTTGAGTGCCAAATCTATAGTCTTGATATATATATATATATATATATATATATATATATATATATATATATATATATACACACTCTGGAATAGACTGCCCATACATGTCAAGCAGAGTGCCTCATTGGCCCTCTTCAAAAGGAACCTTGATGATTGGATTGGAGATAGGAAATTCACCCCGGGGATCATGTCAGTTGCCCTGCTAGACAGGGGCCCAGAGAAGTAAATATTATGGGAAGAAATATCCAGGGAATTGTTATGGCTAGGCTTGCATAGGCCCTAGGGCCAATAGCCTAGTACCAACCTATGAACATATGAACCTATGACGAGAATATATTAATGAATTAGCATATTTTATATTATATGTGTCCAATAAATTAAGTGCTTCTATTCATTTTTTTAGAAGTTTTGCAGTGGCAGATAGGCAAAGAGGCCTCTTGCTGGTAGTTTCCAAGGTATCAAGTATACAACTAAAATCGCCTCATGTTATTAAATTACCCTTATAATTATAACTTACAAAGTCTAGATGTTTTTTTTTGCAGTACTTACTCCTATGCCAGGAAACCAATATAAATATACTAGTGTCATAGATTCATAGATTATTACTAGGCCATATTCTATTATTAAATTTCAGTATAATAAGTGCTATAAGACCCTCTTTGTCCACATATTTGTAAATAATTTCAGGATTTATAATATTCTTTTTCCATAGACTTGTTACTCCTCTAGTCTTGGACTTATAAGAAGAATAAATTAAAGTCACGTATTCATTAGGATTCCATATATAATTATCATTTAATTTAAAATGAGTTTCTTATAAGAAAACTAACTGAGCTTTATTTAGTTTTAAATACCTTATCGGATTAGATCTTTTCAGTGGATTGTTTAATCCATTAGTGTTTATAGATTGTAATGTTAAATCCATATCAGTCTACTTCTGAAAATTAACTCTGCTCTGTTTTTATTTCCTAATGCAAAAGCCCCCTCCAATAATAATAATATTACATCAAAGTGTGTTGTTTTGTGTAATGCAGTTTAACAAGCTTCTTTTATCAATGAAAGCAAAGTAAGTCTTAAGTCAGGCCTAGAAAAAAGATAAGACAATTTAAATGTGATTATATCTAATAAAGTGAATCTAAAATGAAATTTCTTCAGAACCAAGCATGGAATGACAATAATTTCCAATCCAATAGATAGACATAGGTCTACCGGACTATCCCTCATGAGTTGTCAACCATCTTTATCCGAGCTCTATAAAGGAATTTTATTTTGAGAAGACTATTTATATGTATGTAATAGAGTATAATTATTGATTATATGTCACACCAGGATATGCTGACCTTCTTATAAATTTGATAAGTAGGTCAAAGATGGACTATTAGACTATGAGTATTATAAATACATGAGAATTATCCTAGTGTATGATTCACATGTGAAGAATTCTCAATTTGTTGTATAGCTTTTGAAATGATAATTACTTAATAAACAAATTATGTGTTGGCAAATTTACTAAAGTTTGTTCATTGTATAACTTACCTATCAAACATCATTTAGTGAAGTTTTTTGTTCATTTAATTAATCCTCAAATTAAATTTCTAAAGGTTTTAATGGCTGTTGAACAAGTCATTAAAGCCATTGTGTGTTCAAAAGGTTTGATCAAACCTAATGGATGTTCAATCCTTTATAGTTGCGTGATACTGCCAGTGTATTTGAGTTTATAGAAGTAATATAATATGCAATGACTCTTGACTGAACTGTCTAAGAATTTATCATCTATAGGAATGTTCAGTGTCAATTATAAATAGAGTGATTAATAAGGTGTCATGTCTTTAAGACAACAAGCATTAATAAATAAGAAATATTGATCAAATAAGTTCTAGAATCTGTAGATCAACTAGTAATTTATGTCGATCAATGTAGCATCCAAGTCAGATAGCTAGTGCTATATATTAAAATGTATTTGTTTTAACTTACAATTTTAGTTTAACAAGAGAAAGTTTAAATTCCCTGTTCAGAAAAAGTACATGTATACTTCCACTACTTCGGAAGTACTCTCCCGACATCTCACTTCCCACTTACTCGTCTAATAAGTTTTTGATTCTAATTGTGGATTACATGAACTACTTGAATATTTCATTTATTTATGTTGGTAAAGATACTAGCATTTCTGATCATAGTAAATCACAGAAAGTGATCTATTTAGTAAAACTATTTTAAATCATATCAGAAATATTGCCATATGACTACTATTGCCAGTAAATAAGCTCTCAAATCAGTTTTAAAATATGTAGTAGAGAAGCAATATTTTCACTATAGGTGGTTGAAGATGTTCTTAAACACATCTAGATAGCAGTTCAATTGGTTAATAGCAAAAACAGCTACTATTTAAATATTGAACATTAGTGCCGAAGGGAAAAAAATCCACCGCTATCTAATCACGTAAATATATTTCTGTCTTGGACACTGCTAGAAAAAATATGATTCAACGTATGTAATATCCAGCTTCAAATTTATTACAGATAATGATTCAGTTTGCCAGTTAAACTTGTAATCAAGCTTTGTGGGAATGTGTGCAGTTTTGAATCTGTTACCAAGAGATCGTCAAGTATATCTTCCATAGCTATAGTTCCTTCTTCCGGGTTGTGACTTTGAAATCACAGTTCATACCATTACTATGTGTACTGTACAAAGTGTTTCTTCAGGCTCATCTTGTTTCTATTACAGTACCAAATTATCTTTTCAACATTCCCTACCTACATGTGATAACAGTTCCACTCCTAAGATTGGTCTACTAATATTGGATATCAGTTTGCTTACTATTACAAGTTAATCATACAGCTATAGATCAATGTCAGACCCCATGCCATGTATCTATTCAATAAAGGCTGTAGCCATTTTGCCAGTCTCTTCTTCTTTACGATAATGCACATTGGTTAATCAGAACATAGATCCCCCAGGAACAACCAGAAGAGGCATCTGAATAAGTGACTTGCTTATGGTCATATATTAGACAATTAGAGGCCAAAGGAAGATCAAACACTGTATCACGAGAACCACAGCTCACATTTCTAATCCTCTCTGCCATTGCGCCATACACCTAATTAACATCAGGTAAATTGTATGAAGTGAGTAGATAAATGAAATAGATAAGAAGTCTGATTACAATCCAAAATCACAAGACAAAAAAAAGGAAAAGGATGTAAAAAACATGAATTTTTGAAGTCTGTAACCTAAAAGTCTACTATCAATGACTATAATCCTCAAGGATATGCCTGACAATCACAAATGTCATCAGGAACAGACAATATAATTATGATATATAAATATGAACAACCTGTGCAATCAGGATGGCAAGAATTTTCTACATGGGGAATGTATACAAATAAAACAAGTGATGTGATGCCAAAAAAAACCTCATTTAACATAGCAAGACACCATTAAAAAAAAAAACGGAGACAGGAAGATCTCTGTTACTTTTTTTAAAGCTGTCTCGCTATGTTAAACTTGTTTAACATAGCGAGACAGTGTATAAAAAGCAATGGAGATCTTGCGTTCTCCGTTGCTGTAAAAAAAGAGTTATACTAATGGAAAAAGTCCAGGTGACCGGACTTTTTTCCATTGGTATAACTCTGATTTACAACGTGCATGCTGACCAATCAGCGTGCACATTTTGGAATATTAATGGAGGGTTGTTGTATAATCAATAATATCACATATCCTACACTTGGCTATCATAGATCAGGCATAAAAATCCAGAGAAATAAATTATGTTAAGACAATGCTAAAGTAACCCTCATATTCAAACAGAATAATAAACATTCGATGAGCTTAAACCCCTGACAATACCAGTAACATGGTCCAAACTACTTTAATAGCAGGGTATGTTACAGTGGCAGTGGGAGCAAAATATCTGATTAATACATTTATACAGTGGGAGCAAAATATCAGATTAATACATTTATACAGTAGAGAACAGTTACTATTAAAAAAAAAAAAACAATATGCATAAACCTAAGTATGATCCCCTGGTTTTGTTTACAGGTATGCTCATAAACAGAGGCATTGACAAGGCACACTAATAAAATATTAAGGGAGAAGTGACCAGCCATCATTTTCCAGAGGAATAGTGTACCTGGCATCAGACAAGAAAAATCCAGAAACACATAACAACAGAACTATGTACTACTGAGTTCATATGAATACTAGAAATCTGGTAATGTGATGCACTAGATCATGATGTGACTAACACTGTTATTCCACTATCCCTATTGTAGTGCACTATTAGTTTCATTGTATACAATCACTGGTGACTTTAGGTTGTACAGGGGACTTGCCTCCCCCCTCCCTTTGTAAGACACTGGACTCAGTACTTTTAATATTCCGTGTCTCAACCTTTCTCAGTCTGTCACCTACATTTCCTTATTGCAAGCCTCATTGCACTGGATGCACTTCAACAAAAACACCTCCTGTTTTTAAAGTCTTTTAAACTGTTTCCTATGTCAAGGATGCAGCATTTAAGGCCATTCTCCTCCTTCTTTGCAATTTATTATTTCCTCGTTTTTATTTTTATCCTCATTTCTTTCTCGTCTCTAGTGGTAGCATGGAGAATTACTATTCTCTGCAGGAGGTGGAGGCACAGGCGCTGAAGCTGTTGAAGGCTGGGGGGCGGAGGGTGAGAGGGGCACTTAGTGATCTAAAAAGGGCAATTTTTTATAACTATTTACTACCACAACATATGTTCACTTGGAGGAAATTTTAAGCTTAGCCAATTCCCTTTTGGTGCTTGAATTAACATTTTCTGATTGGTCTTACCTATCCCATGCTGATAATTGTATATTAGCCCTAGTGAGAATAACTGATTATATCATAGATAATTTGAGAGGACCCTTGTAAGGGATGCAGCATTTAGGAACTACCTCTATGCATTAGTTGCATGATGGGCAATCCTGGAGTACATTTTCTATTACCCATCCTTAGAGCCAAGTTGCATTTGAACATGGACGGATGAGCTTTGTTTTATTTTTATGGATAGTCTGTTCTGGAACAGTGGTAGCCTCTGTGATATATATCCATCTCAACACAACATTCAGTTTAGATACCTGAACTGAGTATTTCTGATATAATTTGACTTGCTGATGTTCAGTAGGTCCATCTGTATTAGGTTGGAGGATGCCTTGTATACCAGACATGTCACCTCTAAGCACTCTGTAGGATACTGAGTATAGTAATAAATCCTTGAGGTGGTCCATGCAAGACCTATTGTTTAGGACTTGCATCCTTTTAATAATGTATCTCTGAAGGTATTCCAATTGTTGCATGGGGCTGGACAGATGAGATACATGCTAAAGTGGGCATTATACAAAATGATTGACCTAATGAGAACTTTGTAAAGGGGGACAACAACTTTTCTAGACCTAGTCACAATCAATTTGTTTAGAAGCTGTGCAATATAGAAAGGCTTTCTTATGACTCTGGGCACATGCTGGTCAAGAGTTAGGTCACTGTAAACACAAGTTCACAAATGCCAAACAATTGGGTCAGTTCTCAGAGGGCATTGTCATGATTTTGACACCAGTTATTATTTGGGACAAAACTTCCTGCATGACAGTTAAGTCATTTGTGGATTCAGTAACTGCTCCTAGCTTGTAGTCATGAGACACTTAGCTGGCCAAAGCTCTTTGCTATTTCATTTTACTTTTGAGATGTATATGCCAAACAGAAAAAGTCTCAGCACCAATCCCTGGGGGACTCCATTGGTGATTGAGCTCTTCCCCTGTTTTGATCTCTTGCATCCTGTGAGCAAGTTGGCAATCTAGCTAGTGATGCAAGTGTTTGCTCCTACATTATTCATCTTTTGTACTACACCTGTGTAGGGGATTGTGTCAAAAGCCTTGGCCAGGACAAGGGTAATGTGGTTTGAACTATTTTACCTTCATCCATTGCTTAAAATTTGCCAATGATTTTGAGCCTTTCACACTTTCCTCTGGGCTGTTTTCAAACAGGTCTATATCACATAGTCGAACTGCAATAAATTCGACTATGTAAATGTTGAACCCGGAAGTTCAAAATGCAATAACTTTGAACACACAGAACAGCGATTTTTTTCCCAGGGAAAAAAAAATCAATGTTCCGATATAAACCCAACAAACACACGTACACTATAAAATGTTCCTAATGTGGGGGGGGGGGCTTCACCCCCACACCCCCAACATGGGAGGGCTGTGCCCCTCTACTTAAATATACCAACTCCAAGATCGCACCACAGTGGAGGAAATAGCAAAGCTGCGGAAAAGGCCCACCAACTTTTTCCCTGGGAAACAATTTGGTATTACGTGGCTTCGCTATTTAGACATTTCTTAGTCCCCAGTTTGATTTTACGGCGTTCGGACATCTGTGCATTCGAACTTCTAATATAGACCTTTTTCAAACACATTTTTAGGTCCATGCTTACATGTATGCATTCTTTGATTCACCTTTCTATTTGTATTAAATTATATTCCTTGTATAATACAGCACCAGTTGTTAGAATGTGTTTTAAATTTGTAGTTTTGAACAGTGTTCTAGTAAGCAATGAAACAAGATGTATGAACCAATAATGACAAAACTACCCATTTCAGAAAATTTCAACCATAAAAGGTCACTCAAACTTTTGTCATTGCAAGCCACCCATATCAGTAAATCTGCAAAATCTCTGCAGAAGTAAGTCATCTAAATAATTCCACATTAAAGGGATCTGTAACTAATGAAGAGGTTACTGCTAGGAAACAACTTTATATTTCATTGTTTCATCTACAAATAAAGTGGCTGTTGCCTTTGAAGAATAATTTGCCTATGTTACATTAAAAAATGATAAGCTAGTAATATTGCAATAGGGAATGGATTGTAAACTGATAACAAGTTCATAGGTAATTGCTCCAAAGGAAGATATTCACAGGACTGCAGCATCCACTCCCTTTAAAGAACAACACAGTACAGTATCAGCGATCCATCTGCATACTGTGGGAGTAGAACCCACAGCCTTTTGCATCAAGAGTAAGGCTACTACCTGTTGCGCTTATAACAATGAAGACTTGGAATAAGCAGCACTAAACTTTTCTTTCCCTGAAGCTCTCAGCTCCTTGTAAATTTTATTTATTTAACAGGAAAGTCCAACTTAGAACAAATCCAATTTTCAGCAGGGGCCCAGAGAGAAATGCTCCAGATGCATGTCTTTATAAAATGGGAGGAAACTGGAGCACCCAGTGAAAACCCACACAAACACAGGGAGGACATGCAGACTCCACACAAAAGGCACCCCAGCCAAGAATCAAACCAGAGAACCTCTTGCTGTGAGGCAACACCACTGCCACTGCACCATCCACTTTCACAGCAGATGAAATCAGGAAAAAAAAAGTAGAATTTATTGGGGAGGGGGGGCAAAGGCCCAAAACATGGACACATTTTAAATATTGCTTGTATAATCTTAGAAATTTGCTAAGCTAGTGTTTTGTATTACCATGTGTTTCCAAAAAGATAGGAAAACTGAAACTTAAAGAACTATCATTATTTAGTGAATAATATAGACCCTTTTCAAACACATTTTAGGTCCATGCATACATGTATGCATTCTTTGATTCACCTTTCTATTTGTATTAAATTATATTCCTTGTATAATACAGCACCAGTTGTTAAAATGTGTTTTAAATTTGTAGTTTTGAACAGTATTCTAGTAAGCAATGAAACAAGATGTATGAATCAATAATGACAAAACTACCCATTTCAGAAAATTTCAACCATAAAAGGCCACTCAAACTTTTGTCATTACAATTCACCAATATTAGTAAATCTGCAAAATTTCTGCAGAAGTAAGTCATCTAAATAATTCTACATTAAAGGGATCTGTAACTAATGAAGAGGTTACTGCTAGGAAACAACTTTATATTTCATTGTTTCATCTACAAATAAAGTGGCTGTTGCCTTTGAAGAATAATTTGCCTATGTTACATTAAAAAATGATAAGCTAGTAATATTGCAATAGGGAATGGATAGTAAACTGATGACAAGTTCATAGTTAATTCCTCCAAAGGAAGATATTTACAGGACTGCAGCATCCACCCCCTTTAAAGAACACCACAGTACAGTATCAGCGATCCATCTGCATACTGTGGGAGTAGAACCCACAGCCTTTTGCATCAAGAGTAAGGCTACTACCTGTTGTGCTACTAACAATGAAGACTTGGAATAAGCAGCACTAAACTTTTCTTTCCCTGAAGCTCCCAGCTCCTTGTAATTTTTTTTTTTTATTTATTTAACAGGAAAGTCCAGCTTAGAACAAATCCAATTTTCTGCAGGGGCCCAGAGAGAAATGCTCCAGATGCATGTCTTCATAACATGGGAGGAAACTGGAGCACCCAGAGAAAACCCACAAAAACATAGGGAGGACATACAGACTCCACACAAAAGGCACCCCAGCCTAGAATCAAACCAGAGAACCTCTTGCTGTGAGGCATCACCACTACCATTGAACCATCCACTTTCATAGCAGATGAAATTAGGAAAAAAATAGAATTTATTTGGGGGGGGGGGCAAAGGCCCAAAACATGGACACATTTTAAATATTGCTTGTATAATCTTAGAAAATTGCTAAAATAGTGTTTTGTGTTACCATGTGTTTCCAAAAAAGATATGAAAACTAAAACTTAAAGAACTACCATTATTTAGTGAATTCCATTCTCACTAATTGGACAGAAAACCACAAATTTTAAGAGTAACAGACCAAAAATATAAACCAAATATTTTGCAAAAATCTCGAGAGTTGAGACCTATGAACTAAATTCCCTCAATTACAAGTGATGGTGTGGGTAGAGAATGCAGGCTCCTATATCTAAGGTACAGGTTTTGAGCCTCAGAAATTCTAACCACCAGCTAAAAGTAACTGGGGCATTACACACACACCTTGAAATAATGAACGGAGTACACCAGCTACTTGGAGGGGTTATATGTTTTCACAGGAAGAGCAGGGTGAGTGCCCAATCTGTGTATTTTTAATATAACTTGTCTTAGCGATGTAGTCATTTATTATTTACTTGCATTTGTTTAATGGGAAGTCAGACTGGGTTGGAGTTGAGCACATATACATATAAGACAGGTAGTCATAACTGAACATTGCATAATGCTTGTTCATAGGCTAAGGGACATGATGGAATATTGCACAATACTGACATTATAGTAATAATTACAGGAGACATGAATCAGCGTGTAATATGATATATATTTAATACAAATGCTCTTAAATCAGGTGATGAACTGTGTGTGTGTGTGTGTGTGTGTGTGTGTGTGTGTGTGTGTGTGTGTGTGTGTGTGTGTGTGTGTGTGTGCGTGAGACTTAACAGCAATAGTAGTGTCTCACCTCTCGACATATTCAGACTTCTGTGACTTAGGAGCAGGAGTGCTTGGTTAAATGGAATAGAGGGTAAAGGTCAGAAAGTGAAAAGATTTATGGCAGGAGACTGAACATTTCATGGTAGACCGAGGAAAGCAAAGCATTTTGTAATGTCAACAGCTTCTATTTCTATTTAAGTACAGTAGAAAACATCTCATAACAGATAACAGAACTTGTAACACTGCTTTTTATCCATACATCACATAATTAATCTACTACATTAATACTCTATTCACTGTAAATCCTTTATGTTGTTGCAGAAATCAGTGACAAGCCCATAAAACCGCGTATCCTTGGAATGCTCTTCCAGTAAAGGCAGTGAGGCAAAAACAGTGCTAGATTTTAAACTGAGTATAGTCAACTGCTAAAAGGAGGGCTGAATGGTTTAAGAATAAGGATTTTTGGTTTTATTGTATAAAGGGAAGGAAAGAAACTAGACTGCATGTGATTCTTGTCAGCTGAAATACTGTTTTTTATACATTTCTATGTTTGATGCCAAAGGATGGCAGAGTATGCGATCATTGTCAGCCACAGTAAAATCTTATCTGGTACGGTTCTCCACAAGTCACTAAACTGGTAAACTACCAGTCTAATGTATTTGTGTCAAAATTAAAAAATAAATTAATTAAGGTTACAGTATGGCAGAGTACATTACCAGTTGTTGTCAAGATTGCTAGCATTATTCATTCACTGTTGTATAATTATCCACTTATCAATTCATGGTCACTTGGGAACAAAAAAGTATCCCAGTAGTCTGTCGGGGGGGTGGGGGTCAGGCAGAGAAACTGTCTGGATAGAATACCATTGTATTAAACGAAGCATGAGCACACACACACACACACACACACACACACACACACACACACACACACACACACACACACTCACACACAACCCCCCTAAAGTCAGATTAGAAGATCATCAGTTCACCTACAACATGTCCTTGGTATATGGGAAAAAAGCTGAAGCACCCGAAGTAAAAACCAACTCAGACATAAGGAGAAAAAGATGACTCTATGCAGGAGACACCGCCAGCCAAATACCATACAGAATAAAGCACAAGGAAGCAGTAATGCTAATCATACCACCACTATGCTGCCACAAATTTAGCAGTGTTTGCATTTAAAATGTAGTTTTGGGAAACTGCATCCTAAGGCCTTTCTGAGAAACGACCTAACGAAATAATGTTCAAGGTGCTAATTACAGAGAACTTGGTTTGCCACCATTGACTTATAGTTGTAGAAGAGATATTGTCTTGAAAAACAGACTTCATAGGTTCATAGGTTCATACTAGGCTATCTGCCCTAGGGCATTTATAACCCTAGCCAGAATGTGTTTGGCTTTCGCCACCCATTTTAAATTTATTTTGCTATGCATTTTTTAGAGGTTAGTATACTGTGCCTCTGTCTAACAGTGACACAGAAGTAATACCCAGGGTAAACCTACGATCTCCCATCCACTCATCAAGATTCCTCTTGAAGAGAGTCAATGAGGGACTCTGCCTAACCTGGACTGGGATTTTATTCCAGAGTGAAGGGAGCCTCTCGGTTATGAATCTGTCCCTCCAGCATGTCCTATTTATTTCA